>NC_041387.1:557966559-558125079 GCF_002162155.2 Triticum dicoccoides
GGCGCGGCCCAGATGCCGCCCGGGGCGGGCCGGCCTCGGGCCCCGGTGGGCTGGCGGCGGCGCGGGAGGGCCAGGGCGACGTGGCGGCCTCCCTTTGGCTGGGGCGGCGGTGCCGGACGCTTCCAGCACCGTCCGGACGTGTCCGGCGCGCGGAGGAAGACGAGGCTAGGGTTTCTGGGGAAAAATCATCCGCGGAAATTCGGGGAGAGGCACATATTTATAGGTAGGGGGAGCTAAGAGAGTCCAAATGAGGAGTGGTTTTCGACCACGCGATCGTGATCGAACGACCGAGAGCATGGAGGGGAGTTAGATGGGTTTTGGGCCACTTTGGAAGGGTGTTGGGCTGCAAAGAGAAAGGGGGGTTTTACGGTTATCCGGTTAACCGTTGGAGTATCAAACGACCTCCAAATGGCACGAAACTTGATAGGCGGTCTACCGGCTATACCAAGGCCACCTGACAAGCCTCGGTCCATTCCGAGAACGTTTAACACCCACTCACAACAGGAGACGAAAAGGGGAACGCCGGATGACATAGGAGCGCCGGATTGCAAAACAGACAACGGGGAAAATGCTCGGATGCATGAAACGAACACGTATGCAAAATGAAATGCACATGATGACATGATAAAATGCAACACGAAAGCAAATGACATGGCAACGACGGCGAATAACTGGCAGACACCTGGCGCATCGAATCCGGGGCGTTACAGCCGAAGACAACCCCCTCCAGCAGGATCTAGTGCAGGAGAACGAAGGAGCCAACCTTCATGAGAGAGCGGCTAACAAAGAGGATGAGGACGATAATTACATGCCTCCCTCCGAAGACGAGGCAAGCCTCGAGGACCACGAATTCGTCGTGCCAGAGGATCCCGTCGAACAAGAGCATTTCAAACGCAGGCTCGTAGCCACGGCAAGCAGCCTCAAGAAGAAACAGCAGCAGCTTAGAGCTGACCAAGACTTGCTAGCCGACAGATGGACCGAAGTCCTGGCGGCCGAAGAGTATAAACTAGAACGCCCATCCAAGAGCTACCCAAAGCGCAGGCTGCTACCCCAACTTGAGGAGGAAGCAACCAAACCTGCATCACCAGCGTACAATGCGCCCGATCGGCCAACTCGTGGCCGCGATAGAGAGGCCTTCAGGCCCTCAACCCAAGCCGCACCCCGACACCGCTCAAAAGATACCAGAGTATGGGGAGACGCAACAGACCTGTGAGACATCTTGGAGAATAAGGCAAGGCAAACAAGATCGATCTACGGATCGCATGGGCGCCCCGCTTCACGTGACGCTAGCCGTCACCCAGACATAATAAGTATGGCCCGGCCGAATACAACAGACCAAGCTCATCCGAGCTGCGTCGTGATATAGCCCAGTACAGGGGCGCCGCACACCCACTATGCTTCACTGACGAAGTAATGGATCATCAAATCCCTGAAGGGTTTAAACCCATTAATATCGAATCCTACGATGGCACAACAGACCCCGCGGTTTGGATTGAGGATTATTTCCTCCATATACATATGGCCCGCGGCGACGATCTTCACGCCATCAAATATCACCCGCTCAAGCTTAAAGGACCAGCTCGGCATTGGCTTAACAGCCTGCCCGCAGAGTCAATTGGATGCTGGGAAGACCTGGAAGCCGCATTCCTCGACAATTTCTAGGGCACGTATGTGCGACCACCGGACGCAGATGACCTAAGCCACATAATCCAGCAGCCAGACGAATCGGCCAGGCAATTCTGGACACGGTTCTTAACAAAGAAAAATCAAATCGTCGACTGTCCGGATGCAGAGGCCCTCGCTGCCTTCAAACATAACATCCGCGACGAGTGGCTGGCCCGGCACCTAGGACAGGAAAAGCCGAAATCCATGGAAGCCCTCACATCACTCATGACCCGCTTCTGTGCGGGAGAGGATAGCTGGCTAGCTCGCAGCAACAACCTCAGCAAAAACGCTGGCAGTCCGGATACCAAGGACTGCAATGGTAGGTCGCGTCGAAACAAAAACCAACGCCGCACTAACGGCGACAGCAATGAGGATACGACAGTGAACGCCGGATTCCGAGGCTCCAAGCCCGGTCAACGGAAGAAGCCATTCAAAAGAACCACTCCGGGCCTGTCCAATTTGGACCGAATACTCGACCGCTCCTGTCAAATACATGGAACCCCCGAAAAGCCAGCTAACCACACCAACAGAGATTGTTGGGTGTTCAAGAAGGCAGGCAAATTAATCGCCGAAAACAATAACAAGGGGCTACACAACGATGACGAGGAAGAGACCCGGCCGCCGAACAACAGAGGACAAAATGGATTCCCCCCTCAAGTTCGGACGGTAAACATGATATACGCAACGCATATTCCCAAGAGGGAGCGAAAGCGTGCAATAAGGGACGTATACGCGATGGAGCCAGTCGCCCCAAAATTCAACCCATGGTCCTCCTTCCCGATCACCTTCGATCGAAGGGACCATCCCACCAGCATTCGTCACGGTGGATTCGCCGCACTGGTCCTAGACCCAATTATCGATGGATTCCACCTGACCAGAGTCCTAATGGACGGCGGCAGTATCCTGAACCTACTTTACCCGGACACAGTGCGAAAAATGGGCATCGATCCCTCAAGGATTAAACCCACAAAGACAACCTTCAAAGGTGTCATACCAGGTGTAGAGGCCAGCTGTACAGGCTCGGTTACACTCGAAGTGGTCTTCGGATCCCCGGATAACTTCCGGAGCGAGGAGTTAATCTTTGACATAGTCCCATTTCGCAGCGGCTATCACGCCCTGCTTGGACGAACCACATTTGCAAAATTCAATGTGGTGCCGCACTACGCATATCTCAAGCTCAAGATGCCAGGACCTCATGGAGTCATCACGGTAAACGGAAACACCGAACGCTCTCTTCGAATGGAGGAGCACACGGCGGCCCTGGCGGTGGAAGTACAGAGTAGCCTCTCAAGGCAGTTCTCCAATCCAGGCGTCAAACATTCGGACAACGTCATGCGAGCCTGAAGTAACCTACAACAAATCCGTCTGGCACGTTCCGAGCAAGCATAGCAATGCGGCCCCAACCCCAGCCCCCGCCAAACGGCGATACTGGTACCACGCGTACATAATTACGCCTTAGAGATACCATGGGCATAAGGGGAGGGGCACAACAACGGCACGCCCAGAATGCGGCTCAACCGCACTAAGGGGCTCCCTATTTCTCCGTTTTCCTTTTTACACACTTTTAGGACCCAACTATTCGGAAGGCCTGTCCGGCAATACACTCGCCGAACCCACGATGCAACAACCAGGGAGGGAGCAAGCCACGTCAAAAGTCCAGGTGGTCTCTATAACGAGTTTAATACTTGTTTTACTTACAATCCTGCAGCTTGCCCCTGGAGGGGAATATGTCAAATACTCCCATCTCTTGCTTACCGCACTTCTTGTATCGTTCTGCTTTCGTAGCAGCCATTTTTTAATAAACAATATATAGCTCTTACCTATTATGTACTTAACTATTCTTTATATGCAAATATGTTCAGTCATGACATTCTGCAACCGCACACTTTGGTGCGGACAATACACCAGGGGCTTACAACACCCCATAACATGGTGTGAGAAGACCGAACACTCTCACGAGTGCGGCACCCCGAACTTATAGCACTATATGCATCGGCTCCGAATCATGTCTTTGGTCAATAGTTGGGTTTGCCCGGCTCCCATGTTTTGGTACCTTACATTCCGCATTGTTGGCTAAGGTAGCGCTGGGAGAACTACTGCGATTGTGCCCCAGTTGAGCTAGGTTAACACCTCAGTAGAGAAAGCTAAAACTAACTGTCATGATAGTGCGCGAGACCAGTCGCTGTTCGCAAGGTTTCTTCGAGTCCTTAAAGACTTATGTCGCTTCGAGCGAGGAACCGGACTTATCCGGCCTAGGCGTGGATAGCGCACCGAACTCAGTCTTCCGAATACTAGGGGCTTCGCCGAAATTTAAAATTATAGAATTCTATGGCTAAGTGAGAGTGATAAAGCATTATAAGTTCGACGGCCTGGTTCGTTGTGCTGAACGCCTCCCTAGATGGACCCAAGAATGGGAACAAGAGCGCTCAGGTTTATCCCGAACACCCCAGCACTCGTGGCATGGGGGTCGAAGCCGACGACTTGCATCTCTCAGATTTGATAAACGGCCGCACAGAAGGTAATATTTTAAATTAACAAGCGTTGCTTAACGCATATGAACAAAGCTTCAGCGTACAGGATAACAAATGTGAGTCTACTAAAAAATTACATCTTTGGAGCACTCATCCGCTATACGGTGGGCACCCTTCAAAACGCCATTATAATACATCTCGGGCGTACGATACTCCTTGCCCGGCGAGGGCGCATTGGTCAGCAGCTTCTCCGCGTCTAGCTTGCCCTAGTGCACCTTAGCACGGGCAAGGGCCCGACGGGCACCTTCAATACAAACGGAGCGCTTGACGACCTCAATCCACGGACACACGTCCACCATCCGCCGCACCAGACCGAAGTAGCTCCCACGCATGACTTCTCCAGGCCACAGCCGAGCTATGAGGCCCTTCATGGCCTGTTCGGCCACCTGGTGGAGCTCGACCAGCTGCTTCGGCTGGTCGCTCAGGGGCACCGGATGTTCGGCCTCAGCATACTGAGACCAGAACACCTTTTCCGTCGAGCTCCCCTCTTCGGCTCGGTAGTATGCGGCGGCATCAGACACACTACGGGGCAGATCGTCGAAAGCTCCTGGAGAGCTCTGGATTCGGGTAAGTAGCAAATAATTAACTTTTATATTTTTTCTTTGCATAAAGAATGCCTTACCCGCCGCTATCTTCTTCATCGCCTCGATCTCCTGAAGGGCCTTCTGGGTTTCGGCCTTAGCGGTCTTGGCACTCTCAAGAGCCAAGGCAAGCTCGGACTCTCGAGTCTTCGAGCCACGCTCCAAACTCTCGTGTTTTTCCACGAGAGCCTGGAGCTCTTGCCGCACCTCCGCCAACCGCGCCTCCTGCATCTCTTGCTCGATGCGCTCCAAGGCCGCACTCTTTTCGGCCTTGGAGACCGCCTCTTTCAGGTTCACCACCTCGATCGTGGCTCCTGCAACATTAACGTTGGTCCTGTTATTATTTTGCAACCAAGTATTACTATATACATTTACAGGAGGTACTATGTACCCTTTTTATCCTCGATCTGCTTCTTGGCATGGCCGAGCTCGCTCTTGGACCGCTCGAGGCTTTCCTTCAATGCATTGACCTCCACAGTCAGTGCGGCAGAGGTTAGCAGCGCAGCCTGCATTCCCATATTGACATATTTCTATTAGACTCATGCGTATATCTTTTTAGATCCTCAGCTCGGCTTTTCCTTCCGAACACCGAACTGAGCATCAGGGGCTACTGTCTATGCGGTAATATTTTTATATGTTTTTGAACACATACCTCAAAGCCCGTTAACAGGCTTGTACAGGCTTCCGTCGGCCCGCTCTTGGCGGACTGAACCTTCTGAATCACCGCACTCATAACAGTGCGGTGTTCCTCATCGATGGAGGCGCCGTTAAGCGCCTCCAACAAATTGTTCGGCGCCTTCGGATGGACGGAAGTCGCCGGCATTGCAGGCTTGCCCTTCTTATGAAGGCGCCACCTGTCGGACCCTAGAACCGCTGATGGTTCCGGAGCAGGGTCCGGCCCGGGGCCGGACTTAGATCCCTCTGGAGCCTTACCCCCTTTGGGCCTGGAGTCCGGAAGGTTGTCCTGTGGCGCCTCCAGGACCACCTCCTCCTGGTTTTGTCCCCTACGGGACTCCACCTCAGTGTCGTCTGTAGGGAGAGGGGAGGAGGCCGTCGAAAGTGAAGCGCTATTCACGTCCGACGAATTCAGAGAGCCGCTCAACGAATCGCCAAGCTGAGCTCTGGGCGGACTACATAATTGGATTCAGCATTAGACGCTATCGAATAATAAAGTAGTGCAATAAGTCATTCGGGTAGCCGGACGCTTACGATTTTGCCAGGGGCATGACCCTCGATGGCCATTCCCCCCCGCCGTCTTCGGCGTCGGGGGCGTAGTCCGGCTGAAGGGTCTTCCCCTTCTTGGACCCTCCGGCTTCCCCAGTTGGGGCGGCCTTTCTTTTCTTTCCTCCCCCGATTGGAGGGGGAGAGGCTTCTTCTTATTCTTCTTCCTCCTCGTCGTCTTCGGAGGCGGAGGGTGCATTGGGGTTGTCGAGCAAATCCGACGCCACCGGGCGCTGGGAACTCTTTCGGGTCCCCGTGGCCTTCTCCTTGGCCTTCTTCTCCAGCACCACGTGAGGTGCTGAAACTAGTAGCTTCGCTAAGTATGCGTCTGCTAGGCCTTTGGGCAAAGGGGCCGGACAGTCAAACTGTTCGGATGTCCTCTTCCAGTCCTGTCAAAGGAACGGGAGTTTATATCCCACATAAAGTCACACTATGAAATTCGGGTATCCCGTAAGGGACTAAATGTAAGCTTACTTCAGAGGCTTGACGTTTGTGCAGAATCCGCGATCCTCGGTGACGGGAGGGGAGACCTCAGAACTCTTGAAAAGCACCTTCTAGGCGTCCTCGTGCTTCGTTTCGAAGAGCCGGGATAGAGTCTGGTGCTGGGCCGGGTCGAACTCCCACAAATTGAAGTCCCGTCGTTGACACGGGAGGATCCGGCGGAAGAGCATGACCTGGACCACGTTGACAAGTTTGACCTTCTTGGTCACCAGGTCTCGGACGCAGGTTTGTAGTCCGGTCACCTCTTCCGGATTGCCCCACGATAGGCCCGTCTCTTTCCAAGATGTGAGCCTTGTGGGGATGCTGAATCGAAATTCGGGGGCCGTTGCCCATTTAGGGTCACGCGGCTCGGTGATATAAAACCACCCCGATTGCCTCCCTTTGATGGTTTCCACGAAGGCACCCTCGAGTCAAGTGACGTTGGCTATCTTGCCCACCATAGCACCTCCGCATTCCGCTTGTCGGCCTTTCACAACCTTCGGCTTGACTCTGAAGATCTTCAGCCATAGGCCAAAGTGGGGCTGGATGCAGAAGATGACCTCACACCCGACGATAAACGCCAAGATATTGAGGATGAAGTTCGGGGCCAGATCGTGGAAGTCCAGGCCGTAGTAGAACATGAGCCCCCGGACGAATGGGTGAAGAGGAAAACCCAGTCCGCGGAGGAAATGGGGAAGAAAAACAACCCTCTCATGGGGCCTGGGGGTGGGGATGAGTTGCCCCACATCTGGAAGCCGGTGCGCGACGTTGTTAGACAAGTATCCGGCCTTCCTCACTTTTTTGATTTGCCCCTCCGTGACGGAGGAGTCAATCCATCTACCTCCCGCTCCGGACATGGTTGGAGAAGGTTGAGGTGGGAAGTGCGGGCTTGGGCGCTGGAGCTCGAGCGCGCAGGGACGAATAGGCAGAGGAGGAAGAAGGCGTGAATGGAAAGGGTGGATTCTTATCCCCTTATATGGGCGGCCAAAACTACGAGCCCCCCACCGGCCTAATAAAACTCGCTTATCTCCCAAGCGCCACGGTTAATGGCGCGGTTGGGTTACCCACACCCGTATTGATGAGAATCCCGGAATAAGGGGACACGATCTCTGCTTTGACAAGACATGCCAAGGAAACCGCCTCGCTAAACGCGCTGAGGTGGAACACTAAAATGAATAAAAGCCTGGCCGTGGCACGATGTCACGCCGCGGAATACGTCAGCAGATCCGATTGATGCAAATGTTATTCTTTATACGGTGGAATGTGGAACTTATTTTACAGAGCCGGACACTACCCTGGTGTTCAACATCTTTTATGGAATATTCGGAGGAGGAACCCGCCTTGCAATGCCGAAGACAACTTGCGCACCGGACTCGTCATCATTGAAGCCTGGTTCAGGGGCTACTGAGGGAGTCCTGGATTAGGGGGTGTCCGGATGGCCGGACTAAGACCTTTGGCCGGACTCCTGGACTATGAAGATACAAGATTGAAGACTCCGTCCTGTGTCCAGATGGGACTTTCCTTGGCGTGGAAGGCAAGCTTGGCGATACGATATGAAGATCTCCTCCCATTGTAACCGACTCTGTGTAACCCTAGCCCTCTCCGGTGTCTATATAAACCGGAGAGTCTTAGTCCATAGGACGAACAACAATCATACCATAGGCTAGCTTCTAGGGTTTAGCCACTCCGATCTCGTGGTAGATCTACTCTTGTACTACCCATATTATCAATATTAATCAAGCAGGAGTAGGGTTTTACCTCCATCGAGAGGGCCCGAACCTGGGTAAAAGCATCGTGTCCCTTGTCTCCTGTTACCATCCGCCTAGACGCACAGTTCAGGACCCCCTACCCGAGATCCGCCAGTGTTGACACCGACACAGGGCATTATGGATGGATGAACTATTTCCTCTCTTGTAAAAAAGTTTATTCCCTCTCGGTGTATATTGATATAGATGGACTATTTCGAAGGTGTGCATGTCTTTGGAACAAGTAGTAGCATGGGTCCGCTTGACTATAAGGAACTATTTATCCGCCTAGCTTTGTCTACTATTCATTCTAGTGATCAGTATGCAATGCATGTGTCCGTAGACATGACTTTTCCATGGAAGTTCAACTACGGCGACCATCACGTTTCATCCACTTCCACTCGCGATTCCCACGATGCCGCTCCAACCCACGGCACCGCGTCCCCTGACGTGTGCCTCACCCCTCTCGGTCGCACCGCCCCTCTGCCTTTGTGTGCATGACATGTGGGCCACCTTAAATGCGGTGAGCATCAAGTTTCTACCACAGCCACATGTGATTCCGACGACGCCGCTCGAACCCATGACACCACACGTCCCCCGGCCTGCGGCTCACCCCTCTCAGCCCCACTTCCCCTCTGCCTTCGGGAGCATTACATGTAGACCAACCACCTATCAGGTCCACATGTTATTGAACCAAAGACAGGTGTAGTAAGGCACTGAAGCTCGGTCCTGAGGGCCCTGAGAGGGAAATGTAACTCCTGCGCCAGGCCTTGTGGTGCTACCGCTGCACGAACTCTTGCCAAACTCGAGATTTGTTTCTTTACTATACATGCACGGAACGATTTAATGGACATTGTAATCTCAACATGTGATGGGGAGCTCTAAATTTGAATTTGAAACTTATAAAACGAAAAGATTCAAAAAAATTAATTGGGAGAGAGGGAGTATACCGTAGGATGTGTCCCATATGAAACAAGTCCCCTGGTTTGTCACCGCAAAGATGCGGTTAGAAAGCAGCACAGTGTCTTCGTACTCGTAAGGCAACAAATCGGCTGCAGACAGCATGGTCCACCTTTGACCGCCATGTGCAAGGTTCATTCTATCTTCTTTAATCTCACCTGGTTACATCGTACCAATTCATGTGGTGGCCCGTTGCATGGCTGATCCCAATGTTGGACAAAGGTTCTACGGGAACGGTGTCACCGTTGTAAATGTTGTGCAAATTGATGTTGGTTCCCTCCCGTACATATGCAAGCAAATTTCCACTTGCACCGAGCCTAACCTATGAAACAGTGGGTAGGGGAAGTAGTCTTTAGAATGCATTTACTACGTGATAAAACTCATCTTACCTGCTCATCGAAGGAAATCCGAGTGCCCCTCAACGTCGGCATCTCAAGGGGCGTCAACTTGCAACTACGGCCACGCCACGCTGGAGAGACCCCCAAGGAAACATCCTCGTGCATTCCACGGAACATCAAGATGCATTTGTATGAGTAGTTTATCTTGTGTGAGAAAAGGATGAATTAGGGAAGGCCTCTAGAGATAGAGATAGAGACTACTACTACCAATGTGCTGGCCCGTGTGTTGCAATGGATCCAAAGTAGTAGAATAATACTTGTTCACGGGCTTGAAATATAAACACTCTAGAACTTGGCTAGTATATTCCAATGATGGGCTTCCTCAAAATGCCCTAGGTCTTCGTGAGCAAGCGAGTTGGATGCACACCCACTTAGTTCTTTTTGTTGAGATTTCATATATTTATAGCTCTAGTGCATCCGTTGCATGGCAATCCCTACTCACTCACATCGATATCTATTGATGGGCATATCCATAGCCCATTGATACGCCTAGTTGATGTGAGACTATCTTGTCCCTCTTTTTGTCTTCACAACCACCATCTTTTACCACCTAAGTGCTATGTCCATGGCTTATGCTCATGTATTGCGTAAGAGTTGAAAAAGCTGAAGCGCGTTAAAAAGTATGAAACAATTGCTTGGCTCGTAATCGGGTTTGTGCATGATGGAAGTATTTTGTGTAATGAAAATGAAGCATGGCCTAACTATATGATTTTGTAGGGATAAGCTTTCTTTGGCTATGCTATTTCGATAAGACATGATTATTTGTTAGTATGCTTTGAAGCATTATTATTTTTATGTTTTATAAGCTTTTATCTTGAATCATTTGGATCTGAACATTCATGCCCCAATAAAGAAAATTACATTGAGAATTATGCTAGGTAGCATTCCACATCAAAAATTCTGTTTTTATCATTTACCTACTCGAGGACGAGCAGGAATTAAGCTTGGGGATGCTTGATACATCTCCAACGTATCTATAATTTTAGATTGTTCCATGCTATTATATTACCCCTTTTGGATGTTTATGGGCTTTATTTTACACATTATTATCATTTTTGGGACTGACCTACTAGCCGGAAGCCCAGCCCGTATTGTTGTTTTTTTGCCTACTTCAGTATTTCAAAGAAAAGCTATATCAAACGGAGTCCAAACGGAATGAAACCTTCGAAAGCGTGATTTTTGGAACGAACGTGATCAAGGGGACTTGGAGTGCAAGTCAAGAAGAAGCCAAGGAGGCCATGAGATGGTAGGGCGCCCCCCCCCCCTATAGGGCGCGCCCACTATCTCATGGGCCCCTCGGGCGGCCACCGACGTACTTCTTCCTCCTATATAAGCCTACGAACCCCGAAAACATCCAGGGAGCACCCGAAACACAATTTCCACTGCAGTAACCCTCTGTACCCGCGAGATCCCATCTTGGAGCCTTCGCCGGCGCTACGCCTGAGGGGGAATCGACCACGGAGGGCTTCTACATCAACACCATAGCCCTTCCGATGAGTTGTGAGTAGTTTATCATAGACCTTCAGGTCCATAGTTATTAGCTAGATGGCTTCTTCTCTCTTTTTGGATCTGAATACAATGTTCTCCCCCTCTCTTGTGGAGATCTATTCGATGTAATCTCTTTTTGTGGTGTGTTTGTCGAGATCCGATGAATTGTGGGTTTATGATCAAGTTTATCTATGAGAAATATTTGAATCTCCTCTGAATTCTTTTACGTATGATTGAGTTATCTTTGCAAGTCTCTTCGAATTATCAGTTTGGTTTGGCCTACTAGATTGATCTTTCTTGCCATGGGAGAAGTTCTTAGCTTTGGGTTCAATCTTGCGGTGTCCTTACGCAGTGACAGAAAGGGTTGCAAGGGACGCATTGTATTGTTGCCATCGAGGATAAAAAGATGGGGTTTATATCATATTGCATGAGTTTATCCCTCTACATCATGTCATCTTGCTTAATGCGTTACTCTGTTCTTTGTGAACTTAATACTCTAGATGCAGGCAGGAGTCGGTCGATGTGTGGAGTAATAGTAGTAGATGCAGGCAGGAGTCGCTCTACTTCTTGCGGACATGATGCCTATATACATGATCATGCCTAGATAATCTCATAACTATTCACTTTTCTATCAATTGCTCGACAGGAATTTGTTCACCCACCGTAATACTTATGTTATCTTGAGAGAAGCCTCTAGTGAAACCTATGGCCCCCGGGTCTATCTCTTATCATATTTGTTTTCAATCTACTTTTATTTGCATCTTTACTTTTTCATCTATATTACAAAATACCAAAAAAATATTTATCTAATCATACTATCTCTATCAGATCTCACTTTCGCAAGTGGCCGTGAAGGGATTGACAACCCGTTTATTGCGTTGGTTGCGAGTTCTTTGTTCGTTTGTGTAGGTGCGTGGGACTTTTGAGGAGCCTCCTACTGGATTGATACCTTGCTTCTCAAAAACTGAGGGAAATACTTACGCTACTATTGTGCATCACCCTTTCCTCTTCAAGAAAAACCAATGCAAGCTCAAGACATAGCACAGCGCCGATGCCCGTGCAAGACAGGGGGGAGAGGGGAGGGTGTGGCCCTCACCGGCGTTGGCGGGCAGGGGGGTCGGCGTGGCTCGGTGGAGCCGTCGAGGGGGAGACGAGGAAGGGGCGACGAACGAGGTGGAGGAGCTCCGGGCGGCGTTAACGAGCAGTGGCGGCGGGGTGGTCCATCGATGGGGAGGCCTTTGGGCGACGGTGGACGAGGCACCGAGCGTGACGAGTACGATGGGAGCGAGGTGGTGCTGGAGGAGGCGAGCGGTGACGCGGGCATGGCGTTGGGCACCGCTCAATCCTGATCCAGAATGGGGGGTGCGAGGGGAAGTGGGGGTTCATGGGTTAGGGTTTCTGGGGGTGGGGGTGTAAGTATGCCGCGGTTGGGCCGGCTGGCCAGTCGGGCCACATGGGTGGCCAGCTGGGCCTGTTGGCCCAGTTGGCCAGGGGTCTTCTTTTGTTTTTATCTTTTTATTTAATTTTCCTATTCTTTTCTATTTCTTTTCTTTTTTATTTTTAGTTCCACATTATTTTTAGTTAGTATAATATGATAATAGTTCCTAAAATAACGTTTCAACATAACCCTCTGCCACAAAAGGTTTTAACCCAAAATAAAATAGTTTATTATGTTATAAAATACCAACGACATTTAAATAATGTTTTAGTTACCGCTTAAATCATTTTAGAGCATTCAAACCTTTTATAAAAGTGTGGTTTCTCCACCATAATTACCTATGCATTATTTGGCATAACCCGAACATTTTAGTTTTAATATTTGAAAACCCTTATCGTTTGACTTGTTTTTGAATTTGAATTTGGAATGGTTTCGAATCAACGCAAGTTTATCAACAGTAACTGAGGTGACGTGGCATCATTAGCGGGGATCACTGTAGCTTAATTATTCGGGCGTCACAATTCTCCTCCACTACAAGAAATCTCGTCCCGAGATTTAAGCGGTGCAGTAAGGAGGGGAAGGTGCTGGTAGCGAAAAATCTAACGAGTCTTCTCGGTCTTGGCTGCCCTTTTGAAGAGGTTGATCCCTTTCATTGATGTCTTCATTTCTCTGCTTCAAGTCACCATGATCAAGTCATCATCCTTTCTTCGGGATCTCCATCGTCCTACGAACGCGACCAATGGGAAAAACTCCGGAAGAATGCATCTCCACAAACATGGGCATCTGACGGTGAACTCAATGGGAAATACACAAGGTACCCCACGAGTTGTATTTCAGTGAATTCGTTGAGTGCAATATACGATTGTACCAAAGTTTCAAACGGGTAAGCAACCATTCGATGACTAGACAGAAGCTGGAATGGGTTTGAACAACGAGAATAACATGGTGTTTGATTCGAGGATGATCAATGGTATAACATTTAGCTCATGAATCACATACGAAGCCAGGTGCAAAGGATACATTAGAATCCGGGTTGTAAAGAAGAGTCAGGTTTCGACCCAGTGGACCTGTGGGTTATGGGCCCACCATGTGGGTTGAAAGTAGGAAGGGTGGTGACATCTTGCACAACCGCGACAGGGAGGCTTGTCAATGAATAGCTTGTCAGGTATGTCGGCAACAATGTCGGTACCAAGGACGGGGAACGAAGAGAGCAATTTTCCTGTTTGTTGAACGAGGCGGACCAATTGGCAAAGTTATCACCCATCATTGGTTACCGGAATGTCATCAACAATAGTAACAGGATCTTACAGACAGAGTGGTACAACAAGGTGCCTACCTAAGCCGGGAATTATCTCTACTTAGTTAAGTCAGATTAAGGAAAGATTAAACAAAAGAATGGAAAGAAAACGCGATTATCAGATTAAACAGAACAATGGAAAGGAAAATTGTGATTACACACAATTATTAGGAGTATATCCTTCCCATGTACAAGCAGAACATGGCATATAGGGTAGGAGAGCAAGTACCCAACCATTCAGATAAAGAGGCAAGGATTAATCAAGATGTTACCCATACAACGTGTGTGGATAACTAACCAAGAAACATTTAGCATTGCGCCTCAAATGTTCTTGTTGATGAGCAGGGTATCGTAGTCATGCTTCGAGGTAGCAATGATATGGTGTTTCAATCAAGGGCCGGACTTTGGATACACAAATGATCCATCAGAAGAAACTTATAAAATAAGTCTTACAATTTCCTCCAGGTAGAATGGTTATCCTTGCAAAAGAAATTATAATGATAGGTCCTCCAGCCAGGGGGTTGCTAGGCATGACATCATATTACCGGGTCATCAAAGGACCAACATCATAACTCCTCGAAAGTTGTCCCAACCATCATATCTGACCGAGATTGAGATCCGATTGGTGTCATGATACCTCAGACTCAGGATGTCCGAGAAGAAAAGGTGCCACACAAATCAACGAAATGACACTGCAAGATTCTTGGGAAATGAACTATGGGAGCGGCTTCAGGAAGCAATAGTTCATCATTAAACCAAGGAGGGGATGAGAAGGTGGCTGATGGGCCCAGTGACAATTCATCAAAAATTCCAAATGAATGGATTTCCACAATAATGTGAACAAGAAGATGACATTGTCAATGCAAATGATATAATGTTGTATAATCGAGGAAAACATACACCATCAATCATTAGTTGAAAGGTGTGCCCAAAATATGACCTTAGGCAACAAGATCAATGTTTGAGTGGCGATTCAATAACCAATGGTCTAAGAACAAACTGTCGATCGTTAACTTCAAAGCAATAGGGTTACTAGAAGTACATAACTCGAGCAACATCCTTAGCATATTGGGATCCCGGTTAAAAAAACAACACGGGGACCAAGGAAGAATGGTGATGTTGAGAAGTACCATCATACCGAGAATTTCTAAGAGGTGGAGCAATCTTTGCAACATCCTTGACATAAAGGACAGTAATACTTCAAGGTAGAACAAAATACAAACTGGATAACAAGTTGCATCCTTAACATGAACAAGTTTGTGACGAAAGGAAGGTAAAGATGTTGTCGATGATAATAAAAATCATCGAGGGCAAGGAGGGTATTTCTCATCATGAACACAGTCAAAATCTCAGAACAAGTCAAAGTGTTGAAGGTGATCCGACACATTTGCCGGGAGGTTTTGAGAGGATGCAATCAAACAACAATGGCAACAAGCAAGGGAATGACGAAGTGGCAAGTTATAGGATCAAAATATAAGATGCAAGCTCGGACCCAAAGTTGCCTTTCAAGACAGGCAACATGATGTTGAAAGCTCGACGTAAGTCGTGCTCACACACTGAAGAATTCGTGCACCAGAGAAGGACGAGGTAGCACAGTCCAAGATAGTAAGACCAGGATGCAGCCGATAGTCTAAGAATGACCAAATTGAGTTCAGAATTTCCTAGTAAAAACACTAGGGGTATTTGATTAGTAGTGCGGAATAATTTCACTAGTCGGTGTCCTCGGTTGACAACAACCCAGAACCCGTAGAGTGATTATGACAAGGAAAGACATTACTTTAACAAAGTTAGTAAGATGTGGTGCAATGGCGAGACATCTTCGAGATACCAGGGGGTAATACTCGAAGGTAGAACATGAGAGAAGTAGAACCGGGTCATTTACCTATGACAGTAGATACTTCAACGTTGCCAAAAATAAACGAGGCACTGAATTGAATTCCCATCAGATATATTAGATCAGGATAGCATGGTTAGAACCATAACTGTAAGGAATCAATTTCAAGAATACCAAAAGAATCATACAGCTGGATAATCATTTTGCAAGAAGCTTCCGAGACGGTCTACATCATTTTCATGGACATGAAAACAATGTTCAAGGTCGACTCCCACTTCTCGAATGCATATCATTTCATTCACCTCTCGCTTTGATATAACTGTAGTGTTGGAACTTTTATCCGGTAGAACACCGGAAGAGTATGACTTGTGAAAACTTTCGGGTTCTCACGGATTAGGAGAAGGCATAGGTTCAACACATCGGGCATCTTATTAACATATACCACAAGTTTCAAAAAGTAAATACACAAGCTCGAAAGCAGAGCATGGTTGGCCAAGCAGAGAATACAATTTACCAAAGGCATTATGTATCAGGGGAAGAACTCACAAGGTGATTGAATATGAAGGACACTGTCGGATAAAAATCCAACAATGGATCGGGCGATCCACAACAGAGATGATGTGAGTATCGGTACTCACTCAGAGGAAGAAAGAATGCAGAGGCATCATATTCAAGAATCACTTGATTAGTCTAATGCTTAAATAGAAAGAAATTATGGTTTCCAAAACAAAGGATCAGAAGCAGACGCTGTGATCAAGGATGGATAAGTTTAAAACACTTAGTTGTACAATCAATAAAGGTTTGAATTACCAAGAACCAACTCATGTACGGAATGACGTATGAGTCAGAAAGATAATTTTAAAAAGGATAACCTGTTATCGAGGACTACTAGTCATATGGAATTAACCATAATGCAAGCAGGCAAGAATTTCAAGAATAACAGGCTGCAGAGGATTTTCGGAAGATCAAAAAGTATTCCGAAGAATTATGTGAGACACATGAACAATTGAGAAGAACGGATCCTCGATAAATGTGAGGAAAAACGCGGAAGGGTTTTCACGCGAAATAAAACTGCAAGACAGTAAACTCAAAGGATTCCCGGGACAACGGCGAATATTTCAAGGCATCTTGTAACAACAAGAGAGACAATGAATGATCAAGAGAATGACAAGTGCATATAGATATCCATAGGGATATATCAGTGACAGTGGATTGCAAAGGTGATGAACACAAGGGACTCGGGAAAATATCGAGGGATATCCTCAGAATCTTTTGATGAAGCAGGTGATCTTCTGGAATGAGGGCTCTCCGGGAGAAATAGTTATGAGAACCTTGAGTTAGAGTTAGCAAAATCATTTAACCCAAATAGAGGAGGGATCAGAGTCCCAGAGTAAAGGTTGAGGAGTAAAAGATCCTAATACCACCCAATGGTGATGTGGGCCCGTAAGGCACACAACCATGTTAGTAAAAGTTTTGTAGTGACTAGACTCAACTTCGACCAAGGAGTGTGGAAGGGGGATTCCTACAAGCAGTTGGCTCTAATACCAACATTAGATGCCCCCATTTCAATCGTATACTAATCATGCACGCAAACGTGTATGATCAAGATTAGGGACTCATGGGAAGATATCACAACTCAACTCTAAAAGTAAAATAAGTCATACAAGCATCATATTACAAGCTAGGGGCGTCGAGGGCTCGAATACAAGTGCTCAAACATAAACGAGTCACCGGAAGCAACAATACCTGAGTACAGACATAAGTTAAACAAGTTGCCATAAGATGGCTAGCACAAACTGGGATACAGATCGAAAGAGGCGCAGGCCTCCTGCCTGGGATCCTCCTAAACTACTCCTGGTCGTCGTCAATGGCCTGCACGTAGTAGTAGGCACCTCCCGTGTAGTAGGAATCATCGTCGACGGTGGTGTCTGGCTCCAGGGCTCCAGCATCTGGTTGCGACAACCAGGTAGAAACGAATGGGGGAAAAGGGGGAGAAAAGGAACCGTGAGTACTCATCCAAAGTACTCGCAAGCAAGGATCTACACTACATATGCATGGATATATGTGTAAAGAGGCAATATCAGTGGACTGAACTGCAGAATGCGGGAATAAGAGGGGGATAGCTAGTCCTATCGAGGACTATGCTTCTGGCAGCCTCCGTCTTGCAGCATGTAGAAGAGAGTAGATTGCAGTCCTCCAAGTAGCATCGCATAGCATAATCCTACCCGGCGATCCTCCCCTCGTCGCCCTGTGTGAAAGTGATCACTGGGTTGTCTCTGGAACTTGTCTGGGTGTGTTTTATCAAGTATCTGGTTCTAGTTGTCATAAGGTCAAGGTAAAACTCCGGGTCGTCCTTTTACTGAGGGACACGGCTATTCGAATAGATAAACTTCCCTGCAGGGGTGCACCACATAACCCAACACGCTCGATCCCATTTGGCCGGACACACTTTCCTGGGTCATGCCCGTCCTCAGAAGATCAAGTCGCAGCCCCACCTAGACACAACAGAGAGGTCAGCGCGCCGGTCTAAATCCTATGCGCGCAGGGGTCTGGGCCCATTGCCCATTGCACACATGCACGTTGCGTACGCGGCCGGAAGCAGACCTAGCACCCTTAATACAAGAGCAGGCTTACGGTGATAAGGAAAGTTTTCATTTCTCAAATAAAAAATGACAAATATGGTTTGATGTCTCTTCTCTACTAATCACAAGGATATTGGGACTCTCTATTTCATCTTCGGTGCCATTGCAGGAGTGATGGGCACATGCTTCTCCGTACTGATTCGTATGGAATTAGCCCGACCCGACGATCAAATTCTTGGTGGGAATCATCAACTTTATTATTTTTTAATAACGACTCATGCTTTTTTAATGATCTTTTTTATGGTTATGCCAGCGATGATAGGTGGATTTGGTAATTGGTTTGTTCTGATTCTGATAGGTGCACCTGACATGGCATTTCCACGATTAAATAATATATCATTCTGGTTGTTGCCACCAAGTCTCTTGCTCCAATTAAGCTCAGCCTTAGTAGAAGTGGGCAGCGGCACTGGGTGGACAGTCTATCCGCCCTTAAGTGGTATTACCAGCCATTCTGGAGGAGCAGTTGATTTAGCAATTTTTAGTCTTCATCTATCAGGTATTTCATCAATTTTAGGTTCTATCAATTTTATAACAACTATCTTCAACATGCGTGGACCTGGAATGACTATGCATAGATTACCACTTTTTGTGTGGTTCATTCTAGTGACAGCATTCCTACTTTTATTATCACTTCCGGTACTGGCCGGGGCAATTACAATGTTATTAACCGATCGAAACTTTAATACAACCTTTTTTGATCCTGCAGGAGGGGGAGACCCAATATTATACCAACATCTCTTTTGGTTCTTCGGTCATCCAAAGGTGCATATTCTCATTCTACCTGGATTTAGTATTATTAGTCATATCGTATCGACCTTTTCAAGAAAACCGGTCTTCGGGTATCTAGGCTTGGTTTATTCCATGATAAGTATATGTGTTCTTGGATTTCTAGTTTGGGCTCATCATATGTTTACTGTGGGCTTAGACATTGATACGCGTGCCTACTTCACTGCAGCTACCATGATCATAGTTGTGCCCACAGGAATCAAAATCTTTAGTTGGATCGCTACCATGTGAGGGGGTTCGATACAATATAAAACACCCATGTTATTTGTTGTAGGGTTCATCTTTTTTTTCACCATAGGAGGGCTCACTGGAATAGTTCTAGCAAACTCCGGGCTAGACATTGCTCTACATGATACTTATTATGTGGTTGCACATTTCCATTATGTACTTTCTATGGGAGTCGTTTTTGCTTTATTTGCTGGATTTTACTATTGGGTGGGTAAAATCTTTGGTCGGACATATCCTGAAACTTTAGGCCAAATCCATTTTTGGATCACTTTTTTTGGGGTTAATCTGACCTTCTTTCCCATGCATTTCCTAGGGCTTTCGGGTATGCCACGTCGCATTCTAGATTATCCAGATGCTTACCCCGGATGGAATGCTCTGAGCAGTTTCGGTTCTTATATATCCGTAGTTGGGATTCATCGTTTCTTCGTAGTTGTCGCAATCACTTCAAGAAGTGGAAAGAACCAAAAATGTGCGGAAAGTCCTTGGGTTGTTGAACAGAATCCAACCACACTAGAATGGTTGGTATAAAAGATCTCCGGCCTTTCATACTTTTGGAGAACTTCCTGCGGTAAAAGAGACAAAAAGCTAAAAAAACCTCTCCTAACTATGAAGGAAGTTTCATAGAGATAGGTGTGGGGAAATAAGTTCTTCATTTGAAGAGTTATTTGGCTGGCCTACCGGCCCGCAGATTAGGAAGGCTTTTATCGCCAACTGAACTGCGTAACCAAGTTCTAGTAGAAGGTCAACCCGGCCTTCCTAAGAGTACTAGGTTAAAGGGGAGACCTCTAAAGCCCAGAAAGAACTATCCTATCCCTTTAGGAATCCAAAAGAGCCATATCTGTGGATCACTGACGGCTATACCCAATGAGCAAAGTAGAAAGAGCCTAGGAAAATGCATCTTCTCCCTATTCAGTCAGCAGTTGTCCATCGACTAGTCTTACTTACCGCACCGCCCGGCTAAAAGGGATTTCTCAGTGATAGACCCACGAGAGCGTGTGTGCCAGTGACAAAAGAAGTGCAAGAAGATCTGGGAAGTGAGGGATGCCCTTCCTGGGTATCACGAGCGGCGAGGCAGGTACGGCTAGAGGAAAAGCAAGGCAACAGGGTGCTGGGTTTAAGCAAGTATTGTCCGTCCGATCATTGGAATCGGCTTAGCCGAAAAAGCCAGATCTGGTTTCACTAGTAGGAAGAACACCCTTCTAAGGTGAAGGTATTCCATTTCTAAGAAGGAAGTTCTATATATTCGAACTAGAGAGAAGCTCTAAAATGGAAATCGAAAAGGAACCCCTTGTCCGTCTAGGTACTCACCCCGCCGGAACTCGCAATTAAACATAGAGTTGGCAAACAAGGAAGGCACATAAAAGAAGGCAGTTGCGAAGGTGAGCAAGGTATTTTTGAGTTTCCTCAAATTGATTCATCGATGAAGTAGTTGAATTGAAGTAAATGTGCCTACGAAAGAAGAGTTTTCGATATGGATATGCGAACAAGAAGAAAGCAAGCATATATTACTATTGCATTGGCAACGAACACCGTCAAAAAAATATAGCTGTTGAGGAGGAAGACCTGGATAGGGAGCCGGTTATGAATAAACCTGGGACTAGGAAACCCCGAACTACGAATGGAAACAGTTTTTCAAGCAGGGGTAAACGGATCTGGTTAGGAAGCCGGAGATGGAAGAGAGGATGTCATGTCGGATTTTCAATCGGGGCAAACAACGCATGCTCGGGATAAAGCTGTACTTCAATTGGTTTTTGATGGATATGAGCTTTCCCTGAATAAGGATCAAAATATGCTTCCTAAAACAGCATGCACAATGGTGGGTCGAGTACATAGCATAGCGTATATCAAGTATCCAACGCCTTCTGAATAAGGAATGGAAGCCGACTTAATAAAACTACATCTTGCTGATGTAGGTGTAGACAGGTATTCTAAAAGGAGTGACAATATTGGGTTTAAGGTTTCTTCTATGCAAACATTGACCACTCATATGGTAGCCTCACAACCATCTACAAGGGATACTTCCACCTCAACGTGAAGTTTACCCACGTGGAGCCTTTACTAGTCGGAGTGGTAAGACTACAACCGATCCTCTTCCCCAATGCCAGCTTTGTATGTACCACCTGCCTTCTACCCTAGCCGGCCCAATACCTTCTCCGCAGGGACCTCAATAGTCCACTACTTTTGCTGCACAGCCTAGTTCTTCTATACCAGTAGCTATTGCTCCTAATGATCCATCATCAATCTGCTTCACTTGTCAACCTGAAGCTGCCATTTCCAGAACGGTTTGTGAAGTCAACTGAAGACAAGCAGATTGCAAAGTTTCTGGATGATGACAGATATGCAGATTACCACCCCGATCCTCGATGGTGTCTTGCAGGTGCCTATGTATACACAGTTCTTTAAGGACCAACTCTCAAAGAAGCGAAACATTAACGAGCCAGAACTGGTTACTCTTACTAAGGAATGTAGTGCACTCATTCAAATAAGCTACCTCTCAACTTAGATGAACCTGCCAGTTTCAGTATTCCATGCGTGATAGGAAGTCAAACTTTCCATGCTTTATGTGGTCTTGGGTCTACTGTGATTCCCTTCACTGTCTATGAGCCACTACCATTGGGTAATGTACGACCGACTAGCATCACTCTCCACCTTGCTGATCAGGATCCGGTAGAAATTTTGGGTGATATCCCTGCGATAGTTGGTAACTTCACATTTCTAGTTGATTTTGTTGTCTTGGAGATGTAGCATAAGAGCTTTCCTATTTTTTTGGGGGGGAGACCTTTTCTAGCTACTGCAGGGGCTGTCATTGATGTGAAAGATGCTAAGCTCACGCTTCAATTTGGTGAGGAGAAAGTCTCATTTGACATTCGGTATATCTTCCAACTCACCTTCCTCACTGTCTAGACCATAGTAAGCAATATAAACGAGTCACTTAAGCCCTAGTAAAAGTCTACTCTTTGAATCCCCTCTTTAAGGCATATAAAATCAGTACTCTTCCTGAGCTAGCTTAAGCATATCTCGAGCGAGTGAGTTTCCCTCCATCAAGTTCTAAGCGATCAAATAAGGTCCTTGCTCTCGAGCCAATGACAATACCAATAGAGAGGGTCTAAACGAAGGATTAAAAGGAGGTTACCGGTTAAGGGCAAATGCAATCTCTAAGCCAGTTGGAGAAAAAAGATAATCAAAGAAAGTTTCAGTTGAACTTTCCCTGCCAACCCTACCCAAATTTCATACCCTGCGGTTTTCCTTCCTCGATTGATATTTCATTCCTCGAATCGAGACTTTCTTTGTCGAGGATCTCTGGTTTAGGGTACTCCATCGAGTTTCAGTTTCTTCTTCTAATGGTTGTGTCCCTCTAAGGTGGCTATTTGAGCGATTTAGGTATCGCGGTTGTCTTGAGCTCTGGATTGATGGACGGAAACCCGGGGCGGGGTTCGATTTCTACTCGGAGATAGCCGGGTCTATAGTAAGAGCCGCTTTGTGAATAGCATCGGATGACATAGCCAGGGTAGCCGCAATAGAGCAATTATGCCTTAAGCCCAAAACTCTTCCTTCTAGGGATCAGATCAACCTAAAGCACCATCAGTTGTGGATGAATCCACAAAGTCTTTCTACTTAGCTCGTTAAGCGAAGTAGCTATCAACAGATTTAGCATGACAACTAGAACATCAAGCCATGGTAAACTACCAAAGCTTCTGCTGTAGTGTAGCACCAGGGTTCAGCCTTCTCCTTGCCGAGTTGCATCGCCCGCATCGTGTTCAATTGGAAAGTCTGTCAAAGGCGTTTCCAACTCCTGGTTCAGGGTCTGAGGTTACCAAACAAAGATGAATCCTGCGCAATCAGATATTAAGCCATAAGATCCCACCCAGAAACTAGAAGAGTCGGGGGCACCTATCGAAGGAGTCTTCCCTCCATCAATTCAATGACAAAATAGCTCTATTGAGAGGGCCTTTGACAACCCTCTTGAATGTGGCTCGCTCCTAGTTTTTCTTCCCCCACCCGTTCTATCTAGGTTGGTGGCTATACCAGATTTTGTGTCTGATCGAACTTGAAACTAGCCCATAGAGATTCTTGGATTCCAAACCAGAAAGAAGGATCGCCACAAAAGGAAATAGAGTTGGAATGAAAGATGGGGTAAAGATGAACTTTATTCTCCTAGCTGCTCTCCATCCATCAAGTTACTCTCTTTCAAAAGATGAAAACTCAAGATTACCAATCAAAACCAACGCTTTTTCTTCTCCTATAGCTTCATCATTACATCTTTCACTAGTTGTTGGATGTGAGTGATGAGATCGATCCATGGAATTTTTACCTCACTCACATACTTTGGAAGATGAAGAAATTCTCTTGAATTTACTTATGGGTTGGCTCTACATGTGGTCAGATGGGTTCCCCTCTTCAGTCATTTGGTACCTCTCCAACGCTTCCTCCTATTCCTATTGATCAGATCAAAGCCAAACCTATCTAGTCTTGCACGTTGTCACCCACTACTCTTGCCAAAAACAAAGAAATTCTATCTTGGGAACTGAAAAAGAATCGGAATGGGAAGTATTTATTTCCTTATTCTCCAGCTAGCATCCTTACTTCCTTCTTCAATGGAAATTCTATGTTTTGGCTCGGTATAAACCAAAAAATGAGAAAATCTCTAATTTGTAGAAAAGACTTCTTTTGGTTAAATCTGGAGAACCCAGTCGAAACTCTTATTCATGTTTGTGGATTTTAATAGCTCTCCTATCTACCTAGAAATGATCTTCTACCTTTATTGTCTGTGTTCTTTACATATCTTTTGAATTTTTTTCAAATCATTGTGTCGTTACAAATTCAGTGGTTGCACCCTTGTGAGCAAGTTGTTGCCGGATTGGATAAGCTACGAAGGATAAAAATTAGCTGAAGAAGTTAAGAAGAGCATTAGTGAAGCGAGAGGAGGACAAGATTATTGGGAAGAGGAGGAAGGGGTATTAAGGAAAAAAGGGAGGCTTTATGTGGGGACCGCTGGAAATGCAAGAGCCAGGATAGCGCAAGAACTGCATGGGACAGCTACCGGGGGCCATTCAGGTATACTAGCTTCCTATAAGAGAACTAATAGGAACTTTTTCTGGCCAGGAATGGATGCCTCTCTTGAGGACAGACTGTCACGGTAAAGCAACAACATCAACTCGTAATGGCCCTTGTGCCATGAGACATGGATTTTACTCGACGTAGATTGGATCGAAAGATCGCACTTCTGCTCTTCTCCTATTGGACTAGTCACTTCCCACTCTCCTCAAGTGAATAGTTTAGCCACTATCCTCCCATATACTCTGCTTTTTCATTGCTTAGGAACTGGAACTTGTTGGTGCATGGATTTCACGTTTCAGCAGCACTTTGGTTTGTGCATGGTTGTGAAAGGAAGGCTTTCTATACACTTATATGAACTTCATTGGCTAAAGAAAGAGAAGCTTGCCTTGATAAAGCACAGCCTTTTGCACTCCAATAGGCATATATTGTTACAAGGTTATGCCCAAAGGTCTCAAAAACGCCGTTGCTACATATCAACGCGCCATGACTAAGATCTTCGATGAGATAATACATAAGATTGTCGAGTGCTATGTAGATGATCTTGTTGTAAATGCGATATCCTATGAAGAACATCTTCAACATCTCAGAATCGTATTCGAACGCCTAAGGCAACATGCACTCAAGTTAAACCTGTTAAAGTGTGCCTTCATGGTCTCGTCAGGCAAATTCCTAGGGTTTGTCATTCGACATCGGGGAATAGAAATCACCCCGAGTAAAATCAAGGCCATACTCGAAATGCCTCCTCCTCAAAACCTTAAGGAGCTGCGTTCGCTTCAAAGGCGCCTGACATACATCAGGCGATTCATAGCCATTTTTGCAGGAAGAATCCAACCTTTTACAATAAAAACCAAAAAAAAGTCATTCCATTCTTTTGGGATGAAAACTACCAACAAGCCCTAGATGGCATCAAAAGCTATCTCCTCAATCAGCCAGTCCTGGTTGTGCCGATACCAGGGAAGGAGCTTATGCTCTACACCACGGCCTTGGATGAATCTCTTGGGGCTCTATTCGCATAATAAAATGAAAATAGGAAAGAGAATGCCCTCTATTACCTCAGTCGTGTGCTCGTAGGAGCTGAACATGCATACTCTCCTATCGAAAAACATTGCCTTGCACTGGTGTTCGCTGTCAAGAAGCTACGGCACTACATGATAGAACATCGGGTCGCCCTCATATCCAAAGTTCACCCACTTAAATATCTCATGACAAGACCAATGCTTAAAGGAAGATTGGCAATCTGGGGCCATCATGCTTACAGAGTTCGACATTGTGTATGCGCCGCAGAAGGCCATTAGAGGGCAAGCGATGGAGAATTTCCTAGCAGCACATCATACATATTTCTACAGTAAATAAAATATTTCCATGGATGGGATTGCACGTAGTCCATTCCACCTTTATCTATCTAGGTTATCCTTCTTTCTTAGCAAAGCAGAATGTGATGATCGATCCCTCTATTATGGGATTTATCACTACAAAAAAAAGACACATCCGTGACATTTTGGGCCAAACAATTTTTTTTCCTGTCATACATATGACACTTCTATGACGATAATTGTGACAAAACCTGGTATAATCATAGATGTGGTGGGATCCTACTTCTATGACAAAAAATCATGACAGAAAATGGGCTTTTCGTCCTGGGCGGGCCGGAGACGCAGCTGCATGACATTCTTTGGGCCGTCCATGACGGAAAAAACCATGGTAGAAGCGAGGGAGAGGAAAATTTCGGGGAGTTCCCGGTTACGGTGGGAGGTCGGGGGCCGAGCGATGCGCGTTTCTCTCGTACTCGTACGCGCGTGTGTGTGAGGCATTGGCTCTAACTGAACCCGAGCGAGGCATTGGGCTCTAACTGAACCCGAGCAATTGCACTTCAGGCTATGCGTTACTGAACCCAGGGATCGATCGATGCCTGTTAACTGAAACCAATCGAGCGATTCCTTCGCTACTGCTGCTAACTGAAGCCGATCGATTGGATGAATAGTGAGCGGTGGCGTTTGCCTCTGGATGAACAGGACCCCGTGGTGTAGAGGGCTGGATGAACAGTAGACGATGGAGGGGTGGTTGAACAGGACCCTGTGGTGTGGAGGGCTGGATGAACAATAGATGGTGGAGGGGTGCCCGTGGAGGGGTGGTTGAACAGTAGCCGGTGGAGTAGCGCGCGGTGGAGGCTTGATGAACATGAGCCCGTGGACGCTGGAGGAGGTCGACGGTAACCCGTGGAGGCTGGAGGAGGTCGACGGTGGAGATGAACAGTATCCCCGTTTCGACCGTAGGAGGTCCATTTCGTCCGTTTTGCGGTACGCCACACCCCTCCCGATCAACAGGACCCCCGTTTTGACCGTAGGAGGTCCGTTTCCTCCGTTTTGCAGTACGCCACACCCCTCCCGATCAACAGGACCCCGTTCAGAATGTAGGAGGTCTGTTTCCTCCGTTTTACGGTACGCCAGGCCTCGTTTCCATCGCCTATTCCGTCCAAGCCCTCCCGATGAACACGACGATGCATTTCGTTCTGACCCAGCCGGTTGGCTCCCCATGAACACGACGACGACGTTGTTTCTCCGTTCCGACCCAGCCATGTACACGAGGCTTGGCCGTACGTATGTGCGAGTAGGCATTCGAGACCCCGCCTATATGTACACATACGTGGCCATATTTTCTTTCTTGCACCCTGGCCGCTATACGTACGTGTACATGCTACGTGCGCGCCTCTACTATGACAGGTACGCGCCTCTACTATGACACATGCACGCCTCTACTTCGACCAGTATATATGTATGTACACGTCCGCGACCAGAATGACAATGCTACGTACGCTTCGACCAGGTGGGTCCCGACTGTCAGGCACATCCTTGCATGCTAAGATGTAGCTGGTGGGTCCCAGCAGTCAGGGGGACGAATCGTTTTTTTTCGGGCGCACTTCCTTACGTGCAAAGATGTGCCTGAGAGCACCAGGGCGGTGGACGACGGCGAGGCCTAGGAAGGGGACGACGCGGAGCCGGGGAAGATGCGGTAGTGGATGCCCACACATAGAGGAGTACGAGGGTTCACTGGTTCGCTGCGGTGTGTGGCTGCCGTTGCCGCAGAAAAACATACAGGGGGTGTGCGTGAGTAGAGGGATGGCCTGGCCAGCGGTGGGAGTAGTAGGCGGCGATGAGGCCTCCGCCGCATCGCAGCCGGCCATGGGAGGCAGGAGCACGAGGCACGACCGGCGCTGGTTTGGGCAGCTGGAGCAAGAAGACCAGAGGTTGAAGAAGCACTACGGCCGTTAGATGGACATCGTACGGTCACTGGAGCTAGAATCATGCATATTGACTAAGTTGACAAATCCCTCCGTCCCCGTAAACTTAGTAGGCCCACAAGTCAGCCTGCCACTATACTGGGTCCCAGCTAACAAGGGGAGTATTCATTTTTTTTGTGTAATAAGGAGGCACTTCCTTGCGTGCGATGATATAGCTAGTAGGTCTGAGCTGTCAGCGGAGGTAACGTTTTTTTCGCGAAATACAGAGGCCCTTTTGGTGGGTCCCTGATGTTAGGTGGAGGAATCATTATTTTGTATGTAATAAGGAGGCATTTCCTTGCGTGCGGCCGTGGACCCAGCAGTCGGCCTCTCCACGTACAGTCCACTTCAGATGCATGTCGGTCGTTGACCACGTTGACCAGGCCGCGCCAAGAGCACCAGGGCGGTGGACGACGGCGAGGCCTAGGAAGGAAACAACATGGAAGCAGGGAAGACTCGGCAGTTGTTTCCCACGCGGAGGGTAGTACGACTGTACGAGGGTTTACTGGTTCGTCTGTCGTCGCCGGAGAATAACAGCAGGTGTGGGTGAGTAGAGGGATGGCTAGGCCAGCGATGGGAGTACGGTGGGGCGGTGAGGCCTACGCGGCAGCACAGCCGGCCGCGGGGAGGAGGGAGCAGGCAGTCCTGCTGGTGCTTGTTTGAGCAGCTGGAGCAGTAAGAGCAGAGATTGAAGAAGCATGACGGCCGTTCGATGGACATCCAACAGTCACTGCTTGTGCGTCAACCTTTTTTTAGGAAAGCCTCAAATCTGTGGAAAATAGCATACAACCCATCTGCCATTATTTCTAATAATTTACAGCCCATTTGCTAATTCTTAAGGTTTTTTGGAGCCCATATTCTTTTTGTTAGCATTACAGCCCATATTGTGGCCACGGTTAAAAAATTATACCAAATTTTGCATATTTCGATGCGGTCTGAACTGTTTTTAATCCTGAAATTTCGACTCACATTCGAACTGGTTTTAAAATTAAATGTATATCAATATAAAATCCAACAAATTCTCCATGCATAAAAATTAATGTAATTTAAGATCTCGAAATAAAAAAAGATATTTGAAACTAATTACCAGTTTGATGTGTTTTAAAAATGTACAACCCATTTCTCATTACTGATGGGCCATTTTCTCGGCCAGCCGAATGAAAGCTCTCCTCGTCTTGAAAGATTTGCACCCCAACAAGCCTAACAAAGCGACCTACTTGGCAAATCACAAAAAAACTGGGTTGTGGCCGTGGACCCAGCTGTCACCTTCTCCATGTACAGTACTCTTCCGATGGAATGTCATTGACCACATTGACCACGCCGCACCGAGAGCACCAAGGTAGTGGATGATGGCGAGGCCTAGGAAGGGGACGACACGGAGCCAGGGAAGACACGGCAGTGGATGCCCATGTGGAGAGGAGTACGAGGGTTCACTGGTTTGGCTGCGGTGTGAGGTTGTCGTCGCCGTAGGGCCTGGCTAGCGGTGGGAGTAGTAGGGGGCGATGAGGCCTCAACGGCAGCACAGCCGGCCACTAGAGGCAGGAGCAGGTAGTCTCCCCGGCGCTGGTTTGGGCGGCTGGTGCAAGAAGAGCAGCGATTGAAGCAGCAGGACCGTTCGATTCAAATCCAACGGTTACTGCTGCTAGAATCGTTTGTTGACTAAGTTGACAAGCCCTACGTACGCGTCAACTTAGTAGGCCCATAGGTCAGCCTCCCAACCAGTGCGCCCAGATGTCAGTGGGAGGAATCATTTTTTTCGCGTAATAAGGAGGCACTTGATTGCGTGTGTCCAGGCCAGCGGAGGGAGTAGGGTGGGCCGGGGAAGCCTGCGCGTCATCACAGCGGGCCACAAGAGGAGGGAGCAGGCAGTCCCACCAGCGCTAGTTTAGGCGGCTGGAGCAGGAAGACCAGAGATTGAAGAAGCACGTCGGCCGTTGGATGGACATCCAACAGTCACTGCTGCTAGAATCGCGTGTTCACTAACAAAGCCTTGCGTAAACAAGCCAGCCTCGAAATCTGTGGCGTGTAGAACCCATTTGCTATTATTTTTTTATAATTTTTACTTATTTTCTAATTCATATGGAATTTATTGCAGCCCGTTTTCCATTTTTAGAATTGTTGGCCATTTTCTGGTCAGTACCAGGGTCAAAAAATTAACTAATTATGTGGGAAATTTTGAAAATTCGCAAATTTTTGCTGCGGAACGAAATATTCTTAATCCAAAAATTAATAGCCATACTAAAATAAATTTAAAAATAAATTAGTACTATGTCATGTTAAACCCAATGAAATACTTATAAGATATCAGTGAAGAAGAAAAACAAAAAAAGAAACTAATATCCCATTTGCTATAATTTTTTTGGAATTTTCAACCCCTTTTGATATTACTTTTAACAGACATTGACCATACTCTTTGGCCAGGACGGAATGCATGCCTCCTCGTCTTGAAATATTTGCAGCCCAGTAATGCGGAGAAAACAAATAGGCCTAGCTTGGGTATTCTTCAAAAAGAAATACTGGGCTACCTATTTTCCCAAAGAACTGGGCATGAGCATTTAGCTTTATTTATTTATTTACTTATTTATGTTTAGGGGACCATGAGCATGTACCTGGGCCGGATTCATGTGAGAGCCTCCCTTCCAGTTAATTATGGGCTTCTCTATTGGGCCTTCATCAGTGGGCTGCATGTTATCAACAAGTGGAAAATGTGTTCCATACGAAAAATAGTATCAGCTACGTATGGTACGGGGCACTAAAGGATCGAACCGTGCAACGACTTCCAAAACATTGTGTTTGTCGTTCTAACAACACATTTATTCAACCAACAGACGAAATATACTACTGATTGTACATTGAAAACAGCAGCAACAGCAACCATGGCAGGGGTGCAACAGAAGCAGTAAGTAGGCCAGAAGAGTGAAGACGCAGCTCTCTCTTCCAAACCAAACATCAGCCATCATTACAAAAGGGCTACCAAAAAGAACAAGTGTATGCATCAAACTAAATAAAGATCCTACTGCACAAGTGTACGCATCTAACTAACTGGCTCAGTTAGATGTTACTATCTATTAAGATGTGGAGATTGGCTGACGGCTTGAACCAGATGGGTGCCTGACGAGGCAAACTCCAGCCAGCAGGTCGAAGTCTGATACTTGCGACCCTCTCTCCTACTTCGGGGTTGCAGAGCGTGGCGGCGCATATCAGGGTATGGTGCATGCAGAGACGCATGGTACACTGTGTACACACAGTTTTGCCTGATGAACGAAACCGCGCTGCCATCATGATCCTTGCCGTCGGTTATCTCCTGGTTAATCGGATAATTCAGTCATACAAATAGAGAGCGTGTACCAAGGCTACTTACCAGCCTCCAGTCAAAAATTCCTGAAGGCCCAGAGAAGCTGGGATCCTGCTCAAAGACCTTGTAGTGACTGTGATTGTATTCCGCAAAACAACACGTCCGATACGTGCGAATGATCATCAATCTTCCGCCATCGTCTGATCGAGCCAGGAACCACCTGCAACTTCCATGCCGCTTTTCTTTGAAACGTTCTGGGATTAGTAAGGGTAGGGACCCCAGGCAGCCTACAACATCATATCAAGTTGGAGTCAAATAAAAAAGGGCTCTTGATTTAGTCAATCTTAAGAACAACATGTTATGAGCATGAATATTTTTTCAGTAAATGTTGACAGTAATATAAGCAAGCCATCATGATATCATAGGAAAATAACATACTACTTTAATAGCCGTTTGTAGCGATGACAGGAGTCGATAGCATAAATGAAGCCCTTGTGTTCAATGGCATCAGAGATCCATGGAGGATTTATGATCCTGCGATGGACGTGCAGATTTATCCACTTACCGCAGTGACCTGTCAGATAGGCAAGACTGCGGTTGAAGAACGCAATTAGCCTGAAGTCTTTATTATTCGCAGATCTTGTGGGCACTTGGCAGATTACAACCTTGAGCAAATCAAACTTGGTATCATGTTGGCTACTGTAAGATTCCGAGTATTCTCGGCCGCGGTGCCAAAGCAGTGCAGTGTTAATCGAAGGAAGGGGGATCAATCGCCGGGTGTAGACCTCCACGAGCATCCAGCTGTTGCGATCATCGACGAGCACCATCCAAGACGTGTTCATACCGACCCAGTACATACCGTTAATGTAGTTGAGGCTGACGAGGATCGGATCACAGTCAAGGGGGTTAATGCTCACCACCCTATGATCGTTATTCTGCGTGACATGCCGTTTCTGAAGATCAGGCGGCATCAGCAAGCAAGGAGTTGGCTTAAAAAGCTCCGGCCTGAGGGCTTTGAGTAAACGGTACAGCCCCGACGAGTACGCAGCGAGCGGCATGGTACTGAGATTGTCCACACGCGAAACAATGAGCTTGATTACCTCTGTTGGGAGCGAATTCTAGCCACTCTTTCGGCGTACGCTGCTCGGTTATGCCATTGTTAGTGCTTGGGTTTCGGACGAGGGGGATGGAAGATTGGACGAGATTATGTGCGGACAAAGATGGAGAAGCTAATATGTGCTGCGGGAAGTGGACAGGTGATGATGACTACAGCACGCCGCTTGACTTACGAGACACATACTAGCAGCGTAGGGTCATGTCGATGCCAGACAACTTGCTTGAGTGAGCACAGTACTGGTACTCCCTACAGTACCTACTATAGTACTATGCCCTAACTTGCTTGATTAGAGTAGTAGAGTAGGACTCTGCTCTACTACTAGCACCGGAGGAGTAGTATATTCTAATCTAAAATAGTTACAAACTTCAATGCCCGAGTATGGAACGACTACGAACCGTGCTCAAATATCGTGTCTACGTGGTGTTTGGACTTATATGCAAAAAAAAATAGCAAGATGCCCATGCATTGCACGGCACACCATCATCACCAACTCGGTTTTTTCTCTACTCCTACTCCTATAAAAGACTTAGTTGGTGATGATGGAGGTGAGGAGGCGTGTTCAGCCGGGCGTGCAGCGGACGGCGCAGCACTATTCGATTTCTTATAAAAACAAAGAAGAGTAGTAGAGATAGAGACATAGGGAGGAGCACAAGGTTGTGGGAGATAAGGATGAACGAGGCAAGGCCTTATCTGAAAATGTGGAGAGAGGCGCAGGTATCTTTTGTAAAATTGTCATAGTTGGCATACCATCATCACCAACTCGGTTTTCTATAAGAGTAGATATAGATAGATAGAGACTAGGGAGTACTAGTAAGGACACCATCTACTGCTTCGTGTACTACTGGCGGCCGCAACGTCCCCTACAGCCACTCCCTCCTGCGCTACATTCGGCGGGCGATATTGAAATTTGGGGAGCGCACTCTCGTGACTACTGGCAACAAAGATTTCACCAACGATGACTTCTTCCCCGACCTCGGCAACCTCTTCCTCAACGACATGGGCGACAACCTCAACGCCAACGGTGCTGCTCCCATTGCACCATATGTGTTTATGTCCTTCCTGTTCGAAATCGTGGTAGAATTCATGTTTCTACTCGGTATCCTACTACTATGCTAGTCCACATGATTTGTTTCATCTCTGTTATAGCTGTCATGATTTATTTTGTGCTTATTCGGATTAAATCTCGTAGTAACTTGCTCATATATTCAACTGGCGTAATGTCCCCTACAGCCACTCCCGTTTCATGGACGGCCTAGTCGATGCCTCCAAGGAGCCCTTCGTCCACTGCTATGAGTGCCCGATGCCATTTTGTGGCTCGCTGGCGGACATGGTGCATCACCTCACGGATGCGTGCAGTGGTCACTTCTGGCCCTTGGCGGAGAACATCAAGTACGAGACGTGCTACCCGTTCACCATGCCGGAGTTGCTGGAGGATCACTGCCGCCTGCTAGTCTCGGAGGAGGACGATAGCGTCTTCCTCTTGATCATGGGCACCGGCGAGGCCCGCGCAGGCCGCCGCCCCATCTCTATAATGTGCGTCAAGGGCGACGCCGCTGACGCTAACACTGACATGAGGCCGATGTATGGGTGTGTGGTCAGTGTTACTACCCCTCCGGGTCATGTGGGCGGCGACACCGGCCTCATCGAACGGACTTGGACTCTGGGGAGCTGGGACTATCCCGCCAATGTGGACTTGGAAAACCCATGGCATCCTTTACCCGCCGACGCGGTGCACGGGGACTCCAAGGAGGTTCACCTGGATATACGCATTATCAAGTTAAATGTTGATCATTAGTCTTTGCTCAATGTAATCCGATGTCTAAGCATGTGGAGACTTCCATGCAGGATCTTACTCTATTGGAGCATCGCGCATGAATAAAAGTGTATCTGTTTATGGTTTAGTCTAGAATCTTCCATGTATGAATTTTTACTACAGTACTGGTGAAAGACTTAGGATGAACCATTTCTTACATCTCCTCTGCCCCCTTGCAAGTCATCCTGATTTAATCCCTCCATCTAGGTGTATAAGGGCATGGTTAATATTACTTAATAGTATAGCCAACTGTTGACTATAAGAAAGTGCCATGTCATCTGTAGCCAACATGTATAACAATCGATACTCAAAAACTAATTCTTAAAGATCATTTCTTGCAAAGCACAATAAGTGTTATTTCTTCACAAGTTTTGGATGCAGGTTGAACAGTTGAACGCTTTTGTTTACAAAAGATACCTTTTTATCTATTTCACATGGATGTCTCTGAGCTCTAGAGATGAAATAATATTCAAAGAAACCTATCGATACCCGTTACACATGAGATGACCCCCACATCCTTTGTCAAAATAAACAACTCCCCGATCAATGCATTTCACTCTTCGGTGCAACACACGGGCACCTTACTACTATAGATTAGTACGACCAAAAATTGAACTAACATTATATATAGTACGATAAATGCTGATGCATGTCACCTAAAATTATATCATTCAAAACTATGTTCAAATACGAATCCAACAATATAGTTTTTGTTGACATGCATTAACATTTTGTCAGTTAAATCTTCAGTCAAATTCAATGGGGGACTAATAAACCACGACCGATGTAGTACAAGTGTAGAGGGCTGCGGTGCACGGGAGTCTCACCTCTCACCCCGCTCGTGGCGCGGCAGTAAAGCCGTCATATCACAAAATCCAACCACTCCCAGTAATAAGTGGCCTAGTAAAATAAACGGACAAGCAACCATCACATCCCTCCGTATTTTTTGCATTTCATCTCTCTTTATTTACTTTCTCCGGTTCATCTCGTACACTCGATCCCTAGCTACTACTCCTAGGGCCAGTTCTTTGGGCAGCTTCCCCAGCTTTTCCCACAAGACTAGTCACAGTGGAGAGTAACAATAAGGCGCCTCACTCATTTATTTGGGCTTCTAAACTACTACTTCGTCCTAGTTTATTCCTCACCATTGTAATTTGTGCTAAATTTTGACCAAAGATTTAATTGATAAAATCTTACTCCCTCCGTCTAGGTGTGTAAGTCATCTTACGGAAACCAAATAATCCCAAAACACTTAGGCATGATGCATTAACTTCTACCTCGTTTCTTGTTTCTTGACATATCAACCAATAAGAGATAAAGAGTGTGCATGCTTTTAATGACTTGAGATATCAAACACGACATGCAGTGGTTAGTTCATTGCATGCAATACTATTAATTAGCAAATAAACATTAATGTTTCTCATTTTCTCCTCCTCCTTGGTCACGGTGCACAGCCTAAGATGACTTACTCACCTAGACGGATGGAGTAGTGCATGTGACATGCACTAACATTTCATTAGTTAAATTTATGATCAAAATTTGACACAGATTACAATGGGGACCAATAAACCAGGACGGAGGTAGTAGTTATGGGATTACTAATCTAGAAGCCTAAAAGAACCGGCCCCTGGTACTCCTACTAGTAGTAGTACTCAAGTTGGAATTCCAATTGCATGGCACAACTTGTTAGGCAAAAAATTCGATACAGGGTGTAGGAAGCTGTTTGGGAATTTGCATGCCTTTCCAACCAGTGAGATACTACGTACAAAGTACGACAGAGAAATAACCACAGAGAAGGAAGCTAAAAGTAAACAATCAAACGAGCATTTTTGCATTTGTTTTGCATTGAATCGTTGCACAAGCTTGACTAGTGTTATTTTTCTACTTTTACAAAAACCGCATCGTAATGTTAAAACGTGCATTTGCACGTATATAAGTAATAGTAATACTCCCTCCGTCTAGGTGTACAAGTCTTCCCTCCTTCTTGGTAATGGTGCACAACCAAAGATGACTTATTGACCTGGACGGAGGGAGTAGCACAGTCTGCAAGCATATATCGAGAGAGATTTGTAGTCTGATAGTATATAGTAAAGTTTGTGCTATATGCACGTACTTGCAAAATGCGTACGAATACACAAGGTTTGCAAACTTTCCCTTTTACATACTTAATTAAGGACGCTAAAAATTCCTGAACGTTCGGGATTTATCATTTGCGTCCCAAAACTAATGAGATCACCTTACGAAACAAAAATTCCTGAACGTTCGGGATTTATCATTTGCACCGACACAACACCACTTCCTCAGCCTCGCAACTCGCGAGGTGCTGATTGGTGGCTTGCCGGTGGGCGAGCGCGATCTCACCGGTGTGGTGATCCGGCGCCAAACAGGTACTCCTCCTTGCTGGAAGTGTGCACCCGGTCCACGTGCCGCCAAGCGTTGATGAGGCACTTGGTCCCGACTGAACTCAGGGCGTCGGCACGGGCGTCCTCTGCCACCCTCACGGCCCTCGCACGAGCCTTCTGCCAAAGAGCCAATTGCCTGACTCTCTCTGATGCAACATAGGCCTCCCAGGCAGCTTGTTCCGCGGTGCGCTTCTCTTCCCCGGCCTTCTTTTCTGCCTCTATTTTGGCGCGCTCAGCTAGAGGCAAATGCTCCTTGTCGGTGTCAAAACCGGCGGATCTCGGGTAGGGGGTCCCGAACTGTGTGTCTAGGCGGATGGTAACAGGAGACAAGGGACACGATGTTTTTACCCAGGTTCGGGCCCTCTCGATGGAGGTAAAACCCTACTCTTGCTTGATTAATATTGATGATATGGGTAGTACAAGAGTTGATCTACCACGAGATCAGAGAGGCTACACCCTAGAAGCTAGCCTTTGGTATGATTGTTGTTCGTCCTACGGACTAAAACTCTCCGGTTTATATAGACACCGGAGAGGGGTAGGGTTACATAGAGTCGGTTACAATGGGAGGAGATCTTCATATCGAATCGCCAAGCTTGCCTTCCACACCAAGGAAAGTCCAATCCTGACACGGGACGAAGTCTTCAATCTTGTATCTTCATAGTCCGGGAGTCCGGCCAAAGGTCATAGTCCGGCCATCCGGACACCCCCTAATCCAGGACTCCCTCAGTAGCCCCGGAACCAGGCTTCAATGACGACGAGTCCGGCGCGCAAATCTTCTTCGGCATTGCAAGGCGGGTTCCTCCTTCGAATATTTCATAGAAGATGTTGAACACAAGGATAGTGTCCGGCTCTGCAAAATAAGTTCCACATACCACCGTTGAGAGAATAATACCTGCACAAATCTAATCTGCTAACCTATTCCATAGCTTGGCATCATGACACGGCCAAGCCTTTATTCGAATCGTTTTACTGTTCCATCTCAGTGCGTTTAGCGAGGCAGTTTCCTTGGCACGTCTTGTCAAAGCAGAGATCGTGTCCCCTTATTCCGGGATTCTCATCAATACGGGCGTGGGTAACCCAACCGCACCATTAACCGCGGCGTTTGGGAGATAAGCGAGTTTTATTAGGCTGGTGGGGGCTCATAGCTTCGGCCGCCCATATAAGGGGATAAGGATCCACCCTTTCCATTTACACCTTCCTCCTCCTTTGCTTATCCATTCCTGCGCACTCGAGCTCCAGCGCCCAAGTCCGCACTTCCCACCTCAACCTTCTCCAATCATGTCCGGAGCGGGAGGTAGATGGATGGCCTCCACCGTCACGAAGGGGCACATCAAAAAGTTGAGGAAGGCCGGATACTTGTCTGACGACATCGCGGACCGGCTTCCAGATGAGGGGCAACTCATCCCCACCCCTGGGCCCCATGAGAGGGTCGTATTTCTCCCCCATTTCCTCCGCGGATTGGGCTTTCCTCATCACCCGTTCGTCCGGGGGCTCATGTTCTACTACTGCTTGGACTTCCATGATCTGGCCCCGAACTTCATCCTCAACATATCGGCGTTCATCGTCGTATGTGAGGTCTTTCTCCGCATCCAGCCCCACTTCGGCTTATGGATGAAGACCTTCAATGTCAAGCCGAAGGTAGTAGGCGGCCGACAAGCGGAGTGCGGAGGCGCCATGGTGGGCAAGATAACCAACGTTACATGGCTCGAGGGCGCCTTCGTGGAAACCATCAAAGGGTGGCAATCAGGGTGGTTCTACATCACTGAGCCGCGCGACCTTGAATGGGCAGCGGCCCCTGAATTCCGATCTGGCATCCCCACACGGCTCACCTTGTGGAAAGAGGCGGGCCTGTCGTGGGGTCATTCGGCAGAGGTGACCGGACTCCAAGCCTGCATCAAAGACCTGATTGACAGGAAGGTTAAACTTGTCACAGTAGTCCAGGTCATGCTCTTCCGCCGGATCCTCCCGTGTCAACGACGGGCTTTTAATCTATGGGAATTTGACCCGACCCAGCACCAAACTTTGTCCAGGCTCTTCGACACAACATACGAAGATGCCTGGAAGGTGCTTTTCAAGAGCTCTGAGGTCCACCCTCCCATCACCGAGGATCACGGATTCTGCGCGAAGCGTCAAGCTAGTGCGGTAAGCTCAATTTCCCCATTACGGGGTATTCGTTTTCCATAGTTTGACTCTATGTGGGATCTAAACTCCCATCCCTTTAATAGGACTGGCAAAAGAAGGACGGACAGACCAACTATCCGGCTCCTTTGCCCGAAGACCCAGCGGACGCCCGTTTAACGAGGCTGCTGGTTCTGGTACCCCACGTGGTGCCGGAGAAGAAGGCCAAGAAGAAGGCCACGGGGACTCGAAAGAGTTCCCGACGCCTGGTGGTGTCGGATTCATCGCCCGACGAGCCCAAAGCGCCCTCCGCCTCTGAAGGCGAGGAGGAGTAAGAAGAGGCCTCTCCCACTCCAACACGGGGAGGAAAGAAAAGGAAGGCCGCCCCAACTAGGGAGGCCAGAGGGTCCAAGAAGGGGAGGACCCTTCTGCCGGACTATGCCTCCGATGCCGAAGACGGCGGGGAGGAATGGCCATCCAGGGTCAAGCCCCTGGCAAAATCGTAAGTATCCGGATACCAGAATAACTTATGGCGCTCCTCTATTGTACTGTACCTTTTGACGCCGAATTCAATCATGTAGTCCGCCCAAGGCTCAGCTCGGCGAATCGTTGAGCGGCTCCCTGGATTTGTTGAATGTGAATAGCGCTTCACTTCTGACGGCCTCCTCCCCTCTCCCCACGGACGGCGCCGAGGTGGAGTCCCAAAAGGGATTAAACCAGGAGGAGGTGGTCCTGGAGGCGCCGCAAGGTGACCTCCCGGACTCCAGGCCCAAAGGGGGTAAAGCCCTAGAGGGATCTAAGTCCGGCCCTGGGCCGGACACCGCTCCGGAGCCATCAGTGGTTCTGGAGTCCGGCAGGCGGCCTCTTCGTACGAAGGGCAAGCCTACGACATCGGCGGCCTCCGTCCAACCAGAGACGCCAGACAATTTGCTGGAGGTGCTTAATGGCGCCTCCATCGACGAGGAGCACCGCACTGTTATGCGTGCGGTGATTCAGAAGGTTCAGTCCGCCAGGAGCGGTCTGACCGAAGCCTGTACCAGCCTTCTAACAGGCTTTGAGGTATGTATGTTAAAACATGTAAAAAATTTACTGCATAGACAGTAGCCCCTGATGCTCAGTTTGGTGATCGGAAAGAAAAACTGGACTGAGGATCTAAAAAAAGATATATGCAGGAGTCTAACATAAATATGTCAGTATCGGAATGCAGGATGCACTGTTGACCTCTGTCACACTGACTGCGGAGGTCGACACATTGAAGCAAAGCCTCGAGCGGTCCGAGATCGAGCTCGGTCGTGCCAAGAAGCAGCTCGAGGACAAAGAAGGTATGTAATACCTTATGTAAATGTATATAGAAATACCTGGTTGCAAATAATGGCAGGACCAACGTGAATGTTGCAGGGGCCACAACCCAGGTGGCAACCCTGAAGGAAGCGCTTTCCAAGGCCGAAGATAATGCGGCCATGGAGAGCTCAGAGCGAGAGAAGCGAGAGGCGCAGGTGGCGGAGGTGCGGCAGGAGCTCGATGCTCTTGTGAAAAAACATGAGAGGTTAGAGCTTGACTCGAAGACTCGAGAGTCCGATCTTGCCTCGGCACTTGAAAGCGCCCAATCTGCCAAGGCCGAAGCCCAGAAAGCCCTCCAGGAGATTGAGGCAATGAAAAAGATTGCAGCGGGTAAGGCATTATTTATGCAAAGCAAGCATGTGAAAGTAAATTACCTGTTACTTACCCGCATCCGGAGTTCTCCAGGAGCATTCGCAGATCTTCCCTGCAGTGTATCCGATGCCGCCGCATTCTACCGGGCTGAGGAAGGAAGCTCGACGGTGAAGGTGTTCTGGTCCCAGTATGCTGAGGCCGGACACCTGGTGCCCTTGAGCGACCAGCTGAAGCAGCTGGTCGAGCTTCATAAGGCAGCCGAACAGGCCATGAAGGGCGTAATAGGACGGTTGTGGCCTGGTGAGGTCATTCCTTTGAGCTACTTTGGGCTAGTGCGGCGACTGGTGGATGCCTGTCCACGGCTTGAAGTCATCAAGCGTTCTGTGTGTATCGAGGGCGCCCGTAGGGCTTTTGCCCGTGCTAAAGTGCACTGGGGCAAGCTAGATGTTGAGAAGTTGGTGAAGGATGGGCCATCGGAGGGGAAGGAGCATCGTAGGCCCGAGATGTATTATGACGGCGTCCTGAAGGGTGCCCGTCTTGTAGCGAATGAATGTACCGGGGATGTAATTTTTTAGTAAAATCGCTCATGTTTATCATGTGCGCTGAAAACTTGTTCATATGCGCTAAGCAACACTTTTGAATTTAAAATATTACCTTCTGTGCGGCCGTTTATGAAATCTGAGAGATGCAAGTCGTCGGCTTCTACCCCCATGCCACAAGTGCTGGGGTGTTCGAGATAAAACTGAGCGCTCTTGTTCCCATTCTTGGGTCCATCTTGGGAGGCGCTCAGCACAACGAACCAGGCCATCGGACTTATAATGCTTTATCACTCTCACTTAGCCATAGAATTCTATAATTTTAAATTTCGGCGAAGCCCCTAGTATTCGGAAGACCGAGTTCGGGGCGCTATCCACGCCTAGGCCGGATAAATCCGCCTCCTCGCTCTAAGCGGCATAAGTCTTTAGGGACTCGAAAAACCTCTCGAACAGCGACCGGCCTCTCGCACTATCATGATGGTCATTTTTAGCTTTCTCTACTGAGGTGTTAACCCAGCTCAACTGGGACACAATCGCAGTAGTTCTCCCAGCGCTACCTTAGCCGACATTGCGGAACGTAAGGTACCAAAACATGGGAGCCGGGCAAACCCAACTATTGACCCAAGACATGATTCGGAGCCGATGCATATAGTGCTATAAGTTCGGGGTGCCGCACTCGTGAGAGTGTTCGGTCTTTTCACACCGTATTATGGGGTACTTAAGCCCCTGGTGTATTGGCCGTACAAAAGTGTACGGTTGCATAATGTCATGAGTGAACATATTTGTATAAAAATAAATGAATACAATAATAGATAAGAGCTATGTATTGTTTATTAAAAAGGGCTGCTGTGAAAGCAGAACGATACAAATAGTGCGATAAGCAAGAGATGGGATTATTTGACATGTCCCTCTCCAGGGGAAAGCTGCGAGACTTTAAGTAAAACAGGTATTTAGCTCGTTATAGAGACCACCTGGACATTTAATGCGGCTTGTTATCTCCCTGGCTGTTGCATCGTGTGTTCGGCGAGTGTATTGCCGGACAGGCCTTCCAAATAGTTGGGTCCTGAAAGTATAAGAAAAGGAAACGGCAGAATATGGAGCCCCTAGTGTGGTTGAGCCGCATTCTAGGCGTGCCGTGGTTGTGCCCCTCCCCTTATGCCCATGGTATTTCCAGAGCATAGTTATGTACGCGTGGTACCGTTATCGCAATCTCGCGAGGGCTGGGGTTGGTGCCGCACTGCTATGCTTGCTCGGAACGTGCCAGCCGGTTTTGTTGTAGGTTACTTTGGGCGCGCTTGATGTTGTCCGGACGTTTAACAGCCGGATTGGAGAATTGCCATGAGAGGCTACTTTGTACTTCCGCCGCCAGGGCCGCCGTGTGCTCCTCTGTTCGGAGAGAGCGTTCGGTGTTTCCATTGACCGTAATGACTCCGTGAGGACCTGGCATCTTGAGCTTGAGATATGCGTAGTGCGGCACCGCATTAAACTTTGCGAATGCGGTTTGTCCGAGCAGGGCGTGATAGCCACTGTGGAACGGGACTATGTCGAAGATTAACTCTTCGCTTCGGAAATTATCCGGGGATCCGAAGACCACTTCAAGTGTAACTGAGCCTGTGCAGCTGGCTTCTTCACCTGGTATGACGCCTTTAAAGGTTATCTTTGTGGGTTTAATCCTTGAGGGATCTATACCCATTTTTCGCACTGTATCCTGATAAAGCAGGTTCAGGCTGCTGCCGCCGTCCATGAGGACTCTAGTGAGGTGAAATCCGTCAATGATTGGGTCTAGGACCAATGTGGCGAATCCGCCGTGACGAATGCTAGTGGGGTGGTCCCTTCGATCAAAAGTGATCGAGCAGGAGGACCATGGGTTGAACTTTGGGGCGACTGGCTCCAACGCATAGACGTCCTTGAGAGCATGCTTCCGCTCCCTTTTGGGGATATGGGTTGCGTATATCATGTTCACCGTCCGCACTTGTGGGGGGAAGCCCTTTTGTCCTCTGTTGTTCGGCGGCCGGGGCTCCTCCTTGTCATCGCTATGCAGCCCCTTGTCTCTGTTTTCGGCACTTAACTTGCCTGCCTTCTTGAACACCCAACAATCTCTGTTGGTGTGATTGGCTGGTTGTTCGGGGGTGCCGTGTATCTGGCACGAGCGATCGAGTATACGTTCTAAACTGGATGGGCCCAGAGGGTTTCTTTTGAATGGCTTCTTCCGCTGACCGGGTTTAGAGCCTCTGAATCCGGCATTAACTGTCGTATCCTCAGTATTGTCACTGTTAATGCGGCGCTTGTGCTTGTTGCGACGCGACCTGCCATTGTTGTCCTTTGTATCCGAGTTGCCAGGGCACTTATTTATGTTATTGCTACGAGCTAGCCAGCTGTCTTCTCCCGCGCAAAAGCGGGTCATGAGTGTCGTGAGGGCTGCCATAGATTTCGGCTTTTCCTGTCCTAGGTGCCGGGCAAGCCATTCATCTCGGATGTTGTCCCTGAAGGCTGCAAGAGCCTCTGCATCTGGACAGTTGACTATTTGATTTTTCTTGGTTAGGAACCGTGTCCAGAATTGTCTGGCCGATTCCTCTGGCTATTGGATTATGTGGCTTAGGTCATCGGCGTCTTGTGGTCGCACATAAGTGCCCTGTAATTTGTCAAGGAATGCGGATTCCAGGTCCTCCCAGCAACTAATTGACTCTGCTGGCAGGCTGTTAAGCCAATGCCTAGCTGGTCCTTTAAGCTTGAGCGGGAGGTATTTGATGGCGTGTAGATCATCACGATGGGCCATGTGGATATGAAGGAGATAATCCTCGATCCATACCGCAGGATCTGTTGTGCCATCATATGATTCAATGTTTATGGGTTTGAAACCCTCGGGGATTTGATGATCCATTACTTCGTCTGTGAAGCATAGTGGGTGTGCGGCGCCCCTGTACTGGGCTATATCACGACGTAACTCGGATGAGCTTTGTCTGTTGTGTTCGACCTGGCCGTATTTATCGTATCCAGTGTGACGGTTATCGTCACATGACGTGGGGCGCCCACGCGATTCGTAGATCGATCTTGTTTGCCTTGCCTTATCCTCCAATATGTCTCACTGGTCTGTTGCGTTTCCCCGTGCTCTGGTATTTTTTGAGCGGCGCCGGGGTGCGGCTTGAGTTGAGGGCCAAAAGGCCTCTCTGTCACAGTCACGGGGTGGCCGATCGTCCGCATCATACGCTGGTGATGTAGGTTTAGTTGCTTCCTCCTCTAGTTGGGGTAGCAGCCTGCGCTTTGGGTAGCTCTTGGAGGGGCGTTCGAGTTTATACTCTTCGGCCGCCAGGACTTCAGTCCATCTGTCGGCTAGCAAATCTTGGTCAGCTCTGAGCTGCTACTGTTTTTTCTTGAGGCTGCTTGCCGTGGCCATAAGCCTGCGCTTGAAACGCTCTTGTTCGACGGGATCCTCTGGCACGACAAATTCGTCGTCATCGAGGCTTGCCTCGTCTTCAGAGGGAGGCATATAATTGTCGTCCTCGACCTCCCTGTCTGCCTCTCTCTCATGGGGGCTGGCTTCTCCATCCTCCTGCTCTGAATCCTGCTGGAGGGGGTTGTCTTTGGCCCTGTTCGGGGTGTTGTTGTCTCCAGTGTCAGACTCGCCGTTTTTGCATTGGCGTGATTTAGAGCGGCGCCGCTGACGCAGCGCTTAGGTTGCTTCTTGGAGGGGTCATCCTCTATTTTTCAACGCCATTCCCTGCTTTAGGGGTGTCCACCATGTATATGTCATATGACGAGGTGGCTTTCCAGTGCCCTGTAGGTGCTGGTTCTTGGTCGTCTCCTTCATCAGTGTCCATACCGTCGATGTCTTCGGAGTCAAAGTCGAGCATGTCGGTTAGATCGTCGATAGTGGCTACGAAGTGGGTGGTGGGTGGTTTTCGAATTTCTTCATCGTCTGCATCCCAACCTTGCTGACCATAGTTCGGCCAGGGCTCTCCTGACAAGGAGAGAGACTTTAGTGAATTCAGGATGTCACCAAAGGGCGAGTGCTGAAAGACGTCTGCGGCGGTGAACTCCATGATTGGAGCCCAATTGGGTTCGATCAGAAGGGGTGTGGAAGATCCGGAGTCTGGAACGTAGTCCGGCACCTTGGAGTCACTGGCCTTACAAAGGACTAGGCTGGTATTCGGCTCTATCGCCGTAGAGATTGCGGCTCCTAGGGCGGCGTCCAACCGTCCGTCCCCGACTGGCGCAGTCGGCTCCAAGCTAATGGTCGGAGCGGACGCGTGAGCGGCGCTCCGGGCGCTGTCCGGCGGCAGAGCTAGATCATGCCCCTCATGACAGTGCGGCGCGCTCGGCCGTGGCTCGAATCTGTCGAAGATCAAGTCCCTAGGGATGTCAGCCGTGTAGTTTAAGCTTCCGAATCTGACCTGATGGCCAGGGGCGTAGTTTTTTCGATCTGCTCCAGATGGCCAAGCGAATTGGCCCGCAGTGCAAAGCCACCGAATACGAAGATCTGTCCGGGGAGAAAAGTCTCACCCTGGACCGCTTCGTGGTTGATCATCGAAAGAGCCATCGGGCCTAAAGGTGACGACACAGAGGAACTCTTAATGAAAGCACCAATGCCGGTGGCAAAACCGGCGGATCTCGGGTAGGGGGTCCTGAACTATGCATCTAGGCGGATGGTAATAGGAGACAAGGGACACGATGTTTTTACCCAGGTTCAGGCCCTCTCGATGGAGGTAAAACCCTACTCCTGCTTGATTAATATTGATGATATGGGTAGTACAAGAGTTGATCTACCACGAGATCAGAGAAGCTAAACCCTAGAAGCTAGCCTATGGTATGATTGTTGTTCGTCCTACGGACTAAAACTCTCTGGTTTATATAGACACCGGAGAGGGCTAGGGTTACACAGAGTCGGTTACAATGGGAGGAGATCTTCATATCGAATCGCCAAGCTTGCCTTCCACGCCAAGGAAAGTCCTATCCGGACACGGGACGAAGTCTTCAATCTTGTATCTTCATTGTCCGGGAGTCCGGCCAAAGGTCATAGTCCGGCCATCCGAACACCCCCTAATCCAGGACTCCCTCACTCCTACAAGGAAACATCCATTTCTTTCCAAAGCTCCTCAAGGCTGGGGGGCTCGACGGGCGGCACGGCGTTCTCCTCGTAGCGGGGAGCCGACGCATCCTCCGACGCGTGTGCTGGCGAGATTGGGAACACCGACGCGTCCACCTCGATGCGTCGCGGCGAGGAGCGGAACACCGACGTGTCCTCATTGACTAGTGGTGGCGAGGAACGGAACAGCGACGTGTTGCATCGCGGCGAGGAGCGGAACGCCGACGCGTCCTCCTCGACTAGTGGCGACGAGGAACGGAACAGCGACGCATCGCGTAGCGGCAAGGAGCGGAACACCGACGCGTCCTCCTCGACTAGTGGCGACGAGGAATGGAACGGCGACGCGTGACCATCCGCGCGGTGTAGCGAGGGGCTCCTAGGGCTTGGGAGGGGCGATGCCATGGTGGTCGACGTGAGAGGGCGGGGGAGGAGATAGCGATGAACGTGAACATGAGGGGGAGGAGATAGCGATGTCGTGGGAGGCGTAGTATTTATATATGACACTCCAAAATTTTTGTTGTTTTTGTTTTTAGCAAGAGCCTTGCTTGGTTTGAAGAAGGTCATTTAAACCCTTCTTAAAAAACTCTCTTCTGAGTTTTCCTTCTCAAAATCATTTCTTGGATTAGTTTCTTCTAAAAAGAAACCTTTTTGGTTTTGGGCTATTTCTTTGGTTTTGATCCATTCTTGTTTTTACCATGCCTCTTGTGGTAAAATTCTCCCAAAACCCCTCCTTCCTCTTTGGGACAACCCAAACATTTTGTCCCAACTAGTTAAATCCATTTTTGGATTTTATCTCATTTATTTCTTTCCCCAAAACAATTATGTCCTTTATTTTGAGCCTGGGTAATTTGCAAAGCAAGTACCTTAATGCCTTTGAACTTTGATCTCAAATCAACTCCTCTGTATAGTCCCTAGCACCCACAACCTACAACCATCAATATCCAATCTTCTTCTTTTCAAAATTTTCAAAATTCACCCTCTGCAAGTTTGGACCAGATTTGTCAAATTGGGTGAAATTCATATCTCCACTTCTCCAAAAATTCCACCAAAATTCAGGCAAACCCCAGTTGCAATGAGAGGCCACTCCACCAAAAACCAGCTCAAGGAAAAATCCCCACATGCCAAAATCATTCTGTCGAACACCTGGCCTGCACTGTTACTATGCATCTTCAGAAAATTCAGAGTTTCAGTGTCGTTTCTTCATCAGTGATCAGTCACATGTCAACTGTGCGCCTGGCGCGTTGTGCACGGCTCCTCCTCCCTGTCCGGAGCACCGCACGCGCACTTGGCTCGTTCCTGGCGTCGGTGGCACCCTGGCCCGCCTGCGCCGGCGTCTTTCACGGCGGCAGAGCCTCCCGTGGCGGCCGACAGGCGGCATCCTACGGCATAACGCCGTTCGGCACCGCCCAAGCCACCTGGGAGCTCCGTGTGGCCGTCTACCTTGCTAGTGCACGCCTGCAGCACCGTCACCGTGGCCTGGCACGCTCAGGGCGCGCTCTCTGCCGCCGACGTGCCGTACGGCCGTTCCGTTGGGGACAGGCCGTAACCGCACCTGCCTTGCTGAGTTAGGCACTGGGATGGAATCAGTGCTCCGTCTAGACGATGCTCAAGCCCCTAAACCAACCGTCCAGCCACAGCGCCGCTGTAATTGCTCGCCGGACTTATGCCGTTCACGGCAACCGCCTCGGGCCGGCTATAAATAGCGCCTCCGAGCTCGCTCTCGACCCCGCACATCTCCACCACCTCACCAGATCCCGCCCAGCCACGGGAAGAGCCTCGAGGGGCCCTTATTCCTCAACTCCGGCCACCTCCGTCCGCTTCGGGCTCCGGCAGCATTCTCTCTGGTGAGAACTCCTCCACCGCCGTAGACTTGCACGTAGCCTCATGACACCTCTAGTAGACTAACCCCCACTCCAATTTCACCCCAGCAGCTCTCTCCGACGAGGTCCACGACTACACGAACCACCGTCCACCGGAGCCAGGGCCGCCGTCGACACAGTGCTCGCCGGCGACCACCACCACCACCCACTGACGCGGAAGGACGTACTGAACACGGAGGTACCACCCGATCCACCTGCCTCGCCGTGAATCGCCGTTGGCGACCACCGCAGCTCTCGGGCGCCGACGAGCCTCGTCTCCCTCGTTTGAATATTCAAACCTAACAGGTGGGACCGGCCTGTCATTCTCTCATTCTTATTAAACGAACCGTTTTCTGAAAGCGTATTCTGGCAAAATGCATTTTCCAGTTTGAATCGTTTTCTGGACTTTTCTGCTTAGCCCCCTGGGAAGTTTCTGTTTCATTATAGAGAGGTCCTTGGACCAAAACCCTTATAACTTTTAAACAGAAAAGGATTTTTGTTTGATTCTCTTTCTATCCCCTTTAAAATTTTATCTAGTTTTCTATCATATTTATTTGAGAATTATTTGGAATAATTTTGTGCACCTCGCGGTATTTACATTACGCACGTATTTTTCTTACACCGTAGATATCAGAGGAGGTGACGGAGCCGTGAACTTCACCCAGTTAGACTCCGACTACTCCGAACCAGGCAAGAATGTTTGAACTCTTGATATGATGAGTGTTTGATGCATGTTTGCATTTAGGAGTTTCATGGCATGTTTATGAACATTTCTTTGAATGTTATTTTTCATGCAAAAGAAGTGGAAAGTGAGTTTTAGAAATCCATATGTTGTTGATACATATTTGCATGGCCATGTGATGGCATGAGGATGGGTAAGATGGCAGTGTTGTGGCATGCCAGTCTTATGCCAGTCTATTTGACTTCAGTGTCATCGTAAATCAAGTCACATTCCCATTCATTTCCTTTCCTGTACTGCCACATGTTTTCCGCAAGGAATATGGTGTAGTAAGTTGCAAACCGTTTTCCTGGTACACACCAAATAGAGAGGCCGGGATGAGGGTTCCATGGCCCTGGATTAAAGCCCGACATCCGGTCAGGGGGCATGGGTGTTTCCGGTTGGGACCGAGAGGGGGGCACCCCTTAGAGTGCGCGTATAGAAATTTGATCCCATGCTATTCGAGGTTGTGACCTCCCCGTCTCAAAGTTTTTCTTGGACGTTGTATAGGGTGATTCCTGGCATCGTGAGGTGGAATGGGTGTGTACTGGTTAAATGTGTTTCTACGGAAATACCGTAAATGGAACTAGTCCTTCGTGACTACGGAAATCCGTTGGCTGTGGACAGTTAGTAAAAACTCTACAAAGTCACAAATCCTTTAAATCATCTTGTACATGTCCAAGTACTGTGTTCATCTTATCTTGTCAGATATCAGCCTCAGTGACAAAACTCCGGTGGACTACATGAGTGTTAAATCCGGTTAAAAGTTTATTTTTGTGGATGGACTAACACGTTATTCACTTCTGATATAAGCCCTTTCTGTGATGTCGCTCAGACGTCCGACTGCGGCATACTTGTTATTTACATTTGATATGAGCCCTTTCCGTGATGTCGCTCAGACGTCCGACTGTGGCACACTTGTTATTTATTATTGAGATAAGCCCTTTCTGCGATGTCGCTCAGACGTCTGTTCGTGGCACTCTTGTTATATTCTTTTATAAGCCCTTTATATGGTGTCGCTGAGACGCCCGACTGTGGCATTTCTTTTATAAGCCCTTTTTGTGGTGTCGCTAAGATGCCCGACTGTGGCATTTCTTTTATAAGCCCTTTATGTGGTGTCGCTGAGACGCCGGACTATGGCATTTCTTTTATAAGCCCTTTATGTGGTGTCGCTGAGACGCCCGACTGAGGCATTTCTTTTATAAGCCCTTTATGTGGTGTCGCTTAGACGCCCGACTGCGGCATGAGCTTTATGTGTTTACCTTTCGAGGCGTCGCTCCAGACACCCAATCGGTTTTCAGTTATTTGTTTTACTTATCAAGTCGTGCAAATTTTTATTATTTGAATGAGCATTTTTATCTTTTTGGCTCATGATGCATTCATGCATGCATTTGTTATATCTTGTGTCCGAACTGTCTTGCGAGTACTTTCGAAGTACTCACCTGGCTTGTTGTTTTGGCCAGATGTTGATGAAGGCGATCTCATGGATGAAGAGTTCGATAGCGAGTCCGATGCCTAGAGGAGTCCCAGTCAGTCCCGTGCGATCATGCATTTGGTCACTGTATTATATCCGCTTCCGCCACCCCAGAAATAAATTCATCGAGCCTCACCTCGACGCTCGATGAGCTGCCAGTTAGGAGTCAAGTTATCCACCACCACTTTTATCTCGAGCTAGTAGCATCTCGAGCTAGTAGCATGATATTGGCGTGTTTGTAATAGATTGTTGAGCAGCCTCAGCTCAACCCTGTAATATATTTAATGCTACTGGTCCTCTGTATATCAAATATTTGTCTACCAGTGAGGATAACTTTTCCTATACTGGGATCAAAAGAACGATTTTCTCAGTAAGAATTTTATTGAAAAACCGGTCGTGACAGACTTGGTACCAGAGCCAGGCTGACTGTAGGAAGCCACTAGGTGCGATCGCTAATCGGTTATTAGCATGATAGAGTTTATTCATGTTTTTGCAAATGTAGTCATTTTTTCTGACAGTCAGCATAATATTTATGATCTGATCGTTCAGGATTTTTGCCTACTTTTGTAGATGGCTGGCAACGAATGTGAGTCACAGATGTTCGCCAACGTGCCTGAGGGGTTCGTCAAACTCCTCTCCATCGTCGTTCAGGTCGCAATGGGGCCATCCGTGCGCCAAGTCTTCACACTTTATCCGCACAATATCAACGACAGTCTGACCATGCACCAGGCCGCAGTGCAATTCAAGGGAGGGCGTGCGGAGATCCGCCGCTTCCGATTCTTGGGGAGATCCATGCCTACAGAGAGGCATGCTATGCAGATGGCTGCCCGCGAGGTGATAGCTTGTCTTCGAGATGTTCTTCCTGCAATGAAGACCTGTCGCTACCGCTACCTTCCATGCCACGTGCCATACACATGTCACTACTCATTCTCTTGCCCTAGAGAAGAGCGAGACGAGGCCTTTGAGATGCTTGTCGAGTACCTCCGAGCCCTGGAGGCAGCCTTCGACAGCATGGTGGACGACCTCGTAGCTGCCCGCATGGACCCAGTCCATGGCTGTGCCGCCAACAGGAGGGAACTCCTGCACACCGCTCCACCGCTAACTTTCGTCTCATCCTCAGCTTCTCATTCACCTACCATTCTCGCCACTACTCGTTGTCTGCCTACCACTGAGGAATTCAACCAAGCTATTGCACCCACTCCCGTTCGCTCTGCACCACTTATTGCACCCACTCCCATACGTGCTACTCCACCTATTCCGCCCACTCATATTCGTGTTACTCCGCCTATGGCACCTGCTCCATCAGCTCAGCGCAGCGCTTCTCGTCTGGAACCTATTAGCAAGGAGGAGGTTGAGTCCCCAGCCTCACTGCGTCTCACCCTCGGCAGGCCAAGGGAGATCCTCACCATCTTCGACTGAGTATGCTTAGCCGCCATGCGATGTACCGACTTGTGTGATATGTTTATATGTACATAGGTTGTGAGAAGTAGCTTGTTTGCGCATCATGTAGGATCTGGAGAAGTGCACTAGTCTCAATAACATGTCAGGATTATGTACGCATATCCTGAGTGATGTAATGTATAATTATGCTTGCGTGTAAGATATGTAATAGTCCTTCTCCGCGCGCAATCGTGTATTTTCCTTGGAGCTTTTAAAAATTTCCCGTATGTGTGATTTTATTGACTTTTGCGACTCTCTTTCTTGTCTTATGAGTTTCACAAAATATATCCCCAAAGTGAAAGATGTCTCATCCTTGGACGCGCTCCATGCCAAATCAGCCCGAAGAAAATTATGGCACACCACCAAACCCCAATTTCACTCACGGACAGACAAGTCAACAGGACAGTGAAACGGCATTTACCCAAGTGTGTCGTCTGTATGAACAGAGTCAGCAACAATACCAGGAAATGATGAACCAATTGATCAATATGGGAAATCAGCGTGGTCAGTATCAGCAGCAATCCAAGTTGTCTGAGTTACAGAAGACGCGTCCCCCAACATTTTCTCATACTGACAAACCTCTTGAGGCCAACGACTGGCTTCGAGATATGGAAAGAAAATTAATTATTGCATAGTGTTCAGACCATGAAAAAGTATTGTATGCACCACATTATCTCACTGGAGCAGCTGCATCGTGGTGGGAAAACTTCCTGCACATGCACCCCAACGAAAATGAAATAACCTGGGAGGATTTCAAGGAAGGTTTTCGTGGGGCACACATTCCTAAGAGTGTTATGAAAATCAAGAAGAGAGAATTTGATGACCTCAAGCAAAGGACCATGACAGTGTCAGAATACAACAGCCAATTCACTCCGCTGTCTCGCTACGCCAACGAAGAGCGCATGACCGAGAGCAAGAAGATGGAAAAATTCTTGGAAGGCCTGGCACCCGCACTTAAATGCCAGCTGGTTGTGCATACCTTCCAGGATTTTAAAACACTGGTGGATAAGGCCATTACTCTAGAAAATGAGCGACGCAGCTTAGAAGATTTCCGCAAACGCAAAAGGGACCAGTCTACTTTTGCTCGCAACCACAGAAGCAAGATGGAATTTCAGAAGGGTGGAACACAGAAAACCCCGACGAATAATTCACGCCCAATCAAGAAATTTCCATGCAAGAGACAAGGAGTTCACATATCGCCCAGGTGTTACTTGTTACGCTTGTGGAGAAGAAGGGCACTATGCCAAGCAGTGCCCCAAGCCAAGGAACTCAACCCCAAAGCCTAACAATGGTGGCGATAATTCAGCACCCAAGCGAAACAATTTCAACCCCAATAACAACCACAGGAAGGGTCATCTGAACCACGTGACCAAAGAGGAAGCACAGAACGCCCCAGATATCATACTCGGTACGTACCCTGTCAACACAATACCTGCCATGGTTTTGTTTGATTCTGGAGCTTCTCACTCATTCATTTCGAAGAGTTTTGCTTTGCTAAATAATTTTTCGATGCTTCCCTTGCAAAAATCCATGATCATCAAGTCCCCTGGAATTAAGCAAGTGACCCAGAGTTACTGTCAAGGTGTGGTTATTGAATTTGAAGGATTGAAGTTTTACGCCAACCTTATTGTATTGAAAAGTAAAGGACTAGATGTCATCCTAGGGATGGATTGGTTAACCACCAAGAAAGGTTTTATTGACTGCTTCAACCGGACCGTGATTCTCACACACCATCACGGGAAGACAATAAAAGTTTCAGCCAAAGAGAGACAAATACCTCGACAACCGAGATTAAACAAGATGGACGTTTCTGAATTGAACAAGGTTCCAGTAGTGTGTGAATTTCCAGACGTATTTCCAGAAGAACTACCAGGCATGCCACCGGACCGAGAGATAGAATTCAGCATTGAGATAGCACCCAGAACCGCTCCCGTTTACAAGAAACCATACAGAATGGCACCATCCGAGTTGGTAGAATTGAAGAAGCAAATAAAAGAATTATTGGAGAAAGGATACATACGAGCCAGTTCCTCACCTTGGGGTTCTCCAATTTTATTTGCCAAGAAAAAGGATGGAACACTGAGATTGTGTATCGACTATTGAGCTCTTAACATGATCACAATCAAGAACAAATACCCAATGCCACGGATAAATGATTTATTTGATCAGCTCGCACAGGCCAAAGTCTTCTCAAAAATTGACTTGAGATCGGGATACCACCAATTGAAAGTGCGAAAGAAGATATTCCCAAGACAGCCTTCACCTCCAGATATGGATTGTATGAGTTCACAGTAATGCCATTTGGGCTAACAAACGCCCCCGCATATTTTGTTCACCTCATGAACAAAGTATTTATGAAGTATATGGACAAGTTTGTTGTGGTATTCATCGATGATATTCTGATATACTCCAAGACACCGGAAGAGCACGCCGAGCATCTCAGGATTGTACTAGGAGAACTCAGGAAACATCAACTGTACGCCAAATTCAGCAAATGTGAATTTTGGCTAAGACAGGTGGGGTTTCTGGGCCACGTGCTAACCCAAGAAGGTATTGCAGTAGACCCGAAAAAGGTCAAGGCCGTACTTGGCTGGAAACCACCAGCTAGCGTAATGGACGTATGAACTTTCTTGGGAATGGCAGGCTATTACCGGAGATTTATTGAAGGATTCTCCACCATAGCAAAGCCAATGACGTAGTTACTCAAGAAAGACAAGAAGTTTGAATGGACGGAAGCCTGTGAGAAAAGCTTCCAAGAGCTAAAAAGGAAATTAACAATGGCACCAGTATTAATTGTGCCAGACATGCACAAGAATTTTGAGGTATATTGTGACGCATCCCGGAAGGGCCTTGGATGCGTATTGATGCAAGAAGGCAAGGTTGTTGCGTATGTCTCCAAACAACTTCGCAAGCATGAGGAAAATTATCCTACTCATGACTTGGAATTGGCAGCAGACATCCATGCACTCAAAGAATGGAGACACTTTCTACTTGGAAATCGTTGTGAAATATACACAGACCACAAGAGTCTTAAGTATATTTTCACACAGCCGGAACTAAATTTACGGCAATGACGCTGGTTAGAGTTAGTGAAGGATTATGATGTTGGAATACACTATCATCCCGGAAAAGTAAATGTTATGGCAGATGCCCTTAGTCGGAGTCCCAGCTCGGACAACGACAGTATACCAAACTTGAGGCCAGAATTTCAACAGGAATTTGCCAAACTCAATTTAATAATGGTCACCGAAGGCAGTGTGTCGAATTTGGAAATACAGCCTACCCTGATGGAAAAGATTAAGGAGGCTCAGCATGGATACCCCAGCATTGATGGCATAAAAAGGAAAGTGAGTTTGGGCAAGGCCTCAGAATTCAACGTAGATGAGCAAGGAATATTGTGGTACGGAGAGAGACTTTGTGTACCAAACATCAAGGACCTCAAACAGCAAATTCTGGCTGAAAGCCACACCGCTCCGTATTCATTCCATCCTAGAGGAACAAAAATGTACAAAGACCTTCAGGAAAAAATTTGGTGGCACAGTATGAAAAGGGACATAGCCACATTCATTGCATGCTGTGATTCTTGTCAACGTATCAAGGCCGAGCACCAAAAACCAGCCGGACTATTACAGCCAAACAAGATACCCGAGTGGAAGTGGGATGAGATTGGAATGGATTTCATTGTTGGACTACCACGGTCACGACGCGGAAATAATGCCATATGGGTCATCACCGACAGATTAACTAAGGTAGCACATTTCGTCCCGGTGAAGACAACTCGCACCACTCAGAGGCTGGCCAGACTTTATCTTGGCCGTATCGTCTGCCTGCATGGAGTCCCAAAGACTATCATATCTGACAGAGGCACACAGTTCGTCTCTAGATTTTGGGATCACCTACAACAGGCACTGGGAACCCCCAGACTGATGGGCAAACTGAATGCGTAAACCAAATTCTAGAAGACATGCTGAGAGCCTATGCCCTCACCTACGGAACCAGTTGGGATGAAAGCTTGCCATATGCAGAGTTCACATACAACAACAGTTATCAAGCCAGCTTGCAAATGGCACCCTTTGAAGCTCTGTATTGGAGAAGATGCCATACCCCGCTAAACTGGTCAGAAACCGGGGACAGCCACATCTTCGGCCCAGATATGCTCAAGGAGGCTGAGGAGAAAGTTAAGACGATTAGAGATCGACTCAAGAAATCTCAAAGACGGCAAAAGAGTTATTACAATCGAAAGCATCGGGAAATCACTTTTGAACCCGGAGAGTTTGTATACCTAAGAGTTTCTCCTATGAGGGGTCTGCAACGATTCAGGGTTAAGGGAAAGCTAGCACCATGATTTATCGGACCATTCTGTATAGTGGCCGAAGAGGCACGGTAGCCTGCCAGCTAGACCTACCCAAAGATTTATCCGATATCCACAATGTGTTCCACATCTCGCAGTTGAGAAAGTACGTGAGCAACCCAGAGAAGCAAGTATCACATGAAAACATTGACGTACAACCAGACCTCACCTACCGGGAGCGCCCAATAAAAATATTAGAGGAGTCTGAGAGGAGGACCCGACAGAAAACCATCAAGTTTTTCAGAGTTCAGTGGAGCAATGACACCGAGAATGAAGCAACTTGGGAGAGAGAGGATTTTCTTCGGACAGAGCACCCACACCTGTTTAAGGATCAGCTGGAATCTCGGGGACGAGATTTTTCCTAAGGGGGTAGGTGCTGTGACACTCCAAAAATTTTGTTGTTTTTGTTTTCAGCAAGAGCCTTGCATGGTTTGAAGAAGGTCATTTAAACCCTTCTTAAAAACATCTCTTCTGAGTTTTCCTTCTCAAAATCATTTCTTGGATTTAGTTTCTTCTAAAAAGAAACCTTTTTGGTTTTGGGCTATTTCTTTGGTGTTGATCCATTCTTGTTTTTACCATGCCTCTTGTGGTAAAATTCTCCCAAAACCCCTCCTTCCACTTTGGGACAACCCAAACATTCTGTCCCAACTAGTTAAATCCATTTTTGGATTTTATCTCATTTATTTCTTTCCCCAAAACAATTTTGTCCTTTATTTTGAGCCTAGGTAATTTGCAAAGCAAGTACCTTCATGCCTTTGAACTTTGATCTCAAATCAACTCCTCTGGATAGTCCCTAGCACCCACAACCTAGAACCATCAAGATCCACTCTTCTTCTTTTCAAAATTTTCAAAATTCACCCTATGCAAGTTTGGACTACATTTGTCAAATTTGGTGAAATTCATATCTCCACTTCTCCAAAAATTCCACCAAAATTCAGGCAAACCCCACTTGCAATGAGAGGCCACTCCACCAAAAACCAGCTCAAGGAAAAATCCCCACATGCCAAAATCATTCTGTCGAACACCTGGCCTGCACTGTTACTATGCATCTTCAGAAAATTCAGAGTTTCAGTGTCGTTTCTTCGTCAGTGATCAGTCACATGTCAACTGTGCGCCTGGCGCGTTGCGCACGGCTCCTCCTCCCTATCCAGAGCACCGCATGCACACTTGGCTTGTTCCTGGCGTCGGTGGCACCCTGGCCCGCCTACGCGGGCGTCGTCCGCGGCGGGAGAGCCTCCCGTGGCGGCCGACAGGGGGCATCCTGCGGCATAACACCGTTCGGCACCACCCAAGCCACCTGGGAGCTCCGCGTGGCCGTCTCCCTTGCCAGCGCACGCCTGCAGCACCGTCGCCGTGGCCTGGCACGCTCAGGGCGCGCTCTCTGCCGCCGACGTGCCGTACGGCCGTTCCGTTGGGGACAGGCCGTAACCACCCCTGCCTTGCTGAGTTAGGCACTGGGATGGAATCAGTGCTCTATCTAGACGATGCTCAAGCCCCTAAACCAACCGTCCAGCCACAGCGCTGCCGTAATAGCTCGCCGGACTTATCCCGTTCATGGCAACCGCCTTGGGCCGGCTATAAATAGCGCCTCCGAGTTCGCTCTCGACCCCGCACATCTCCACCACCTCACCAGATCCCGCCCAGCCACTGGAAGAGCCTCGAGGGGCCCTTCTTCCTCAACTCCGGCCACCTCCGTCCGCTTCGGGCTCGGCAGCGTTCTCTCTGGTGAGAACTCCTCCACCGCCCTAGACTTGCCCGTAGCCTCATGACACCTCTAGGAGACTAACCCCCACTCCAATTTCACCCCAGCAGCTCTCTCCGATGAGGTCCACGACTACCCGAACCACCGTCCGCCGGAGCCAGGGCCGCCGTTGACATAGTGCTCGCCGGCGACCACCACCACCACCCACCGACGCGGAAGGATGTACTGAACCCGGAGGTACCACCTGATCCACCTGCCTCGCCGTGAATCGCCGTCAGCGACCACCGCAGCTCTCGGGCGCCGACGAACCCCGTCTCCCTCGTTTGAATATTCAAACCTGACGGGTGGCAACCGCCTGTCAGTCTCTCATTATTATTAAATGAACAGTTTTCTGAAAGCGTATTCTGGCAAAATGCGTTTTCCAGTTTGAATCGTTTTCTGGACTTTTCTGCTTAGCCCCCTGTGAAGTTTCTGTTTCATTACAGAGAGGTCCTTGGACCAAAACCCTTATAACTTTTAAACAGAAAAGGATTTTTGTTTGATTCTTTTTCTGTCCCCTTTAAAATTTTATCTAGTTTTTATCAGATTTATCTGAGAATTATTTAGAATACTTTTGTGCACCTCGCGGTATTTACGTTACGCACGTATTTTTCTTACACCGTAGATACCGGAGGAGCTGACGGAGCCGCGAACTTCACCCAGTTAGACTCCGACTACTCCGAACTAGGCAAGCATGTTTGAACTCTTGATATGATGAGTGTTTGATGCATGTTTGCATTTAGGAGTTTCATGGCATGTTTATGAACATTTCTTTGAATGTTATTTTTCATGCAAAAGAACTGGAAAGTGAGTTTCAGAAATCCATATGTTGTTGATACATATTTGCATGGCCATTTGATGGCATGAGGATGGGTAAGATGGCAGTGTTGTGGCATGCCAGTCTTATGCCAGTCTATTTGACTTCAGTGTCATCGTAAATCAAGTCACATTCCCATTCATTTCCTTTCCTGTACTGCCACATGTTTTCCGCAAGGAATATGGCATAGTAAGTTGCAAACCGTTTTCCTGGTACACAACAAATAGAGAGGCCGGGATGAGGGTTCCATGGCCCTGGATTAAAGCCCGTCATCCGGTCAGGGGGCATGGGTGTTTCCGGTTGGGATCGAGAGGGGGGCACCCCTTAGAGCGCGCGTATAGAAATTTGATCCCATGCTATTCGAGGTTGTGACCTCCCCGTCTCAAAGTTTTTCTTGGACGTTGTCTAGGGTGATTCCTGGCATCGTGAGGTGGAATGAGTGTGTACTGGTTAAATGTGTTTCTACCGAAATACCATAAACAGAACTAGTCCTTCGTGACTACGGAAATCCGTTGGCTATGGACAATTAGTACAAACTCTGCAGAGTCACAAATCCTTTAAATCATCTTGTACATGTCCAAGTACTGTGTTCATCTTATCTTGTCAGATATCAGCCTCAGTGACAAAACTCCGGTGAACTACATGAGTGTTAAATCCGGTTAAAAGTTTATTTTTGTGGATGGACTAACCCGTTATTCACTTTTGATATAAGCCCTTTCTGTGATGTCGCTCAGACGTCCGACTGCGGCATACTTGTTATTTACATTTGATATGAGCCCTTTCCGTGATGTCGCTCAGACGTCCGACTGTGGCACACTTGTTATTTATTTTTGAGATAAGCCCTTTCTGCGATGTCGCTCAGACATCCGATCGTGGCACTCTTGTTATATTCATTTATAAGCCCTTTATGTGGTGTCGCTGAGACGCCCGACTGTGGCATTTCTTTTATAAGCCTTTTTGTGGTGTCGCTGAGACGCCCGACTGTGGCATTTCTTTTATAAGCCCTTTATGTGGTGTCGCTGAGACGCCCGGCTATGGCATTTCTTTTATAAGCCCTTTATGTGGTGTCGCTGAGACGCCCGACTGAGGCATTTCTTTTATAAGCCCTTTATGTGGTGTCGCTTAGACGCCCGACTGCGGCTTGAGCTTTATTTGTTTACCTTTCGAGGCGTCGCTCGAGACACCTGATCGGTTTTCAGTTATTTGTTTTACTTATCAAGTCGTGCAAATTTTTATTATTTGAATGAGCATTTTTATATTTTTGGCTCATGACGCATTCATGCATGCATTTGTTATATCTTTTGTCCGAACTGTTTTGTGAGTACTTTCGAAATACTCACCGGCTTGTTGTTTTGGCCAGATGTTGATGAAGGCGATCTCATGGATGAAGAGTTCGATAGCGAGTCCGACGCCTAGAGGAGTCCCAGTCAGTCCCGTGCGATCCTGCATTTGGTCATTGTATTATATCCGCTTCCGCCACCCCAGAAATAAATTCATCGAGCCTCACCTCGACGCTCGATGAGCTGCCAGTTAAGAGTCAAGTTATCCACCACAACTTTTATCTTGAGCTAGTAGCATGTCACCACACCTCTGTGTCGCAACCGCCCTTATGTATGATATTGGCGTGTTTGTAATAGATTGTTGAGCAGCCTCAGCTCAACCCTATAATATATTTAATGCTACTGGTCCTCTGTATATCAAGTATTTGTCTACCAGTGAGGATAACTTTTCCTATACTGGGATCATAAGATCGATTTTCTAATTAAGAATTTTATTGAAAAATCGGTCATGACATTATAGCAAGTAATGGCACACCTACGTAAGATATGGACTGAGCTGCACTGACTTAACTGCAGGTCCAGTTGTGTCACTAACATGTGGGTCAGTCCCCCGTAGGGCCCATATGTTAGTGACCCAATGCACCTGAAGTTAAGTAAAAGCTACATGGGCATATTTGTTGGAGTAAATTACGGGGGAGCGAAGGGCTGGAAATATTGGTGGTCACAACGGATTGGACGAGTGTGGGGGAGGAGAGTCATGCATGTAGATTTTTTCACACGGGGTGGAGTGGTGGGACCGCCGGAGGGAGAAGGAGAGTTTGGTAGGCATATTGTTTCCGGATTGTTTCCACACATGGAGAGGAAAAGATTTGGAGACGAACGGGCTTCCTGCAGGTATGGGGAACGGTGCATAATAAGTCATCTTGCATGCCGGTCTAGGTATAGTCTCAAGTCATTAGAAACATACACGCCCCACACATGTTCATATTTCAAGGTGCACTAAATTATTTCATGCGATGATTAAGGTTGGCCATAATGGTGGTATCTTAGCTGTTATCATGCACACGGGAATACCAAACATGCTGATGTGGCAAAGAATTAAAGAAGAGAGGGGGGTTAGAGTAAGTAGTGTTCATGCATGCATTGGTAAACACATTTTTTGTGAAGAACGACAGCATTAGTTGAGTAGTTTTGCAGACTTAAAAAACTATTCCATCGCCTCTACTATCTTGCGAAGAGTAGGTGAAATTTTTGAATTGAGCCCTTTAAACTAGAAGGGAGGTAGTGGTACTCTAATAGCTAACCTTGTTGTGATGACAAGATAGGACATGGCACACACCTGGACGGAGGAACTAGTCTGCATTGTGCATTTAAGTTTTGTCTGAAGTCAATGTACCTCTACTTTCACCAGACTTATAGAAAAATGTAGAATCAACATTCACAATGTCAAATCAATATTTTTACACTCATTACAAAATGTAGTTCTTATACTCATTATAATCAGTATTGTAGATATTGATATTTTTAGTATAAATTTGGTTGTGGGATTTCATTGATGCCTGTCAAAGCGTGGAGGAAGCGGAGCTTAGGGCTTGCATTGACTGTCTCTACATAGGTATTTCTCTTCATAATCCTATATTTTTAGAGACTGATTGCGCTTTTGTGGTACCGTCTCTTGCATCGGGGGACTATGACAGGTCTGCTATGCGTGACCTGAAGATGAAAGCGTTGAGCATCTCGAAGTTGATCAACAATCTTCAATTGTCAAAGATTAGCCGTTCGGCCAATAAGGTGGCACATTTAATAGCTAAGTATAGCTTTGACAATAGATTAGATGGTATTCTTGTAAATAATGTACCGCCCTATGTGGTGAATATTGTATCGAATGAGTGTACTAGTGTGGCTGGTTAATTAATATAAGGTGGTGTTCAAAAAAAAGTATAAATTTGGTCAAACACTTTGCAAACGGTTGACGGGGGTAAAAAGGACCAGAGGGAGTACTCCCTCCATTTTTATTTAATTCGCATATTAGCTTTGGTCAAAGTCAAGCTTTACAAATTTTGACCAAGTTTATAAACAAAAATATTAAGATATACAATAACAAATCAACAACATTAGATTTATTGTTGAATGTACTTTCACGTCATATAGATTTATTATGATAAGTGTCTATATTGTTCTCTACAAACTTGTTCAAACTTTACTAAGTTTGACTTCAGTCAACCCTAATATGCAGAGTAAATAAAACCGGAGGGAGTATCATGCATGCGGAGTAGGCAAAAAACTGCTCATTTATAGCCGGTCGAAGTCTCAAAGGGCGCGACCGCGCGAGGGAGGCGAAGGTCATGGGAGGCACGACGGTTGACGGAATTAAGTGAAGTTACATCCACGCGCTGGCATGGCGTGCGAACACGCAGAAGCTATACCGCCAGGCTTACGATATGGGTCTAGTAGACATGACATGTAGTGGGTCCCGCATAGTTATCGAGAACTCTTTGGGGGCTTGCAGCCATTTATCCACCGGGCAAGCCAGCAACCCCACGCCTTTCGCACGCCCTACTCGTCCCCGTCTTCTACCTCACAACAGTTCGCTCCCAGTCGTCCCATCCTTTCACATTAGTTCGCTTTCAGTTTTTGCGGGGTACAACAGTTCAACTTCTCCTAACCCTCCTCCAAAATCCATGGCCTCCCAAATCTCCATGGTCGCCACTGAGTACCAGGTTAGAGCGTTCACCGGTGATCAGTTCATCGTCATCTACACACATGGATCCACGATGGTGAAAGCATGGCCTGCTCGCTTCCTACGCATGTTCAACAGTTCAACGGATGAGTGGGTCGCTGGGCTTGATGTTGAGTACACCAAAGTCCTGGGACGAGAGAAGGATCTAAAGGACGAAGAGAGGAAGAAGCCCGCCGTGATCCCGGTTTGCGTACATAATGTTTGCTTAGTCTACCACATATGCCATGCCGACGTTGAGTGCCAGGATTTTAAGAACTTCCCCAAGGACAAAAGAGTGAATTTCGTTACTATAGGCTTTAAGAACGACAGGGATGTCCTGCATCGGATAGGTCTTGTTGTAGGCCAGCCCTTCGATCTCCAGAAGGCAAGCCTGGTGTCCTCCTCTCAACCTTCAATGCTGACCCTGGCAGTAGCCATGATTGATCCTTCGTACGCTAAACTGATGAAACCTCATCACGAGTTTCATCATGCATGGGAGTCGAAGATATTAGATGAAGATCACATCCTGTACGTAGAAATGGATGCCTACCTTTGTTTAAATATCTACAAGGGTTGAATAAAGAAGCAGAGCCCAGTGTCCGGTTCAAGGAAAGAAGGGTCGGCAAAGAGGAAGAGGAAGAGGGACGAGGACGAAGTCAAGGACGTAGACTCGGACTCCGAGTAGGTGGCAGTGCCGTCGCTCATGCTGGTTCTACTGCAGTGTCAAACGGACTAGTTTCTTAGTTTATTTTCAAGGGTGTGTTGTGCTGAGGACCCAGCAGAACTATGTTTATGTTCTTTCATGTTATTTGAACTCTTTAGTACGTACAGTAGTACTAGTACTATGTGTTACTACTTTTCTTCTTGCAGTTGGTACTACTGCTCGTATCTTCGTGTTCCTACTGTACTTAATACATTCGTACTAGTAGTATAATTTGGGTCAGTCGATTTGTGAAATAAGTTCGATGGAGCGAAGGAAGAAGATAGCAGAACAGGTGGAAGAAGCCCTTCTAGCCATCCATGTTGCATCAAACGGCTCACATGAGTCGACTGACCCAAATTGCTCCTTCAGATTGCAGGATCCACGTGGCATTCAAGGTCTCGAAGGTAGATTCCGCGTCCACACCCAGTTTGCAGGCTCGATAAGCGCGCGACCGGCTTCCGCCGCGAAAGCCACCATGCGCGCCTCCTTCGCGCGGGCGGAGACGACAATGACACGCTAGTTCCTCCTCACCGGCGTGCTGGAGCACGCGCTCGTCCTCCTCTTCGTACGCTGCATGAATAGACGCGGCTCCACCAGCTGCTCGCGTGCTTGGCAGCGCGGCAGCATCGCGAGGAGGGACTGCAAACGACGTGAGCGGGCGAGCCTTCGGCTTCATGGCACAGGGATGGCGGCGACATGGCGGAGCAGGCAGGCGCCGGCATGCGCAACGGCGGTGGAGGCATATTGATGAGTGCGCCTGTGGGAGCTTACTTTAGTTTTATATAAGGTTGGTCAAACTTAAAAGAAAACCGTACTAGTACACGTAAACATTAGACTTAGGCAGCGCTTTTATTAGTTTTTTTTAAGTTAGTACCACAGCCACGATACAGAATCCTGTGCAAGCGCGTGAACCGCGACCGCACGGTCGATTGAACGGTGCGTCACCGTGTCACGCTCGAAGGATATCCACTGAACCTTCTTGTGTGTGTGAAAACAATCCTCGAATACTACTCATCTTTTTTTCCCTGGGAAAGTTCTTGACGCTGCAATATTTCCATATATTTGAATTTAGCTCCTGTTTGTGTTTATTTGGATTTGGACATTTTAGGTGCGCCCTAGTTTTTTTAATACTTATTTTGTGTGTGTGACTGAGAGAGAACGTGTGTATGTGTCCATATGTGTGTTGTGGCGGAAGGGCAATGTGGAGACGGTGTGCGTGTGATACAGACATAGAGAGGTGTGAATGTGCAAATGATCATGCATGAGTGAGACATAGACAGATGCCGATACATTGTGTATACATGAGAGAACGGTCTTCTAGTTTACTTGTGTGTGTGTGTGTGAGAGAGAGAGAGACAGAGAGAGACAGAGAGAGAGGAGCATCTGTAACACAACAACCATCTCTCTTAATTCGTCCATCCCTCGCACGATCGCATGCAACACATGCATCAACGCGCACATTTTGACACCCTCACCCGGCCCCTGCCCACCTCAAGGCCCGCACAATCTCTTCATGAATACCCATTTCTCTCCTTAGGTTTGTTTTCTCTCAATATCTCTCAATATCTCTCTCTCTCACACACACACACGCAGCACAACACACACACACACACTCCCCCGAGCACACAATTCATCCCCATCCAAGGTTATACGGAGACCACTCTCGCTTGTGCTTCTTTGCACCCCAACATGCACAACACCTCAATCTTCAAAGAGGGCATCGAGCAGATAGAAGACGGCGACCACACCACGCTAGGGAATGCTGGGTCATTTGGAAGCAGGGCGATGTGATGACGGCTGACTGACTCCTCCCCCCACCCTCTCTCTCTCTCTCTCTCTCTCTCTCTCTTGCACAAAATTACCAATCCCTCTCTCCCCCGCACAAAATTTTCAATCCCTCAACCCATGAGATCCTTCCCGTCTCGTCCATGTTTTTCCAACTCTCAAATCAAACATGTTGTCTCTTCTCCTTCCACGTATACAGAATCTGGATGCACACGCATCTCACGTATATTACATGTCTCCATATTTCTCACAGACCTAACTTCTTCCTCTCTCTTTCTCTCTCTATCTCTCTCTCTTTGTCTAGTTAGGTTTGTCTCCTACTCTCTCGTCCATGTAGATACAATCTTTCCCGCCCTATCTACTCCATCTTCAAAAGCTCTCTCTGCACATTTCATTCACACATTGGGATATGTCAAAATGTTGCTTCTATAATGGCTGATGTAGAGTTATGGTTGTTTTTGTTGCATCCTACAAAGTAATAACTATGAAATGCATTTAGATTCTCATTTTACTGGGATTATGTGAGTTCGAGCATGTTGTGAAGTACTATAGACCTTGTATACATCTTGGGATTCGACGATGATTGTAACTGTTGAATTGTATAGACCATTACATTCGAAGTCAATAGACCAATATATTTATTTCACAATTTCAACAAATGATTAGTTCACTACAAACTAAGAAAACAAATGTGTACTCCCTCCGTTTTTATTTAAGTCCGCGTATTAGCATTGGTCAAAGTCAAGTTTTGTAAACTCTCAGAAAGCTTATAACAAAAAATATTAACATATACAATAACAAGTAAATACCATTATATTTATTATTGAATGTACTTTTAGATCATACATATTTGTTATGGTAAATGCTTATATTTTTCTATAAACTTGGTCAAACTTTAGGAAGTTTGACTTCGGTTAAACCTAATATGCATAGTTTACTACTACTACTCACTAGTTGCTTAGCCGACTCACTCAACACGTCACACGGGGAGTCCAGTGTCACAAAATTTTGAGGTCGGAGGGAAATTCTCCCGCGACCCTGATTCGAGCAGTGGGAAGTTACCATCATAGCCTTTGGAACAGGCCTACGGATGACACTTGGTAGGGGGCTGTTTTCGTAACTTCAGGTTCACCCTACCCAGCCAACCCCACCCCGGCACCCAGAGTAGTACACCTGAATACTCCCCATTTACTATCCCCACTGCAAAATAGACTTCTCCACGGCACCACAACCTTTACATCGGCGCAATCATCCACTGCAGCGCATCTGCCTCATCGACTACCTCATACGCCGCACTGGAGCCGGTCCACCATCGTCGTCGTACACGGAGCCTCTTCCCCGGCATCGTCTTCCACGGTCTCGGATCTGCTTCCCGGAAGCCGATGCCAAGCGCAGAAGTACCACCGTCGTGGACAATGAACTGACTCCCGTTGCCGACCATGACTCATAGAGGCCGCCACGACCATCGTTTTCCTCCTCGATTGGTAATGTGTGTATTGAATCACTTAGAAGTACATGTGCGGTTCCAATTTTGTTCATACCTACCCTTAAAATTTCGTGGGTGCTATTGTTCCCGTAAAAGTAATTGGTTATAGCCTCCATTATCCAATAGAATATCAGCTTGTAATTGTGCGTCGCTCCTGTATCGCGTTGTGCTTGGGTAGGTTTTTCATCTGCAACCAGTAGTGTGGCAAATGATGGAAAGTTTTTAGAACTAGCAAGATGCCCATGCGTTGCATGCATCAAGATGCATTTGTCTGAGTAGTTTATCTTGTGGGAGAAAAGGATGAACGAGGGAAGGCCTTATTTGCAAATCTGGAGAGGGGTATGGGTATCTTTTTGCAAAATTCCCATTTGTTTCCTTCCTATCTGTCAGATATAAATCGGACGGCCTATATTGCAAGAAAACAAAGTATAGAGAAAAAAAGTAGACAGTAAAGGAAGTAGAGATCAATATTAAATATTAAATATAAAATAAATATAACAGTAGAAAAGAGAGTAGCAATAGGAGAGACGTCGGGAAAGGATCGCGTGTGCACGGGAAAAAGCGGCCGGGCATGCGCTAGTTTTGGCGCGCGGCGTCCGGCGCGCTTTATAAAATCCAACGCCCTCCCACCGCTCTGTGCCTTGCCACCGCTCTCTCACCGCTCTGTGCCTCGCCACCGCTATCTCCCCGCTCTTTTTCGCCTCGCCGCCGCCGCGCCACCATGCCGCCGCGTCGCCAGGAAACTTGGGGATACCGCGGCGTCCGCACGCGCCCCTCCGGCGGCTTCTCCGTTGAGATCCGTTTCCGCGGGATGCGCCTCGGCCTCGGCAATTTCGACACCGCCAATGAGGCCGCCCGCGCGTACGACGTAGTGGCGTGGCGCCTCCAGTGGCCTCATAGAACATTGAACTTCCCCAACGTACCGACGTGGGAGCGGGCGCAGGAGCTCGCGCCTCTGCCGCGGCTTAGCACCGACGAGGATCGTCGTGATAACCGGAGGCGGGAGCACCGTCTCGGCATCGCCGAGATGGACGAGGAAGCTATGGCACCAACACTTCCCTCAGGACATCATCAACGAGCGCGAGTTCTACGCGCAAAGGAGGACGGAGAGGGATAAGAGGAGGGCAGAGCGAGCCGCCTATCGCGAGGACAAGCGTAGGCGAAAAGCGGACGCTCAATTCAACATGAGGCTATGAGCAGCGTCGCCCTGGGAATCCGATGATGATCAGTATCTTCACGCCTACAGTCAGACGTCGGAGGACGACATCACCGAGGAGGAGTCAGACGACGAGGAGTAGTTGAATTATCTTTTTTTATCTATATATGCTGAGAACTATCCTCTACTCTCTAGTATCGACTTCTCGATATCAGCACTGTAAACGCTTTTTAAAGCGCCGCCCGTTGCGATTCTATTGGTGATGCTCTAACATGGCAGACGAGTGTTTTAATGTTGCCCACAAGATGTGCGAGTATTACTAGTAGTATATTTTTCTTGCCATGTTGAGATTTTAAAACCATGAGTGCGAACATGCAGAGGAGCAATGAAGACCAAACACGGGATATTCGGGACATCTTCAAGGAGCGTGGCAAATTAAAGAGGAGCTGCACCGAACCTGTAAAACGAGCTTTCGTAAGTAACACCCTTTCAATTACTTTTGTTTAGCCTCGTGTTCTTCAATGTGTATATGTTGTAGTTTATGTTTCTCTTAAGCGTGGTGTTCCTTGATGTGTGATAAGAAGAGTCTTAATCGTCCTAGTACTTTTGTTTTTAGCTTGATGTAGGAAGTGGGTGTTCTCACCTTATAGTCTGTTTTTATATTTCTTTTCCTTTTGAATTCACTTCTCTGAGTTCTGTTTATCTGGCTTCTACTAAATGGATCTAGGTTGCTCTGAGTATTGATCTAAAAAAGAAGTAACTTCATGTCAGGATGCAGTTCCTGCGAGGAGGGAAGTATGGTCAACCTCGAGATCATGTTTCCAAAATGAGGCTGGATTACACACAAGGTGCCAGTTCCCTAATGATGTTGGATTAGACACAAGGTGCAAATTCCCAGATGATGCTGGATTACACACAAGCCAGGTGGAGTCGTCAGCTGTTCGTGTCCTTGTGGAATTAGCAAAGGATGAAAGAAAGCATGCAGCAGCCCTTGAGAATGTAGTTGAGTTCCTGAAGAAGCGAAAAGAGCAATCAGATGCTCTCTTCACCCAAGCCAAAGAAGAGATGGAAGAAGCCAGAAATAAGCTAGCAAAGGCAGAGCAGGCTAGGCGTCTCCTGCTATCTAAAACTGTTGTCAATACAAAATTTCCTTCATAATAGCTAGGTTCAAATGTTTATCCAGTAAGCATGCCTATTGTGATGTATGTGCATCTACTGATGTGGCACAAAATGTTTTTTTTTGGTCATGTAATAACAGCAATTACTTTCCAAACAATAACAAACGAAGCATTGGACATGGTATAGTTCACGCGCAAGCCCGACATTCCAAGTTCAACTTCCACATCAAACTTATGTTCACAAATATCTGCACATTCATACATAATGTCCACAACCATGATTCACTTCCAAGCCAAAAAAATGTGAGGACAGTTATAAATAAAGAAAAACCTCTACTAGTTCCTGCTACGAGTGCGAGCACAACAAGTCAAGACCATGCGTAAATTAATTATATTTTAGTCATTTTTTGTGTTCTAAAATGCATTTCGGCTCGCGGAAGGATGTGTTGCCGGCACACGCGCGGATTCAATGAAGGTAGGCGGGGCAGTCTTAAGCTGGTTGCACGTGGCGAGGAGGCATGCTCAGCCGGGCCTGCAGAGAATGCGGCCCTCTTGGCCGGCGCGCCGGTTCAATGCCTGCGCTATGAGAGGTCGCGTCCGTGTCAGAGCAATCACTCCCTCCAGTCCTTTTTTGTTTGGGTATAACAATATCTCGTTTTTCATTCACATTTTACAAGTAAAATTCATGGTCAAACTTTGACCCAAAGTACGATGGCGACTAGTAAACCAGAATGGAGGAAGTTGTTTTTTTTAATCAAAGAAGGGTTTCCCCTTCCGATTTTCATTACTGAAAACCAGCATCTAAATCTAAACCATAGTATTTGCCCTAGAACTACCAGGTTCAACATCTCGCAACATAAACCCATACAACCATACGCCAAGGAGGTACGTAGTACTATGAATTCCATTTTCTCTCCATACCAATCATTCTATAAACTACTTACTACTTATAACGTGCCATTGAAAATCGAACTCCTAACCCCGCTAAAAAATGGTATTTTAAACGTGGCTACTCGATCTGTGGCAACTGGCGAGCCACCGCGCTCCAAGTCGTTCACCTGTGGTCCCGACTATCAACTCCTACGGATCAAATTATCATGCGAGCTGACTATTCCTACAAAGGTGCTCCACCACGTACCCAGTACCCGCGAATGCAGCAATCATGCACCTAGGGTTTTAGGGTTTATTTGTTAACGTCGCCTTTACGTAACACTCATGTGTGCGAGACAGCGAGAGGCCGACTGTGTGCGTGCGCCTCTTCTCTTTGTATATGTACTCCACCGTCTGTCTGGTGTCCAAAAAATTATAATAACTACTAGCAATGTGCCAATGCGTTGCCACACGATCAAAGTAGATTAATACATATTCACCGATTTGATAGAAAAAAAAGTCTAGTTTTGAAATACGTATATCACTAAAAATATGTTAGTTCCCCTCAAAATATATTCCTTTGGTGGTTTTGATGAGATAAGGGAGGAATGTTGTTGGTTTCAAGATTCGAGAAGTGGTATATGTCTAATTTCTACTCTTACTAGCAAGATGCCCGTGCGTTGCACGGAACATCAAGATCTTGTGGGAAAAAAGGATGAACGAGGGAAGGCCTTATCTGCAAATGTGGTGAAGAGTGCGGGAAAATTGACATATTTTCCTTCGTATCCGTCAGACATAAATCGGATGACCTACATTGCAGGATGGCAGGCCCACCATCATCACCAACTCTATTTTTTATCCCTACTCTTATAAAAATCATTGTGGGTGATGATCTTGTGTCTGCCATCCTGCAATATAGGCCGTCCGATCTATATCTGACGGATAGGAAGGAAACTATGGCAATTTTGCAAAAAGATACCCACACCCCTCTCCACATTTGCAAATAAGGCCTTCCCTCGTTCATCCTTTTCCCCCACAAGATAAACTACTCATACAAATGCATCTTGATGTTCCGTGCAACGCATGGGCATCTTGCTAGTTGTTGCAAAAAGCCCATGTGTGTGTGAGAGAGAGGGAGAGTGGAGGAGGACGGAGTGCATGTGTGACAAAGACACAAGGAGTGTGTGTGCGATAGGTATCATCTTAAAATGAGGCGATAGTGTGTGTGTGTGCACGATCGAGAGGGCGTGTCTCAAGAAGGGAAGAAAAAGCTACATAGATACAAGGAGCGGGAGAGAGACATGTATGCGATGGTGGAAGCACGAGTGTGCGGGTGTATAAAACTATCTAGAGGCTAGTTAGTCGATAAATGTTTGTGAGAGAAATACGAGTTGGGGTGCGAAAGCGAGAGTTTTGTCTGAGAGAGAGAGAGAGACGGTAGTCGGGAAGGGGAGTGGAAGCAGGAGTTGTGTGTGTGTCTGTGAGAGAGAGAGGATACGGTAGTCGGGGTTGTCTGATCGGCAAACAAATGAATAATGTCAGTCTGGGATGGAGACGAAAAGGAGAGCGCAACAAATGTTGTGTCTACATGAGAGAGATAGAGAGTAATTTTAGTGGTATGAGTCATATGTAGAGACATATAGGGTGTGTGAGAGAATCCCATAGAGAGAAAGACAAAGTGAAAGACGAGTGGAGACTGTGTGTGTGGCGGTGAAAAAGAAAGCTTAGGTACCAAGTGATACCAGAGAACAGTAGAGACGTGAGCGATAATGAAAACCGTGTAATGTATAATGATAGGGAGAGTGTGACACTTCTCAAGGGAGACATCGAGAGACCATTTTTGTGAGGATAGGAGAAACATGAAGTGAGCGTGCGGGTGAGCTGGAGAAAAGAGAGTGATAGCTACCTGAAGGAGCATGCATGCGAGAGAGATGGGCGTGAAAGGAGTAAACAAAAAGGGATTCAAATATTTGAATTCGAGATGATGATACATGTAATCCGTACTCGAACCAAAATTGATCTATCAAACATGCATACCCATATTAATTCACGCACATCTATGTTATTTAATATGTAGATATTACTAATCCATACATTTTAGTAGAACATAATTTGGTTAAATTTTTTCGAATACAACCTTAAGATTTCGAGATCGTTGTGTTTGTAAATGATATTATACATATAAAGGAGCAGAATTCTTTGTTGTGCTTTTGAAAGTATATATAAAAAATGATGTATATAGAATGTAATACCAATTGAAAATGGATCCCGCCCGAAAAAAAATAGAATACAAACGGGATTCGAATTGAGTTGGCACGAGCGTAAACATGCACTCTGCAAAATTTGAACGAAGCGGGGAAAGTCGCAGTAACCGCCCGAAACCAAAATCCATGAGATGGAAATTACTACTGCCTATCCCTGCCATGCAAAGCCTATCTGCTGGATTTCTACAGGTTTCGATAGGGGTAGGTTTGTAATTTCACCCAAACGTGACGTAACCGCCTCTCACCCGGATTCATACACGGTGGGCACCAAAACACAGTGTGTCCTCGGCCAAAATCGACTCCCTCCCCGATTCATAATCTTACACGGTGGGCGCCAAAAGCAAACTCTCGTCGACAAATATTTGGTGTATGCGAGATTACCGTCCTATCCCCAACCGACTAATGTTGCTGTGATGTAGTAGAAATTTGAAACGGGGGCTAAGTTTGTAAATTTCCTCGCATTTGAGACAAGCGCGCCCTGAATACATGGTTCCCCCATTCCTCTCTACCTCCCTTTTCCCCATTCGTACTCCGTGGGTGCCAAAACACTCTCTCCACCCCACCCTCCTCCGTCCGCCGCCGTCCGCCACCCCATCCACCGATGTCCTCCTCCACCATGTCGGAGCTGATACGCCAACGCCGTCGTCCATTACAAGAGATCGACCTCTCTCATCCACAGCTTCGGACCGGGATCCTTGCATCCCGTCCTCTCGCTTCATCCCTGCCATCGTCCACCTTGCCGGCACCGCTCATACGACCGTCTCGTCCACCACGCCCCGCCGCTACCGTCTACCCGCCTAGATCTAGTTCCACGCCGCCAACAGCCATCGCTACCGCAGCACCATCAAATTCTCAGCAGATGCGTACACGGCGCTGCACCAGAGGTGGTACTCTTTCGTATCTGCTCAACTTATTTATCGCAGCAAGAAAATAGACCGCCACTGCTTTACTCTGATTTCTTGTCTTGGTTGCGAAGTTGCCTTTGTCCGGTTTGCACCTTCAGATCCGCCATGGCATGCTCAACACTATACTCCCAATGCTTATGGTCTTCCCCTTTTATATTCCACACTAGTTAAATCAGAGTAGACTAAATTTTTCAGAGCTCGCCGGAGTTCGCCGGTGCGAACGAAGGGGCTCGGGTTGTTGTGGGGCCTCGCCGAACGAAGAAAAATCGACACGGGTGGGGGTTGGGGCGGGGGTGGGGGTGGGGGTGGCGGAGGAACACAGACGATGGGGGCCGGTGGTCCGGTCGGCGGCCCGTGCGGTGTTCTGTATGGGAAGAATCAGAGACAAGGAAGAAGATGGGTTAGGAGACGTAGGATCTTCATCCAACCGCCTAAAATGGTCGAGAGACAGCTGGGAGTTGTGCAACCAACATCATGTGTGGGCACTGCGCAACCAACATTTTATTATCCAAAATCTGCTTGCTCTTCTTTACCATGTTCCTCTTCCGTTCTTCTTTAATATGTACTCTCTCCGTTCCTAAATACAAGTCTTTGTATAGATTCCACCATGGACTACATATGGAGCAAAATGAGTGAAACTACGCTCTAAAATGTATCTGGATACATCTGTATGTGATCCATAGTGGAAATCTCTACCGAGACTTATATTTTGGAACAGAGGGAGTATGATAGTAGTACAGTATGTTCCTTGTACTGAAGATGAGCAGGGACATTTGCAGTGTAGAGGTCTATACGGTCGGTTGTGATGGACACTTTGAGCCTCTTTGATTTGTAGGATCTTGTAAACATAGGAATAGGATTTGTAGTGGCTTGCCCACTTGAATCCTATAAGAATAGCAAGGAAATGCGGGGAGCTGTGTCGCCTTTGAGAGTAACACTGATATTAACAGTACCGCACCTTCACTTGAAGAGAGATGGTATCCGAAGCCTTTCTAGCTGTACCGGCAATACTAGCACATATATTCCAGCAAGTTCCACTTTACCGATTTTACTCTGATGCTTACGGTTTTGCCCGTTATATCTACACTATGACGTCTGTAGCTGCTTTGTGTCACACTAGCAGCAGTCCACTCTTGAAGCTAAACACTGCAATGACTTACAAAATTGGCACCAAGGCATTGAGTGCCATTCTGGATGCAATGAAACTCATACGCTCCCCACCTGTTGATTCTTGTTCAGAATATGATCCTAATGATTATTCTAGCCTCGAGGAGTCAAAGGCAGATGGCCTATCCTATTCACCCATCAAGGTGCATGTTCTAATTTGGCAATGTTTTATTGATTGCGGGTATCTTGCATATGTTGTCTTGCATTTCTTCTACTTTGTTGCACCACCATCTACTTAGTTTACTCATCATATATGTCGAGATGCCATGCCCATCCATTATCAATACATATTCCATCTGTCATCATACCATGTTTTTTCACTCAAATGTTGTTCTTGTGCATCAGACATCAAAAAGGAAGAGGGTGATTGCCGAACCTGAAGGAGCACCAGCAAAGTCCTTGGAAAACGTGGTGGTGCCGGAGAAATCAGACAGCACCCCATTTATATTGGTTGTACAACCAGTGACACAAAACGTAGGACCGACTCCAGCAGACTATACCCATACCTCACCGGCCACACCACAAGCCCACCACACAGGACCTGCACTCCAGCAAAAGGTATACCGATTTCATTTGCCATAGCACCAGCTGTACCAAAGAAAAATCCCACTCCAGCAAAAAGTACAGCAAGTCCACCGGCCGAAGACCTATCCCAACTGCAGAGACGGCCAATTCCTGCAGATTGGAACCCCATTCCATTCATTCCCAGTTTAAAAGACAATGCTTTCAATGTTGTTAGGGACTACGTGCATATATTCCCATCATGGGAAGATTATTGTGAAGACAAACACCATTTTCACATCTTCATGTCCAACTTACATGTAAGTGCTATTATTCATGGTTATTAGTTTCCTGTTTTCTGCTGATTGAACACATCAATGATTTACATTACATTTTTGTAACTAGGCGAGGGTCAATCTGGATAGTCATGACAAGCAAAGCTTTGTTGTTCTTTTCAAGGAAGCATTGCAGCAGTATCGGTGTTACCTGAGGAAATCACACTTTGATGGCAAGTCTATAAACAAATTTCTAGTGAAGTCTCATGTGCTAAATTTAGAAGACATTGAATGGAAAAACCTTGTTATGCACTGGTCTCGTTCCTAGGATAAGGTACTGTCTATGAAATCACGTGACAATTTGAACTTCTACTTTTCCGCATGTGCCTTACGGATCTTTTTTGCAGGAAATCTGCTCGAAGAAGAATTCCAGTTTGAAAAGAACGACAGGATATCGCAAATATGCTGCCCGCTGCTTTGCTCTTGTTAGTACCTGTTGTCGTGTAACACTGTACATGCATACATACCTGGTTCATTATGTGAAAGCAGTATGCATGATAGCTTGTTTCTCAATTGTTCGCTCCAAATTATTTGATCTGTATGAATGGTTACATTAGTGTAGAATATATCCAATGCCAATGTTTTTGTAGCTCAGCATTGTTCTTGTAAGTACATGTTGTCCTTTATCAGTGTACTTATAATGACAGGTAGTTGTTCATGTACCATCACTCTGCAGCTTATTTTCCTTTGCCCTCCATTTTCTACACATCAGATCTATATTTACTCTTACCATAAGGTTGGTACTGAAGAAGTTTAGCTGTGCATTGCTCTTGGATGTACCTTTTGCCTGTATCGCTGCACTTACATTTATAGCTACTTGGTTATGTAGCATCACTCTTCATCATATCTTAAATATTCTCCATTTTTTCGTATATTATCACATCTATATTTACTCTTGACAAAATGTAGAATAAAGGCAATGCTTATGAAGAAGATTCTGTGGTAAACTTCTTGAATTGCCCCCCCCCCTATCAGCATGGACAAGGCCTTTATAGAGCCTGTCTTCACCAATAATGTAAGTTTGTCCATCTCAAGCCTTCAAACTTTGTTGTATATATTTGGTTAGGCATGACTGCAACAACTGTTTATTTTTGGTGTTTGCATCAAATTGCATGTTTAAAGTTTATTATGTAGTTCATAAACAAAAGTTTGTCCTTTCTCAATTTAATTTTTCAGTTGTAGAACCAAGTTCCTTCTTCATACCACGTAAATTAAACTATACAGAGCAAGTGATCTTCTTTTGCACTACATGTATGCTTCTGTTCTTCATCTGTAATCCAGTGGTGTGGTGAACCTACCCACTACAGCACAATGTCATATTCTGCAATGTCTTAACTATGAACAATGTCATATCATTCTACTATTACTTAAACCGTCTCTTTATTTGCCAATCAGAAATGGGATAAATTGACAGCACACTAACCATTGATACTTATGAGTTCTTGATTTTTAATCCAGTGGTGTCGTGAAGCTGCCAACTCCTTCACAATGTCATTTCCTGCCATGTCTTGACCTAAACAATACCATATTGTGTTAATGCAATTTTAAACGGTGTCACTTTATTCGTCAGTAAGAAATGTGATGAATTGTCAGCACTGATACTTTTATGTGCAAAACCTGTCATTTGTTTGTTTGTTTATCTTTCAGAGTGAGGAAGATATAAGTGTTGAACAAGCGCAGTCTCATCATCTTGCTCACATGCTTGCGCTGTAGCTCCCCGGCAGGGCTAACCTTTCTTGAACTCTATTGAAGTGTTGTCAGTTTTGTATATTATTTTGTCGGCGTGTTTATTTGCACTGGTGGTGATCTTTGATGCCAAGTGTATGTAATCTGCTGTCTGCTTGTGCTTCATTATCATAGTGGCGAACTTTGATGCCCAGTGGATGTAATATGTGGTAATTTCTTTATTGTATAGTCTAGGTTTTTTCTTATTCACGATGTTGCAGTTATTTTACTGTATATATATCCTGTCTTTGCAGTAAACCGGCCAAACCATAAAATTATGGTACATAATCGGGCCGTCATGCAATCACGATGTAGGTTGGGCCTGAAATGTGCCGAAAAGCTAACGGGCCGGTAGCAGCCCAAAATGAACCCCGGTCCAAGATTGTGCGAATCAAATCACGGGCTTTTAACAGGCCAAAATTGTCTCGGTCCTTGTTTGGCCCAATCAGATATCGGATGTGAGCAGGCCGGATGCAAACCGGGCCGTAGTTAGGCCCAACTATATGACGGGCTTTTAACAGACCGAAATTAATATAGGGCCGAAATGTTAAACAGGCCCTTAATAGGCCAAAACTAATATGAGGCCGAATTACTAAGTGGGCCTTTAGCAAGTGGACCCAAAAGCATAGTGTCCAGTTGACGGGCCGAATCTGAGATGGGCCACAATTGCGCTCAAAGCCTCTTAAAGGGCCGGACTTGATCTGGGCCATAATTTGGCCCAAAACGTGGTAGGCTTTTAACGGGCCGGATCTCATATGGGCCACTATTAGGCTCGGAATGTGGCAGGCCATTAATGGACCGGATCAAATATGGGTCGGCATTTGGCCCAAAACATGGCAGCCAGTTAAAGGGCCGGCCTACTAGGGTCCTCAAAATCTTGTGGGCCTACAGCTAGGTCGGCCCATTAATGTCGGCGAAATCTCGTGGGCCTTTAGCTAGGCTGGCCCATTATGATCCGCAAGAATCTTGTGGGCCTTTACCTTGGCCGACCCATTATGGCACACAAAAATCTTGTGGGCCTTTACCTGGGCCGGCCCATCATGGCCCGCAAAATCTTGTGGGCCTTTAGCTGGGCCGGCCCATTATGGTCCGCAAAATCTTGTGGGCCTTTAGTTGGGCCGGCCCATTTAAACTTGATGGTCCGGTCCACGTGTTAACATATCATAGGCGCGTCTCGCCCATTGGATGAGTGACACATGTGCCAACGCGGACCTGACATGTGTCTCCTCCAGCCAATGATGATTTTACAAGTGGAAAATCCCCATTGGTCGGGGCTGTTAACGGGTTATGGGATCCAAAACCCGACTCATAGCTTAACGGCGTTCCATTACGGTGGATGCCACGTGTTGATCACCCTTGACGAAAGCACTTCTATGACGCGTGATTTATCGTCATGGAACTGGACAGTTCCGTGATGATAATTTTGGTAATGTCATGGACACTTCTACGACAGCACAGGTATGACTATCTTGATTCTGTCATAAATTTGTCATGGATGTACATGCATGACAAAAAACGTGACCTACTGTGACAAACACGTATCATCACGGAAGTGTATTTTTTTTGTAGTGTATGTTTATACCAAAGCCTCTACTTTAGATATTTACGCTGATGAAGGAAAGCCTTGTTAAAGACTACTACTTTTGACTTCCTTTTTCGTACTCTTCTTTCATCCTCCTTACAAGAACGCTTTTCCTGGTTCAGAAGAATAAGATACTGGAATTGTGGCTTACATATGGAAAATGCCTTCGTCTTGAAGCTACCAATGCACATCACGGTGAAATCATTGTCAATTAATTGTTAGATTCCCCATATCTCCCATAGCCACCCAAATCTTTTTTTGCATCAAACTCTTCTGCCCTATCACTCCTCGATAAGTGTACTTACTCAGGTTGTGCACTTGGCTAAGCGAGATCTTCCCCTTTGGCATGAGAACCGCCTACCTACGCTAACGTAACTAATGCAGATGGCGGAAGTTAGTTGTTCTCCTATGCCAACATGAACACAAATGAAATCGTCGAATTTCATATAGAAAGAAAAGGAACCACTTCTATTCTCTTTTCTTAAGTATAAGAGGGATAAGTACTTATTCTTGGCTGGCGGTATCATTGCTGCTCCCCGCCTAATGCGGATCATTATGCAATGCTTATGTGAAATCTCAATCCGAAACTTCTTCGTTTCGTTGGAAAAATCAACGACTACGTCAAGATCAGTCTCCTTTCCTTTTAAAAGTGAGCGAGCAGAGCTGAAAAAGATGGAGTTACCTGGAGATGAGATTTCTTTCTACGGATATGAAGGATAGAAATATGCTATTTGCTGCTATTCCATCTATTCGTGCATCAAGTCCGAAGAAAATCTCAATCTATAATGAAGAAATGATAGTAGCTCGTTGTTTTATAGGCTTTCTCATATTCAGTCGGAAGAGTTTAGGTAAGACTTTCAAAGAAACTATCGACGGGAGAATCGAGTCTATTCAGGAAGAATTGCTGCAATTCTTCAATCCTAACGAAGTAATTCCAAAGGAATCCAATGAACAACAACGATTACTTAGGATCAGCTTGTGAATTTGCAGCACTGTAGTAGAATCATTACCAACGGCACGCTGTGCGCCTAAGTGCGAAAAGATAGTGCAAGCATTGTTATGCCGAAACCTAAATGTAAAGTCAGCAACACTTCTAAATGCCACTTCTTCCCGCCGCATCCGTCTTTAGGACGATATAGTCACAGGTTTTCACTTTTCAGTGAGTGAAAGATTTGTATCCGGGTCTACGTTCAAAGCATCTACCATAGACCTAATTCGAGAAGTCTTGATAGTCCTAAGAAAGGTGAGGGTGGGGGTTCTATTTAGGAAGAATAAGAAGAATCTCATTCATGTGTTCATGCTAACAGAAGAGCGGATCCAATACACATAAGACTTTTTTTCAGGAAATTCCTAATTTAAATGATGAATTTGGGATGTCATGCCCCACAAGTTAGTTGCCCAAGCGCTCCCTAGGAGGGCAGTCTACCATAAGATAGAGTTTGAGCCTGGAGCCAAAGCCCCAACCCCTCCATTTTAGGTTTTTATCTGGAAAGAATTTCAGGAAGCCATATCGGCCAGATAAGCCTCTAACGGCTCCATATTGATTTTTCCCCAGTTTTCTTTCAGAAGAAGCGGGAGCCATTTTGCATTGAAACTCGGTATAAGAAGAGTCATCTCCTAAGAAACACTTCTTTCTTATTTATACAAGATTTAAGAGAACATAGTGAAGCCCTCAAAGTGCTAACAAAGTCGTAAGTAGAGAAGTTTTCCAAAAAGATACCTTGTTTTTCCATTAAGTGTGCGTTGTCTGATGAAGAATAACGGGGGAGCCAACTCAATAACCTAGCGGAGGAACCGTCCGGACTTGAAACAGCGGATGCAACCCTTGCATTTCGTTCTTTTTTTATTTGCTCTATTTTCGCTTTGGCACTTCCTTTGGAATAAGGGCATTTTTCTTCTCTACTCGTTCCGTTGACCATCAAACAGTTTCTTAATTATGTTATGTCAAATGATGGGAAAAAGTAAGGAGTAATATAAAAAGACTAGAACTACCCGATCCATTGAAATACGATACGAAGGAAACGGACTTAAATCCCTCATTCTTATTGTTTGTTCTTCTGATCCCCTTGTTTTTCACTCGCTTAATTCGGAAGAGGAAAACGACAGCAGCTAAAGTGAGAAATAAACAACTGCTCGGAAAGCTTCGGTTTGAGCGTTGCTTTTGATGACAGTGAAGAAAACTCGCCCAAAATACGTACGTGGAACCAATGATACCAAAAAAAGAATCAAATATGAGGAGAACTGGGTGCATTGGTAAACAGCTTTGCCATAGCTTGTACGACTTCCGAATCCTATTAATGGCACTCTCCGAATAAATAAGTAGATACAGGCGGACTACATACACGTGCTCTCCGAGTAGGGAAAGTGAGAAATCTACGGTCTTCCATCCGCAGATGTGACAAATCCAATCCAATTTGGTCTTGTCCCGTGGCTCAGACCCGGTTGCGTAAATGCAGCTACCACTACGATGGGATACTCTAGTTACTTACTCTGTTTCAATCCCTATTTGGCCATTCAACAGTAGCGTACGGCCTTTGGAAAGCATCTCTTCCTATAGGGGACTCCCGCTTGTGATCTTCTTCCTTGGGTCGGAGAAAATAGAATTTACCAATTAGAAATGGAAATGCCAAATGAATTGATCCAAACTACAGAAACTATGGTTGAGCTTGCCTGTCATCAACGAAGGATGGTTGTGAAGTTGGTGGAAGAAACCAAACCAATGAATGCAGCTAGTCACCCCGAAAGGCGAGCCCATGTCTTTTGAGAAACTGACACAACCTGTTGTGTTGACTTATCTTATACTAAGGGTCCGTCCCAGCCAACAAGGGATTTCTCATAATTCTAGGATGAAACAACATCATATCTTAGCTTGATTATGAGAGAGATTGAAGTGACAGAAACCGGTTTCAGAGCGTGGAAACGGAAAAGAATGAGGTGAAAGGGCCGACCCATGCGGCCCACTTAGAATGTGCTTTGACTTCCCCAGGTTGTACAATAGCACTATTTTCTGGACCCAAGTTCGAAAAGATTAGGGCACTGGATCGAAGAATAGCTCAGTCCGATAGAAACTTAGGTTGGGCTGGCAGAGGGATGAGTGGAGCTTCTGTATGACATGTACTGGTGTTTCATTAGTCCCTGGATTGGGTACCCTGAAGCTCACTTTGAGGAAGTAGTGCCATTTGGTTCTTCCTTCTTTCACGTCCATCTGCGAATGATTTGAGAATTCTTTTCATCACTGTTTAGATCACAGAATTGACCGTTGTCTATAGAAAGAAAGTTCTCACTCGTTTTCTGTTTGTTTTCATGTGCGCATACACTCAGCCTAATTTAGTAAGTCTAAAGTGGAAGGGCGAGTACGGGTGAAAGCCCACTACCTTCCGGATAAAAGATATGCTAAATTTATAGATAGATTTGCTTCACTATATAGCGTGGGACGAATTGATAAGCTCTGAATGTAGGAAGGGAAACCTTAGAGCTTTCTTCACTTATCTTCCCAAGCAGACCATATGATTCTCATTGTTCTATTTCTCTGTCTTTCCAACCAGCATTCCCGCTTATTCTGATTGGAGTGATGTGTGGTACCGGGGATAATGCAATTGATGGTGCTTGTGGCCCCACAGAATGACCGTATAAAGGAAATAGGCAGCAAGGGAGTTGGGTAGACTAAAGATAATGCCTTTAGCCCTCTGCGGCCTTTCTTTAAGTCGAGTCGTAAGGAAAGATCAATAGGATTTGGTCCATTTGGTGCCCTTCCAGACGGAGAAGCGAGAACCCTTTCTGCTTTGACCGCTTGCCCTCCTGGCACAGATCTGGGAAAAGGTCTCAGTTTCAGAATCAAATATGAATGAAGTTAGAACAATCAGCGTAAGCTCTTTCTCTAGGGCCACTATCAATAATGACAAGAACTCTTACCAACTAGCTTAACGCATCCGGTCTCCTTCTCCTTCATACCCCTAGCAAATATGAATAATAGGAAGAAACAGGTCCTTTCTAAAGGCGGGCATTAGACCAGAGTTTCGTGAGCTGAAGAAGATCGATAAAGCTTAGAACTTGCTCGTTTGTAGGAGGAGGCGGTGGTATAACTCCATTATTTGAACGAGCATTTTTTGCCACCTGTTCAGCATCCACATCCACTACCATTTTTTGATCCTAGTATCTATAGCAAAATCATTATTTGCCTCACTCTATAGAAGGCCTCCCGTATGTAAGATCATCAACCAAGTTCCTTTCTTCTTTTGTTTGTGCCATCTTTACCAACTTCTACTTCTTGGCTGGCTTGATGCTTACAGGTCTTGCCTCTACTGATACTGGTAATGGGGACAAGAACTCCGTGGGAAGAGAGCAGATAGCAATCCTAAACAACCCTTAGAATGGACTCATCAAACGGATGATTGTCATTGATAAGATGGGCAGGTGGTATGTTGATACTGAGCCGCTTCCCCTGTAGTTGTTAGCTTGTTCTTGACAAATCCGATCGGGTCTTCATAATCTAGAGTAAAAGGATTCGAACCTTTGCATGCTGATACCAAAAACCGATGCCTTACCACTTGGCTATACTCCAAATAAACGGTAGGTTCTTGGAGAACCATGGAAACTAGTTAGTTCAAATCAAACTCAAAAGCAATGCACATTATCTATGCCTGTTTTGATTCACCAAGACCCGCTAAAGGCTGATACAAACGAATAGTGGGAGTTCTTTCTTACGAATATAAATGGAGGAAATATCCCTAGTACCTTTGTCCTCTGCAAAGATCATAAGACCAGATGGAGTTGGGTTGATTTCTCGCATGTACTAGACCAGAGATCAGAGTCAGGGGAGCTCTCGTAAGTGAGCCTAAGTAAGTAGTGTGGTTTGAGCGGTTTAGTCACCGTTGAGTTCTCCTTTCCTTGCAGAGTTGGTTTTAGCCGGAACCCCGCTCTTGCCTTCTTCTTGTGTCCCTTGATTATTGATCTGAATTCAAGTTAGATTAGAGAATACCAGTGCCTTTTGATCCACCCTTAGGTTTGAAAACTATGGAGGTTCAGTTACAAAATGCAGTTTATGAGGCTGCTTTGTATGCCAGTGTGCAGGAAGGAGAGTTGGAAGATATACCTAGATCCCCCAATAGAGAAAAGAGCGAGAAGGTTACCTACTCTTGTGGTGGATGGCGGCACTAGAAGTTGATGCTTTTTATGGACGGACATAGAAATTCAATTTACAATAGAGCTACAAACGCTACTGTAAGCCGAAGACGAATGCTGGCCAAAAGTAAGCAAAGCAGGAGAGGCGACGTTTCCTTCAGTTGGTCAACCAACAGGTCTCCTCACTCTAGCATTTCTTCTTTGTTCAGTCGCAAGGCAGGGAAATGGAGGATTTGTTTCTGCTCTGTCCTTTACCGCATCGATGGATTCAATTTCAGTGGATAGAGCTCAACCAGTTGCCATCGTCATTTCAATCACAATTCACTTGGTAGGTAGACGCTGGTTCTGACCTCCATAGTGGCACTTTGACCTTTTCTCAACAACATCTACTTCTAATCTGCTTGAACGGCCCTCTTGTCATTTGACCCAGAATTGAACGAGATGACACCCACCAATATCTTCCACACAGGATCTCCCTTACAGGGCCGTCCTTCTCTCTTTCTTCCCAAGAACATCAGGGGTCTGTTCTCTGAACAAGTCAGCACCAGCCCCGTTACCAATACAGGGATCTCGGTCATGAGAACTTGGCGCACGCCGCTCAGTCGCTGACGTCACGAAGGCTTCGGCTGATACCACGACGTCGAGTGCCCATAACTGTTCCCGCATAGTTGGTTAGTGCGTATAGGCCAGTGGCCAGACTCAGATCAAATACCAAGATCTCATTAAGCATGTTATTATGAAGTAACCGCGGACGCCGACCAGGGCCAGGCCCACCTCTCACCTAGGTGGTCTCAGCCTGCCCTGTCGCTCCACCACAAAGTAACAGTCGGGGGCCGTCGGGAACCCAGGCCCACCTCTACCGGGATGGAGCAACCTTTCCTTCCAGCCCCCCACATCGGAACCACTTGCGCGTACTCAACGAGCCAACCCGACTTTAGTCACCATCTGTATAGTATGTATACATGTATAGTATATACCCGTGATCACCTCCCGAGTGATCATGGCCCAATATTATAGCAAGGCAGACTGACAAGAATGTAGGGCCAATGATGATAAACTACCATCCTATACTAAGCATTTAGAATTGCGAGTAAGATATCAATGATTGTAGCAACAATGACAGACTATGCAACAGAATAGGAGTAACTGAACAGAAACATGCTACACTACTCTAATGCAAGCAGTAGAGAGAAGAATAGGCGATATCTGGTGATCAAGGGGGGGCTTGCCTGGTTGCTCTGGCAAGAAGGAGGGGTCGCCAACTCCATAGTCGAACTGGGCAGCAGCAGCGTCGGTCTCGTAGTCCACCCGGAGAGAAGAGGGGGAAGACACAGTAAATACAATGCAAACAAAATCATGACAATGCATGACATGACAATGAGCGATGCTAGGTGTGTCTTAACGCGTCAGTCGGTAGTACCGGTGAAAGGGGGGAAACATCTGGCAAAGTATCCCCGGTGTTTCGCGTTTTTGGACAGATGAACCGAAGGTGAAATGTTGTAGGTTCACTATGCTAGGGATGCGTGGCGGACGAACGGGCTACATATCTGGATTCGTCTCGTCGTTCTGAGCAACTTTCATGTACAAAGTTTTTCCATCAGAGCTACAGTTTATTTTATATTAATTTTAAAAGTTTATTCATTTTCTGAATTTAATTTAATTCGAAATAAATGTGAATTGCTAGGTGCACCCAGCTCTGGGTACACAAAAGTGTACCAGAGGGGCTGACATGTGGGTCCAAGGGGTCCCAGTTGACCAGTCAAACTTTGACTGGTCAACAGGAGGTGGGGCCCCCTTGTCTTACAATATTTTACTAACCTAACAGATTAAATAGACTAATTAGGTTAATAGATTAACTAACACAGGTTAATTAAGTTAATTAACTCTTCAATTAATTAATTAATTTTCTACTATATATATTTTTTTAACGTTCTCAGGGCACGGCCCCACATGTCATAGGCTAGGGAGCCTTATCAGGCGCGGGTTAACGGGGGGTGGAGCGGAGCAAAGCCACGGGGCTCGCGGGCGCAAGCGCCGGCGGCCAGGGGCCACGCGGGCGGCGCCCGAGCAGGGCTGGGGCAGCAGCACCATAGCGGGCAATGGGGCGGCCAAGCAGCGCCCTGGCGCGGGCGCGGCCAGGCCACCATGGGGGAGGGGGTTCGGCACGGTGAGGAGAGAACGGCTGTGGGCAGGGAGAGCGGGAGGCGGTCGGTGTGACGCGGAGTGTGGTCGGGCAGGGACGGCCACGCGCGGGTGGTTGCGGGAGCGTTGCGAGGGCACGGTGGGGTGCAGGGTCACGGACGGGGGCTCGCGGGGAGCATGTGCGGTGGGTTGCAGAGAGCCGCAGGGGGGGTCGCCGGGCGCTGTGAGCATGCGCTGGGCGCGGTGAAGTACGGCGCCAGTGCGCGTGCAGGACTGGGGGAGAGGGGAGGGTGTGGCCCTCACCAGTGTTGGCGGGCAGGGGTTCGGCATGGCTCGGTGGAGCCGTCGAGGGGGAGACAAGGAAGGGGCGACGAACGAGGTGGAGGAGCTCCGGGCGGCGTTGACGAGCATCGGTGGTGGGGTGGTCCATCGATGGGGAGGCCTTCGGGCAATGGCGGACAAGGCACCGAGCGCGACGAGTATGGCGGGGAGGAGGTGGTGCTGGAGGAGGCGAGCGGTGACGCGGGCGCGGCGTTGGGCGCTGCTCGATCCCGATCCAGAATGGGGAAGAGTGCGAGGGGAAGTGGGGGTTCATGGGTTAGGCTTTCTAGGGGTGGGGGTGTAAGTATGCCGCGGTTGGGCCGGCTGGCCAGTTGGGCCACGTGGGTGGCCAGCTGGGCCTGTTGGCGCAGTTGGCCAGGGGACTTCTTTTGTTTTTTTATTTAATTTTCCTATTCTTTTCTATTTCTTTTCTCTTTTATTTTTAGTTCCACATTATTTTTAGTTAGTATAATATGATAATAGTTCCTAAAATAACGTTTCAAAATAACCCTCTGCCACAAAAGGTTTTAACCCAAAATAAAATAGTTTAGTATGTTATAAAATACCAAAGGCATTTAAATAATGTTTTAGTTACCGCTTAAATCATTTTAGAGCATTCAAACCTTTTATAAAAGTGTGGTTTCTCCACCAAAATTACCTATGCATTATTTGGCACAACCCGAACATTTCAGTTTTAATATTTGAAAACCCTTATCGTTTGACTTGATTTTGAATTTGAATTTGGAACGGTTTCGAATCAACGCGAGTTTATCAACAGTAACTGAGGTGGCATGGCATCATTAGCGAGGATCACTGTAGCTTAATTATCCGGGCGTCACAATATAGTGAGGGAGAGAGAGGGCAGATGCACCCTAACACACCCTGGTGCTGCCCTTCCTCTCCTTCCTACACCTCTTCCTCCTCCGTAGTGCTTATCGAAGCTCTACCAGAGAACCACGAGCTCCATCGCCACCACGCCATCGTGCTGCTGGAGTTCTCCCTCAACTCCCCCCCCCCTTGTTGGATCTAGAAGGAGGAGATGTCCCCGGGTTGTACGTGTGTTGAACACGGAGGCGCCGTCCGTTCGGTGCTTGGATCGAATCTTCCATGATTTGAATCGCCGCGAGTATGACTTCATCAACCGCGTTCTTGTAACGCTTCCACTTAGCGATCTTCAAGGGTATGAAGATGCACACCCTCTCTCTCATTGCTAGCATTTCCTAGATTTATCTTGGTGACACGTAGGAATTTTTTTTGACTTATTACTATGATCCCCAACAGTTATATCAGAGGTAGGTCTATGCGTAGATTCTATGCACGAGTAGAACACAAGTAGTTGTGGGAGATGATTTGGTCAATTTGCTTACCGTTACTAGTCCTTTTTTGATTCGTCGGCATTGTGGGATGAAGCGGCCCGGACTGACCTTACACGTACGCTTACATGAGACAGGTTCCACCGACTGACATGCACTTGTTGCATAAGGTGACTAGAGGGTGTCTATCTCTCCCACTATAGTCGGATCGGACTCGATGAAGAGGCTCCTTATGAAGGGTAAATAGCAATTGGCATATCACCATTGTGGATTTTGCATAGGTAAGAAACGTTCTTGCTAGAAACCCATAGCAGCCACATAAAACATGCAACAGCAATTAGAGAACATCTAACATGTTTTTGCGGGCTATGCTATGTGACGTGATATGGACAAAAGGATGTGATGAATTATGTATGTGATGTATTAGATTGATCATGTTCTTGTAATAGGAATCACAACTTGCATGTCGATGAGTATGACAACCGGCAGGAACCATAGGAGTTGTCTTAATTTATTGTATGACCTGTGAGTCAATATAAGCGCCATGTAATTACTTTACTTTATTGCTAACCATTAGCCATAGTAGTAGAAGTAATAGTTGGTGACACAACTTCATGAAGACACGATGATGGGGATCATGATGATGGAGATCATGGTGTCGTGTCGGTGATGATGGTGATCATGTCGCGCCTCGAAGATGGAGATCAAAGGCGCAAGATGATATTGGCCATATCATGTCACTATATGATTTGCATGTGATGTTTGTCATGTTTACATCTTATTTGCTTAGAACAACAGTAGCATAAATAAGATGATCCCTCACTAAATTTTCAAGAAATGTGTTCCCCCTAACTGTGCACCATTGCGAAAGTTCATTGTTTCAAAGCACCATGTGATGATCGTTTGTGATAGATTCTAACGTTCGCATACAACGGGTGTAAACCAGATTTACACATGCGAAACACTTAGGTTGACTTGACGAGCCTAGCATGTACAGACATGGCCTCAGAACACGAGAGACCAAAAGTTCAAACATGAGTCGTATGGTAGATACGATCAACATGGAGATGTTCACCGTTGATGAGTAGTCTGTCTCACGTGATGATCGGACACGGCCTAGTCGATTCGGATCATGTATCACTTAGATGACTAGAGGGATGTCTATCTGAGTGGGAGTTCATTAAATAATTTGATTAGTTGAACTCATTATCATGAACATAGTCTAATATCTCCTTGCAAATTATGTTTTAGATCAATAGCTCGTGCTTTAGCTCCCTATTTTAATACGTTCCTAGAGAGAGACTAAGTTGAAAGATATTGCAAGAAATTGTGCGGACTAGGGCCATAATCTGAGGATTGTCCTCACTGCTACACACAAGGCTTCTGTCCATGATGCACCTCTCCGTGGCCCACCCCTCTAGTGTCGTCGGTGGATGTTGTGAACATCTGGCAGACACGTTCTGATGACTACTTGATAGTTTAGTGTGCCATGCTTTACGGCTTAGAATCGGGGCTCCAAAGGCGTTTTTGAACGCCATGGAACATATGAGATGTTCCAAGAGCTCAAATTGGTATTTCAGGCTCATGCCCGTGTTGAGAGGTTTGAGACCTCTGACAAGATCTTTGCCTACGAGATGGAGGAGAAAATCTCAAGCAGTGAGCATGTGCTCAGAATGTCTGGGTACTTCAACCGCTTGAATCAAGTGGGAGTTAATCTTCTAGATAAGAGAGTGATTGACAGGGTTCTCTAGTCACTATCACCAAGCTACTAGAGCTTCCTGATGAACTATAACATGCAAGGGAAGATGATCCCAGAGCTATTCGTCATTCTTAAGGCCGTGAAGGTAGAAATCAAGAAGGAGCATCAAGGGTTGATGGTTAACAAGACCAGTGGTTTCAAGAAGGGCAAGGGTAAGAAGGGAAACTTCATGAATGGCAAGCCAGTTGCCGCTCAAGTGAATAATCCCAAGAACCCAAACCCGAGACGAAGTGCTTCTGTTCGGGGAATGGTCACTGGTAGCAGAACTGCCTCAAATACTTGGTAGATAAGAAGGCCAGAAACTTCAACAAAAGTATATTTTATATACGTTATTGATGTGTACCTTACTAGTACTCCTAGTAGCACCTGGGTATTAGATACCGGTTCAGTTGACAATATTGGTAACTCGAAACAAAAGCTACGAAATAAACGGAGACTAGCTAAGGGATAGGTGACGATGTGTGTTGGAAGTGTTTCCAAGGTTGATGTGATCACCAACACAGGCTCCCTCTACCTTCGGGATTTGTCGTGGAATTAACACATCAGATGTCCTAGTGAGAGGACTTAGTCGTGGAGCCATTGCAACGAGATTAGCTTAAAGGGGTTAAACCGGACAAAGGACACGGGGAGTTTATACTGGTTCGGCCCCTTGCGGTGAAGGTAAAAGCCTACGATCCAGTTGTGGTGGTATTGATGGGGTCTCGATGATCAGGGAGTGAATCCGCTTGGCCAGGTTCTCGTGTTGTTGTTTCTTGTTCCTGAATCGCCGCCGGGTCGTCCCTTTATATACACAGGTTGACGCCCGGTGGTTTATAGAATCCCGAGGCTGGATCATACATGTGTCCGGCTCCGTTTCTACCTTTCCCTATCTTACAACACAAGTTACATATCTCATGGCGGTTTATGTCTACGGGCCCTAATCCACCTTTGGGCTTTGGGCCTTCAAGTCTCTGTAGTAAAGCGACATACTCCTTGTCTTCATGGGCTTCAATACGGATGACTCCTCATGAGTGTAACCCGGCCCCTCCTGGGCAGTTTATACTCAGTAGTTATATCCCCAACATTAGGCCCTAGATTGATTTGAACCTGTTCATGTCAAGATTCAACACTTGAGAAAATTTCTTCTTGAACATCTTCATGTCAACCTTGTAAACTGCCATGACATCATCTTCATGTGAACTTTGTAAACCATCGTGACATCATTTTCTGAGATCGTAATAAATCGCCATGACGTCACCTGCTTATTAAAACCTGTAAATACTTCCCTTTTATTAATGAACCTCCGAAAATCAAGGTGACAGCTGTGTCACATATCCATTTTTTAGGCTCCTCGATTCCCGCACTTGTCATTTTATCCCTTTGCCTTATAAATAGGACCACATGTCTTTTTGTTTTATCCCCTTTCGTGCCTCTTCGCCTCGTCTTCTTCCTTGTGTCGCCTCAGCACTTGAGCATGGCCTCCGCCGTCGACCTTCGCCCCTGCATCAACATTGCCCGCTGCATCGACCTGACTTGACCAGAGAAACGTGGTGCCTCTCCGCTATCCCTTCAATATCTGTAAGTTTTCTTTCCTTCTTCCCCAGATCTACTGCTAGGGTTTCGGTGTTCCATGGTGTTCGTCGGTGTTCATCATCTTTCATTGCTATACCTTGCTGCCACACTAGAACTTGATAAAACTTGTTATTCTCCCTGTGTAGCCATAGCTATAGTCTATTTTCCCTCATCATAGCATCCCTTCTTCAGTAAACAGATCCCATCTGGACTTTTGTTGTTCCGCTGTCACCACTTAGGGTTTTGAAAATTTTCCCCCTTTTTCAAACTGCGGTAGATCCAGAATTATACTGTCAATTTGCAGAACCTGTTTGTACAACACTTAGCAATTTTTCAGATCTGTAACCTCCACACCATTGTAGGCGGTTTAACCCTTTAGAAAATGATAATCCGTCAGGTACCATTAGCCTTTACTTAAACCGCCAACTCGACCTTAAATGTCAGAACCCGGTTTATCAATGCACATACATTTCATTATCTCCTTCCCCCGGCCTGATGTCGGTTTATGCATGTCAGTCATAAATTATAAACTGATTTTAATATTCCTTTCCAGCTTGTCATTTGAAATGGAGAAACGGTTCTATGCTCGCAATTGGGTTCCTTCCCGGGTTACTGAAGAGCAACTGACTGGGTATGTTTTGACTGGCGCTTTAGCGAGCAAAGAAACCATCCATTGGAGGGTCCCCGGTCCAGAAAATCCTCCCGAACCCCAGAATGGTGAAGTGATTGTTTTTACTGACCATATGAATCGATGGTTCAGCCCGCCCAAATCAAAATTCTTTCGTGATGTGCTTGCTAGTTTCCATATCCATCCTCAAGACATTGGACCGAATTTTGTGTCCAATATATGCAACTTTCAAGTATTTTGTGAAGTCTATTTGCAAGAGGAACCCACTGTGGAACTATTTTTGGACTTCTTTTACTTAAACCGCCGTACTGAATTTAAGGACGGGCCCAACACTGAACTCGAGGGCATTTCAATCCAGAAGAGAAAGGATGTTGAATTCCCTCATGCCAAACATCATAGCCACCCCAAGGACTGGAATCAGACTTGGTTTTACTGCCGCAATACGGCTCCGGACGATGAAAATCCTTTGTCGGGTTATCGGGCGTACCGGCTTACGAAAACTCATACGGTCCCTCGACGGTTAACTGCCAAGGAGCGATCAAAATATGCCCCTCAGCTATCAAAACTCAGAGCCTTTGTTGTAAACGGTCTAACTAGCGTTGATTTCATTCGATGCTGGGTTTCTTGGAGTATTCTACCTTTAAGCCAACGCCCTGGTTTAATGTGTGAGTACATAGGGGATCTGAAAGACCCTCAGCGTCATATTGACATCCAGCTTACTGAGGATGAAGTCACCGAAGCGGTCAAGAAGATGCTTGATGAACCGGTAGTTGTATGTAGCAGAGTAGGGCTTAGTCCCTTTTGTGCATCCAACAAACCGCCAGCTGTAAGAATCACCTCATTTTTGTCTTAATCCGTCCCCTCTTTAAAACTCCTTTACAATTCTGTTGTCCATCTGTTCAGGGTGATGATCCTTTCTAGAAGAAGAAATCACAAGATAAACCGGCAAGAGCGCCTCGCGTCAAGACCAAGGTTACAAAAAGGCCAGTGAAGAAGAAAACCACCGAGGCTTCTGACATTCCCAATGATGAAGAGCTTGATGACCCGGAGTCAGAGGTAGAACTTGACTCTCTTGGTTCTTTTTTTGTACATCTCATTGACAATGATTATTATCAGGATGCTGCGGAAGCTAGCCGCGTTGGTGATGCAGAGGTAATTGGTCTATCTTCTGACTCAAATCATGTGCCAGTACGAAAACTCCGTCGAGGAGTCTGGAAAGTAAAACATTCACACCCTCTTGCTTATTCGGATCCACACTTTTCTTTGAAGACACAGCAGCCTGAAGCTTGCCGCACCACTCGGCATAGTGGCCAACAAGTTACCTCCTCCGGTTTACCGAACTCTCTGGTTCGCAAACGTCGTCAAGAGGTCTCTTATACTTCTAATACATTTTATCCCAAGGCGGGTTACTTCCGAAATCCTCTTAATCCGTCAGATTCAAATTATCAGGGAACCTCCCATTCATCCTCTGGCGAGTCATCAGCCACACAAATTCCCTTCCTCAAGACTGTTCCGAGGTAAGCATATGATATTTAACCTTTTATGCCTTGTACTGGTTTACTGTACTAACCTCTTCGTCTTTTCTTCAGTGCCAAAGCTAGACTTAGCAAGAATGTCAAGCTACCTACACCAACTGATGACAGTCCGGCCCCTGAACCGGAGAAGACTACAGAAGCTTTTGATCAAAATGTTGAAAATATCCTGGATGATCCGGTACCTCCACCTCAAGACACTTTTGCTGAACCGGGAGAAATAAACCCAACAACCCAGTCTGCTAATCAGCCAAGTCCATCGGCCGATTCGCCAAGCCTGGCAAGAACATCTGATAATCCTCCAAGCCCAACAAAAACTATTGATGGCACCACAGATGATGTTGTGATTACCGGCTTTGGTCACACTGCTCCTAGCAATCCTGTCGCTTTATCAAAGCATAGTGCCAAGGAAGAATTCTCTGATGTGGACAAGGGCAAGTGGAAAACAGATTTATCTAGCTATGCTAACCTCAATGCTCAGGACATCCACTCTGGATACTTAAACCGTCTGTATACAAGCCGTGATTATGAAGCCGGCTTAGTAGGTCTGATGAAAGAGTGATATGAGATAAATATCCATTCCTTTGCATAAATTTTCCTTTAAATTGGCTTAGAATATCAACTCCAGTAGCCCCCAAGGGCCGGTTCATAAAATTATTGTGAACCGGGACTTGTAGTAGAACAGTATTGAATTTCTGCATATGTAGCCCCTATGGATCGGTTTATACCTTTAGGATGAACCGGTACGTCTTCTGTCATGCAGTTCTCCAAAATTCCTGATAACCATCAATAGAATCTGGTTTAATAAAAAGTTGATAACCTGGAATTGATCTGGTATGCATTAGCCCCCAAGTGCCAAGTATATAACTTGTTATGTGCTTGGGACTTAGTAAAATTTCAGTTCATAAAAAGCAATCTGCATTAGCCCCCAAGTGCCAAGTGTATAACTTGTTATGTTCTTGGGGCTTCAAAGATGCAGTATTAACTCATTAACTATTCCTTGCAGGCTGATCTGATCAAGAAGGAATCCCAAATCGCCGACCTTCAAAAAAACATTAAGTCCCAGCAAGCAGAAACTTCCAAGGCTAAAGAAGAGCTGACTAGCGCTTTAACAACCATGGAAAAACTGAAGGACAGTTTCAAAGGCGAACGAGCAGATTGGGAAGCAGAAAAAACAACTTTACTGAACCGGGTAGAGGATGCTGAAGCGGCCCTTAAGCCGGTGATAGAAGAGCTGATTGGCCTAAAGCAGCAAATAAACGCTATGACCTCTGCCATCTTTGGTAAATACCTTCTTCATAAGTTATACTTAAACATCCTTGAAACTCCCGGTTTAATAATCATGTTGTCACCATTGCAGGTAGCCGTGTTGCTCATCTTGGATCAGACATGCATAAAAAACTGAAGGCTGCCTATACATTGATAGAGAAGTTATATACCGGCGTTCAACGGGTCATATGCACAGCCTCATACAATAAACCACCCCCAACTTTGATCAAGGACACATTGGCAAAGTTATCCATGACACCTGCCCAGCTTGAGGAAATAAAGAGATCATCTCCAAGAGGCAGTGCTCTGTCTGCATTGACTCGGGCCAAAGCTTGGATCTCTGATCTTGATCCGGAAGATAATGGAAACGGCTATCCCAGCCAAAAAGAAGATGGTACAGACTTTGACACTAATGCCCTCAAATCTTTTACAAAGGAAATGCGTCCACTTGCAAGCAAACTGGCTGAGGAGACTGATTTGTCTTTCCACCGGTCGATTTATGACGCAGACAACAAATGGATTGATCCTTCTGTTCATGAAGTGCAAAATCTTATCCTGCCAATCCGTAAGCACACTTAGGCCCCTGATGTTGAACCGTCCACCCTTATAAGCGATGAAGTTGTCTTCTGAACCCTAACTGCGATTGACTGGGCAACTATTGACTTCCATCCACTGGGTGGAGGGGAGGAGGATGAACCGGCGCAGAACGATCCACAACCTTCAAACCAGCGTGCAGAGAATCATGATCCCGAGGTGGTTTATCATCTGCACACTGCCATCCTTGAAAAACAATTATTCTCTTGGGCAGTCAAAACACCTTGTAATAGGCTAGCTTTAAACACTTGGTCTGCTATGCCTTCACGCATATTTACTCTGCACAATATTGTTAATCCGTCCTGAAGATGCTATGTCTACTTATGATCATTAACAGCTTTATGCAATCCTATTTCTGCATAGAATAAACTGAGGATTGTCCTGGCGGTTTACCGCCGGACGGGTCATAATGCCCAATATAAAGCCAGGGTTTATAACCATAGCTGTAAAGATAAAGAACTATGAAATACATCATACCTGTGATATTGAATCACATTGTTGGTTTGCCAACTTTCTTCTTAGTAAGGGTGATAACCCAACTCCTGAGTGCTGATGACTCCCACCATGTTGTGTTGGTGTATAATAGGCCATTTCGGGTTATGATAAACACAACATGATCATCCTGGCGACTTATAGTCAATGTCAGGCCGGGTTAATAAACACCGGTTTATAATTGGTGGTGTACTAACAACTTATAGTTGAAAGCCACACCGGGTTAACAAAACACCGGGTTATATTGATGACTTATAGTCAGGCTGGGACAATGGATGTCGGTTTACCTCAAAAGTTTATCAAAAGAGAAAAACTTTGACAAATAAAAGCAAAATAAAAAACATGTAGATGAGGCTTTGCAAGGGCTGCCAGGCCCAAATTCGAGGCTTTTCATGGGCTGCCAGGCCACTGAGTTAAACCATTTCACAAAGCCTTTTAAGATGGACCTCATATTAACCAATCGTCGTTTTAACTTTGACAAGTTTAGGGTCTGTACAAGATTGACTTGTCAAACGTTCGGCGGGTCATACCAGGATTACTTGGACGGAGTGTCTTACTTGATGAAGGCAGGTTAACCCGGGGTTTTAGGTGAATACACCTAGCTTCCAAGCCTGGCTTGATAGCCTATTACAAGGGTCCTCTAAAACTCTTTATTGATGTGCACAAAGAGCCGCCAAGTAACATTTTGAGCTGCGCTCAGTGGGTGCATATGTTTGAGCTGTGCTTTGCAACAGACTCTCTGGCCCCTTGGGTGTGAAGCTCCCAAGCTTTGTTGTGGCCTTATAAGCCGGTTTAATGGATAATCAGAACTCCGCTTTATAAGCAGAAGCCCCCATGTAACCAAGAACTCTTTTTGAAGAAGGCAGAGGCCCTGCCTTTGCAAGGATGTCGGTTTATTATATTGATCATAATATATACATTGTCAAAAATATGTACATAGTAGGAGCCTGTGGCTTAGGTATAGTAAGGCCGAAGATGAGCTATATCCCACGGCCGGCGGGTCTCCTCCTCCAATTTGCGTGAGTCTTTGTGCTCTCGAACATCGATAAGGTAGTATGACCTGTTGTTCAGATTCTTGCTGACTGCAAAGGGCCCTTCCCAAGGTGGGGATAACTTGTGCATGTCGGTCTGATCTTGGATGAGCCAGAGCACTAAGTCGCCTTCTTGAAAAGCTCTGGTTTTAACCAGGCGGCTGTGATAACGCCGCTGGTCTTGCTGATAAATCGTCGAACGAGCTGCCGCTATGTCCCGTTTTTCATCTAACAGGTCCAACGCATCTTGGCGTGCTCTTTCATTGTCTCCTTCAACATAAGCTGCCACTCGGGGCGAGTCATGGAGAATATCACTTGGGAGAACTGCCTCTGCTCCATAAACCATGAAGAAAGGTGTATAACCCGTAGATCTGTTGGGGTGGTATTAATGCTCCATAACACAGAGGGCAACTCTTCCACCCAACAACCCGGCGTCCTCTGCAAAGGGACCATAAGCCGGGGCTTAATACCTTTTAAGATTTCCTGATTAGCTCTCTCCGCTTGACCATTGGACTGGGGGTGAGCCACTGATGACACATCAAGCCGGATGTGCTCACACTGACAGAAATCTTCCATAGCACCCTTGGATAGGTTCGTTCCATTGTCTGTTATAATAATGTGTGGAAAACCTAAGTGGAAATCACCTTCTTCATGAATTGAACCGCTGTGGTTGCGTCACACTTGCTGACTGGCTCTGCCTCCACCCACTTGGTGAATTTATCAACCGCCACCAAAAGGTGGGTCTTCTTATCATTGGACCTTTTAAAGGGCCCAACCATATCCAGCCCCCAAGTTGCAAACGGCCAGGTAATTGGAATCATCCTCAATTCCTGGGCCGGAACATGGGCTCGGCGTGAAATTTTTTGACAACTATCACACCTTCTGACCAGATCCTCAGCATCAACATGAGCTGTTAACCAGTAAAAGCCATGTCGAAAAGCCTTAGCCACAAGGGATTTTGAACCGGCGTGATGGCCACAATCCCCTTCGTGGATTTCACACAAGATCTCACAGCCTTCTCTAGGAGAAACGCAGTGCTGAAATGCCCCCGAAACACTGCAATGGTGTAACTCGCCATTGACAATAGTCATGGACTTGGACCGCCAGATTATCTGCTGGGCCAAAACTTCATCTTCAGGTAACTCGCCCCGGGTCATGTATGCCAAGTAGGGCACCGTCCAATCGGGGATAGCATGAAGAACCGCCACTAATTGAGTTTCCGTGTCAGGGATAGCCAGATCCTCTTCAGTTGGTATCTTGATCGACGGGTTATGTAGAACGTCAAGGAAAACATTAGGCGGCACCGGTTTACGCTGAGATCCCAACCGGCTTAAGGCTTCCGCCGCTTTATTCTTGCGGCGATCGATATGTTCGACCTGATAACCCTTGAAGTGACCAGCAATAACATCCACTTCACGCTGGTAAGCCGCCATGAGTGGGTCCTTAGAATCCCAAGTACCAGAGACTTGTTGAGCCACCAAATCAGAGTCCCCAAAGCATCGTACCTGGATTAAGTTCATCTCCTTAGCTATCCTAAGACCGTGGAGCAAAGCCTCACACTCAGCTACATTGTTAGTACAAGGAAACATTAAGAAGAGAACATAACAAAAAATTTCACCTCGAGGGGAAGTAAGAACCACTCCAGCCCCCGAGCCCTCCAATTGTCTGGATCCGTCAAAGTGAATAGTCTAGTATGTGTTATCCGGTTTATCCTGTGGTGCCTGCGACTCTGTCCGGTCATTGATGAAGTCCACAAGTGCCTGAGATTTGATGGCCGTACGAGGCATATATTTTACCCAATAAGGTCCAAGCTCGATAGCCCATTTAGCAATCCGGCCAGTAGCTTCCCTGATCTGGATGATATTTCCCAAAGGAACTGAACTGACCACAGTGATGGGATGACCTTGAAAGTACTGTTTAAGTTTCCGGCTGGCCATGAACACTACATACACCAATTTCTGCCAATGCGGGTACCTCTGCTTGGACTCAATAATCACTTCACTGATATAATAAATCGGTCGTTGAACCGGATACTCTTTACCTGCCTCCTTGCGCTCCACCACAATAGCCACGTTGACAGCCCAGGCATTAGCAGCCACATATAACAGCAATGGTTCCTTATCAATGGGGGCAGCAAGGACAGGCGGCTCGGCCAACTGCTTCTTCAGATCCTCAAACGCCGCATTAGCAGCATCACTCCAAAAAAAGTTATCCGTCTTTTTCATCATCTGATATAGAGGAATAGCCTTCTCCCCCAATCGGCTGATAAACCGTCTTAGTGCCGCAATTCGGCCCGCCAGACGTTGAACATCATTGATACATGCCGGTTTAGCCAGTGATGTAATAGCCTTGATCTTCTCCGGATTAGCTTCAATGCCCCTGTTAGACACCAGAAAACCAAAAAGCTTGCCCGACAAAACACCGAAGACACACTTGGCCGGGTTAAGCATCATTTTGTAAACTTGGAGGTTATCAAAGGTTTCCTTCAAATCATCTATCAATGTCTCCTTCTTCCTGGACTTCACCACAATATCATCCACATAAGCATGAACATGCGCCCAATCTGATCATGAAGACAATTCTGCACACATCGCTGATAAGTCGCATGGGCACTCTTGAGCCCAAAAGGCATAGATACATAGCAGAATGCTCCAAAGGGAGTTATAAATGTTGTCTTCTCCTGGTCCTTAACCGCCATCTTGATTTGATGATAACCAGAATAAGCATCCAAAAAGCTCAAACGCTCACAACCCGCCGTTGCATCAATGATTTGATCAATTTGAGGGAGAGCAAAAGGATCAGCTGGACAAGCCTTGTTCAAATCTGTGTAATCCACACACATGCACCAAGTGCCATTCTTTTTAAGCACCAGCACCGGATTAGCCAGCCACTCAGGATGAAAAACTTCAATGATGAACCCTGCTGCCAAGAGCCGGGCTACCTCCTCACCAATAGCCTTTCATCTTTCTTCATTGAAGCGGTGAAGAAACTGGTTGACCGGTTTAAACTTAGGATCAATATTGAGAGTGTGCTCAGCAAGTTCCCTCGGTACACCTGTCATGTCAGAAGGTTTCCATGCAAAGATGTCTCGGTTCTCACGGATGAACTCGATAAGCATGCTTTCCTATTTCGGATCCAGGTTAGTGCTGATACTAAACTACTTGGATGAATCACCATGAACAAATTCAACCAGCTTAGTCTCATCAGCTGATTTAAACTTCAGGGCCGGATCATGCTCTGTAGTTGGCTTTTTCAAAGAGGTCATATCTGTCGGATCAACCCTGTCCTTGTATAACTTCAACTCTTCTGCTGCACAAACTGGCTCAGCATAGGCCGCATCACCCTCTTCGCACTCCAAAGCAACCTTGCGGCTGCCATGAACCGTGATGGTCCCCTTATGACCCGGCATCTTGAGCTGTAGATAAACATAACAGGGCCTTGCCAAGAATTTAGCATAAGCCTGCTGTCGGTGTCAAAACCGGCGGATCTCGGGTAGGGGGTCCTGAACTGTGCGTCTAGGCGGATGGTAACAGGAGACAAGGGACACGATGTTTTACCCAGGTTCGGGCCCTCTTGATGGAGGTAAAACCCTACGTCCTGCTTGATTGATATTGATATTGTGGATGTTTACAAGAGTGGATCTACCACGAGATCAAGGAGGCTAAACCCTAGAAGCTAGCCTATGGTATGATTGTAATGGTTGTTGTTTGTCGTCCTACGGACTAGAGCCATCCGGTTTATATAGACACCGGAGAGGGCTAGAGTTACATAGAGTCGGTTACAATGGTAGGAGATCTACGTATCCGTAGCACCAAGCTTGCCTTCCACACCAAGGAAAGTCCCATCCGGACACGGGACGAAGTCTTCAATCTTGTATCTTCATAGTCTTGGAGTCCGGTCGATGATGATAGTCCGGCCGATGATAGTTCGGCTGATGATGGTAGTCCGTCTATCCGGACACCCCCTAATCCAGGACTCCCTCAGTAGCCCCTGAACCAGGCTTCAATCGCGATAAGTCCGGCGCGTATATTGCTTGGCATTGCAAGGCGGGTTTCTCCTCCGAATGATAGAAGATTGTGAACACCAGGATAGTGTGCGGCTCTGCAAAATAAATTCCACATTCCACCGTAGAGAGAATAATATATACACAAGTTCAATCTGCTGACGTTTTTTGCGGCATGACGTCACGCCACTACCAAGCCATTACTTGAATCGTTTTTTACTCTACCACCTCAGCGCATTTAGCGAAGCGGTTTCCTTGGCACGTCTTGTCGAAGCAGAGATCGTGTTCCCCCTTAATCCGGGATTCTCATCAATACGGACGTGGGTAACCCAACCGCGCCATTGATGGTGACGCTTGGGGGATAAGCGAGTTTTACCAGGCCGGTGGGGGACGCGTAGACTTCGCCCGCCCATATAAGGGATAAGGATTCACCTTTTCACCTATGCCTTCTTCCTCCTTTGCTTATCCATCTCCGCGCACTCGAGCTCCAGCGCCCAAGCCCGCACATCTCGTCTCAACCTTCCCCAGTCATGTCTGGAGCGGGAGGCAAGTGGATGACCTCCTCCGTTACGGAGGAGCACATCGAAAGACTGCGCAGCACCGGCTACCTGTCCGGCGACATCGCGCACCGGCTGCCCGACAAGGGGCAGCTCATCCCCACCCCCATGCCCCATGAGAGGGTCGTTTTTCTTCCCCACTTCCTCCGCGGACTGGGCTTTCCACTTCACCCCTTTGTCCGGGGGCTCATGTTCTACTACAGCCTGGATTTCCATGATCTGGCGCCGAACTTCATGCTCAACATCTCGGCGTTTATCATCGTGTGCGAGGCCTTCCTCTGCATCCAGCCCCACTTCGGCTTGTGGCTCAAGACCTTCAATGTCAAGCCGAAGGTAGTGAAGGGCACTCAAGCGGAGTGCGGAGGCGCCATGTTGGGCAAGATGCCCAACGTCCTTTGGTTCGAAGGGGCCTTCGTGGAATCCGTCAAGGGGTGGCAATCGGGGTGGTTCTATATCACCGAGCCGCGCGACCCTACGTGGGCGGCGGCCCCCGAGTTCAGATCTGGTATCCCCATGCAGCTCACCTCCTGGAAAGAGAAGGGCTTGCTGTGGGGTAGTTCGGAGGAGCTGACGGGACTCCAAGCCTGTATCCAGAAGCTGGTGAAGAAGCTCAGTCTAGTTAACATGGTCCAAGTCATGCTCGTCCACCGGATTCTCCCATGCCAAAAGCGGGCATTCAATCTGTGGGAGTTCAATTCGGAACAGCACCAGGCGCTGAGCGGGCTCTTCGACACGACGTACGAAGGCGCCTGGAGGGTGTTGTTTAAGGGCGCCGAAGCCCCCACATCCGCGACTGAAGATCGCGGATTTCGCTCGCAGCGCCAAGCCGACGAGGCAAGTGATTCTACCCCCTTACGGGACACTTGCTTTTCATAGTTTGACTCATTGCGGGTTTTAATTTCCCCTTTTCCTTTGACATGACTGGATGAGGAAGGCGGAGCAGATTAGCTGCCCGGCTCCTATGCCAGAAAACCCAGTAGACGCCCATCAAGCGAGGCTGCTGGTTCCGGCACCGCACGTGGTGCCGGAGAAGAAGGCCAAGAAGGAGGCCACGGGTGCTCGAAAGAGTTCCCGTTTTCAGGTGTCCGATGACTCCGGGGCGGACTCCTCCCCCGAAAACGAGGAGGAGAAAGAGGACTCTCTCCCAGAGGAGGGAGAGAGGAAGAGGAAGGCTTCCCCAACAGGGGAGGCCGAAGGGTCCAAAAGGGGAAGGACTATTCCCCCGGGCAGCTCCGCCAACATCAACGTTGGCAAGGAAGAATGGCCTTCAAGGGCCAAGCCTCCGGTGAGATCGTAAGTATCCGGATTCTTGAATGATTTATAATTTCTTTTTCTGCGTCACATAGTGTCATTCTGATGCCGCATGCTGCCTGTAGTCCAGCCGATGATGATCTCCCCGCTTCATTGAGCGGGTCGTTGGCTCCGTCGGATGTAGACTCCATCCCGACCGCCTCCACCCCTCGCAACACCGAGGACGCCGAGGTGGGATCCCAAGAAGGGACCCATCAGGGGGAGGCTGCGGAGGCGCCACAAGGTGGCCTTCGGGACTTTGCGCCGGACTCCACATCAGAACCCGCAGTGGTTCCGGAGTCCGGCCGGCGGCCCCTTCGCACAAAGGGCAAGACCGTGACGCCGGCAGCTTCCGTCCAACCGGAGGCGCCGGACAATTTGTTGGAGGCGCTGCAGAGCGCTTCCATCGAGGAAGAACACCGCACTATTATGAGTGCGGTGATTCAGAAGGTACAGCTTGCCAAGAGCGGGCTGACCGAAGCCTGCAGTAGCCTTCTATCAGGCTTTGAGGTAAGAAGTTAAAAATATGCAATGTAATACCGCATAGACAGTAGCCCCTGATGCTCGGTTCGGTGTTCGGAAAGAAAAGCCGGACTGAGGATCTAAAAAAAAGGAAGATATACGCAGGGTTGCTAAAAAATTATTTCAATATGGGTTGCAGGCTGCGCTGCTGACCTCTGCCGCACTGACTATGGAGGTTGGTGCTTTGAAGCAGGAGCTCAAGCGGTCCGAGCAAGAGCTCGGCCGCGCCAAGAAGCAGCTCCAGGACAAAGAAGGTGATTAACACCACTTTGAACTTTTAGCTTACAGAAAAGGATTTAGGTTGCAACAAAAAATAACAAGGATAACATGGGTACTGCAGGGGCCACGAACGAGGTGGCGACCCTGAAGGAGGCCGTGTCTGCGGCCGAACGCAATGCAGCCACGGAACGGGCAGAGCGAGAAAAGCAGGAGGCGGGTGGCGGTGGTTCGGCAAGAGCTCCAGGATCTCATGGAAAAGCATGAGAGTTTGGAGCGTGACTCAAAGACTCGAGAGTCCGAGCTTGCCTTGGCTCTCGAAAGTGCCAAAACTGCCAAGGCCGATGCCCATAAGTCCCTTCAGGAGATTGAGTTGGTGAGGAAGATAGCGGCGGGTAAGGCATTTTTCATGCAAAGCAAGCATGTGAATGTAAATTACGTGTTACTTACCCGAATTCGGAGCTCTCCAGGGGCGTTTGTAGATCTGCCTTGCAGCGTGTCTGATGCCACCACATTCTACCGAGCCGAGGAGGGGGGCTCAACGGAGAAGGTCTTCTGGTCTCAGTATGCTGAGGCCGGCCATTCGGTGCCCCCTAGCGACCAGCTGAAGCAGCTGGTCGAGCTCCACAAGGTGGCCGAGCAGGCCATGAAGGGCCTCATAGTCCGGCTGTGGCCTGGAGAGGCCATGCCTGGGAGCTACTTCGGCCTCGTGCGACGGTTGGTGGATGCGTGCCCCTAGGTGGAGGTTATCAAGCGCTCCGCCTGTATTGAAGGTGCTCGTCGGGCCCTTGCCCGCGCAAAGGTGCATTGGGGCAAGCTGGATGCGGAGAAGCTAATCACTGATGCGCCACCAGCGGGCAAGGAATATCGTACGCCCGAGATGTACTATAAGACTGTCCTGAAGGGTGCCCGCAAAATTGCGGATGAGTTCCCCAGGGATGTAATTATTGAGTAAATTCGCAATGTGTTATCATGTGCGCTGAAAACTTTGTTCATATGCGCTAAGCAACGCTTGTTAATTTAAAATATTACCTTCTGTGCGGCCGTTTATTAAATCTGACAGATGGCAAGTCGTCGGCTTCAGCCCCCATGCCACGAGTGCTGGGGTGTTCGGGATAAACTTGAGCACCCTTGTTCCCATTTTTGGGTCCATCTAGGGAGGCGCTCAACACAACGAACAAGGCAACCGGACTTATAGTGCTTGAACACTCTCACTTAGCCATAGAATTCTATAATTTTAAATTTCGGCGAAGCCCCTAGTATTCGGAAGACCGAATTCGGGGCGCTATCCACGCCTTCGTCGGACATTATCCGGTACTTCGCTCGAAGCGGCGTAGGTCTTTAAGGACCCGAAAAGACCTCTCGAACAGCGACCAGTCTCTCGTCTTATCATGACAGTCAGTTTTAGCTTTCTCCACTGAGGCGTTAACCCGGCTCAACCGGGGCACAATCGCAGTGGTTCTCCCAGTGCTACCTTAGCCGATAGAATGGAACATAAGGTGCCAAACATGGGAGCCGGGCAAACCCAACTATTGACCCAAGACATGATTCGGAGCCGATTCATATAATGCTATAAGTTTGGGGTTCCGCACTTGTGAAAGTGTTCGGACTTTATCACACCATAATGCGGGGAACATAAGCCCCTGGTGTATTTGGCCGTACCAAAATGTACGGATGCAACATGTCGTAAATGAACATATATATATAAGGTAATGCAATTATGGGCAAAACGTGTTGCATTTTATTCGAGAAGATCTGCTATGAGTGCGGAATGATACAAATAGTGCGGAAAGCAAGGGATTGGATGAATTAAAGGCGTCTCCCTCCAGGGGTAGGCCGCGGAATGGTGTATTTAACAAATTTAATGCTCATAATGGAGACCACCTGAGTGTTCGTCGTAGCCTTTGTCCCTCCCTGGCTGTTGCATCATGAGTTCGGCAGGTTCGCCGCCGGACAGAGTTCTGTATAAAAAAGAGAGAAATAAAAGATAAAAAGAGCGACACACTTGGGAGCCCCTGGTGTGGTCAAACCGCACTCTGGGTCTGTTGTGGTTGTGCCTCTCCCCCTATGCCCATGGTATCTCCAGGGCGTAATTATGTACGCGAAGAGTTTGTCTTACAATTTTGCGAGGGCTGGGGTTGAGGCCGCATTGCTACGCGTGCTCGGAACGTGCCAGGTGGTCTTGGTTGATGTTGCTTCGGGCGCGTTTGGCCGTGTCCGGTCGTTTAACGGCCGGACTCGAAAATTGCCTTAAAAGGCTGCTCTGTACTTCTGCCGCGAGAGCCACTGTATGTTCCTCCATTCGGAGGGAGCGTTCCGTGTTTCCATTGACCGTGATGACTCCATGAGGGCCTGGCATCTTGAGCTTAAGGTATGCATAATGCGGCACCGCGTTGAATTTTGCGAACGCGGTTCGTCCGAGCAGAGCGTGATAGCCACTGCGGAATGGGACTATGTCGAAGATTAGCTCCTCGCTTCGGAAATTATCCGGGGATCCAAAGACCACTTCAAGTGTAACTGAGCCTGTACAACTGGCCTCGACACCTGGTATGATGCCTTTGAAGGTTGTCTTTGTAGGTTTAATCCTTGAAGGGTCTATGCCCATCTTGCGCACTGTATCCTGATAAAGCAGGTTCAGGCTACTGCCGCCGTCCACCAGGACTCTCGTGAGGTGAAATCCATCGACGATTGGGTCTAAAACCAATGCGGCGAATCCGCCATGGCGGATACTGGTCGGATGGTCTCTTCGATCGAAAGTGATCGGGCAAGAGGACCATGGGTTGAATTTTGGGGCGACTGGCTCCATCGCGTATACGTCCCTTATTGCACGCTTTCGCTCCCTCTTGGGAATATGCGTTGCGTATATCATGTTTACCGTCCGAACTTGAGGGGGGAATCCATTTTGTCCTCTGTTGTTCGGCGGCCGGGTCTCTTCCTCGTCATCGTTGTGTAGCCCCTTGTTATTGTTTTCGGCGATTAATTTGCCTGCCTTCTTGAACACCCAACAATCTCTGTTGGTGTGGTTAGCTGGCTTTTCGGGGGTTCCATGTATTTGACAGGAGCGGTCGAGTATTCGGTCCAAATTGGACAGGCCCGGAGTGGTTCTTTTGAATGGCTTCTTCCGTTGACCGGGCTTGGAGCCTCGGAATCCGGCGTTCACTGTCGTATCCTCATTGCTGTCGCCGTTAGTGCGGCGTTGGTTTTTGTTTCGACGCGACCTACCATTGCAGTCCTTGGTATCCGGACTGCCAGCGTTTTTGCTGAGGTTGTTGCTGCGAGCTAGCCAGCTATCCTCTCCCGCACAGAAGCGGGTCATGAGTGATGTGAGGGCTTCCATGGATTTCGGCTTTTCCTGTCCTAGGTGCCGGGCCAGCCACTCGTCGCGGATGTTATGTTTGAAGGCAGCGAGGGCCTCTGCATCCGGACAGTCGACGATTTGATTTTTCTTTGTTAAGAACCGTGTCCAGAATTGCCTGGCCGATTCGTCTGGCTGCTGGATTATGTGGCTTAGGTCATCTGCGTCCGGTGGTCGCACATACGTGCCCTAGAAATTGTCGAGGAATGCGGCTTCCAGGTCTTCCCAGCATCCAATTGACTCTGCGGGCAGGCTGTTAAGCCAATGCCGAGCTGGTCCTTTAAGCTTGAGCGGGTGATATTTGATGGCGTGAAGATCGTCGCCGCGGGCCATATGTATATGGAGGAAATAATCCTCAATCCAAACCGCGGGGTCTGTTGTGCCATCGTAGGATTCGATATTAATGGGTTTAAACCCTTCAGGGATTTGATGATCCATTACTTCGTCAGTGAAGCATAGTGGGTGCGCGGCGCCTCTGTATTGAGCAATATCGTGACGTGGCTCGAGAGAGCGTTGTCTGCTGTGTTCAGCCCGGCCGGAGTAGTTGTATCCGGCGCGACGGTATTCGTCGTGGGTCTTGGGGCGCCCACGTGATCCATAGAGAGATCTGGATTGTCTTGCCTTGTCCTCCAATATATCCCGCAAGTCCGGCGTGTTCCCCCGTGGCTTCATGCTTTTTGAGCGATGCCGGGGTACGGTTTTGGTGGAGGGCTTGCATGCCTCTCTGTCGCGGCCACGAGGTGGTCGGTCTGCCGTATTGTGCGCTGGTAATGCAAGTTTGTACGCTTCCTCCTCTAGTCGGGGGAGCAACTTGCGTTTTGGGTAACTTTTGGAGGGGCGTTCGAGTTCATACTCTTCGGCCGCGAGGACCTCGGTCCATCTGTCGGCCAGTAGGTCTTGATCAGCTTGGAGTTGTTGCTGCTTTTTCTTTAGGCTGTTTGCCGTGGCCATTAGCCTGCGTCTGAAACGCTCTTGTTCGACGGGATCCTCAGGCACGACGAATTTGTCGTCGTCGAGGCTTGCCTCGTCTCCGGAGGGAGGTAAGTAATTATCATCCTCGACCTCTTCGTCTGCCGCTCTCTCGTGAGGTCTTGCTTCTGCCTCCTCCTGCGCTGGATCGTGCTGGAGGGGGTTGTCTTCGGCACTTTCTGGGGTGTTATTATCTCCTGTGCCGGAATCTCCATTCTTGCTGTGGCGGGATTTAGAGCGGCGCCGCTGACGTTGGCGCTTGGCTTGTTTCTTTAAGGAATCGGCCTCCGTTGCTTCTTCACCGTCCCCATCTTTTGGGGTGTCCACCATGTATATGTCGTATGACGAGGTGGTCTTCCAGTGTCCTGTAGGCACTGGTTCTTGATAGTCTCCGGCATCGTCCTCCATACCGTCGATGTCTTCGGAGTCGTAGTCGAGTACGTCGGTTAGATCGTCGACGGTGGCTACGAAGTGGGTGGTGGGTGGGCTCTGAATTTCTTCGTCGTCCGCGTCCCAACCATCCTGGCCGTAGTTCGGCCAGGGCTCTCCGGATAGCGAGAGATGCTTCAACGAAATTAAGATATCACCGAAGGGTGAGTGCTGAAAGATGTCCGCAGCGGTGAATTCCATGATCGGCGCCCAATCGGATTCGACTGGCAGGGGCGCAGGAGGTTCGGAGTCCGGCAGAGAGTCCGGCACCTCGGAGTCATGAGCTTTATGCGGGACAAGGTAAGTGTTCGGCTCCATCGCCGTAGAAGTTGCAGCTCCCGAGGCAGTGTCCAGCCATCCGTCCTCGATCTGTGCGATCAGCTCCGGACTATGGGTCAGAGCGGATTTGTGTGCGGCCTCCAAGGTGCTGTCCGGTGGCAGAGTTAGGTCATGCCCATCGTGGCAGCGCGGCATGCTCGGCTGTGGCTCAGATCCATCGAAGATCAAGTCCCCGCGGATATCGGCCTTTGAAGTTTAGGCTTCCAAACCTGACCTGATGGCCAGGGGCGTAGCTTTCGATCTGCTCCAGATGGCCAAGTGAGTTGGCACGCAGTGCGAAGCCGCCGAATACGAAGATCTGTCCGGGGAGAAAAGTCTCACCCAGGACTGCGTCGTTGTCGATTGAAGAGGCCATCAAGCCTATCGGTGACGACACAGAGGAACTCTCAGTGAAAGCACCAATGTCGGTGTCAAAACCGGCGGATCTCGGGTAGGGGATCCCGAACTGTGCGTCTAGGCGGATGGTAACAGGAGACAAGGGACACGATGTTTTCCCAGGTTCGGGCCCTCTTGATGGAGGTAAAACCCTACATCCTGCTTGATTGATATTGATATTGTGGATGTTTACAAGAGTGGATCTACCACGAGATCAAGGAGGCTAAACCCTGAAGCTAGCCTATGGTATGATTGTAATGGTTGTTGTTTGTCGTCCTACGGACTAGAGCCATCCGGTTTATATAGACACCGGAGAGGGCTAGGGTTACATAGAGTCGGTTACAATGGTAGGAGATCTACGTATCCGTATCGCCAAGCTTGCCTTCCACGCCAAGGAAAGTCCCATCCGGACACGGGACGAAGTCTTCAATCTTGTATCTTCATAGTCTTGGAGTCCGGTCGATGATGATAGTCCGGCCGATGATAGTTCGGCTGATGATGGTAGTCCGGCTATCCGGACACCCCCTAATCCAGGACTCCCTCACCTGCCGTCCAAATCGGGCATGATATGGGCTCTAAATTTTCACTACTTCAAAGGTCAATGTCTCTGATCTCGAATCATATTCATCTCCAAAAGTAACCTCCATAGCTATCTTACCGATCGGATAAGCCGATTTACCCGGCACCACGCCATGGAAAACGGTATTCGACGGTTTAAGATTCTTGTCTGTCAACCACATACGACGGAAGGTCTCATAATATAAGATGTTGATACTGCTCCCCCCGTGCATGAGTACCTTCATGAACTTGTAACCCCCAACCTGAGGTGCCACCACCAACGCCAGATGACCCGGATTGTCAACCCGGGGCGGATGATCCTCTCTGCTCCACACAATGGGCTGTTCAGATCAGCGTAAATAACGGGGCACCACCGGTTCAACAGAGTTCACCACCCTTTTATGAAGCTTCTGATCGCGCTTGCATAGGCTAGTGGTGAAGACATGATATTGTACACTATTCAACTGCTTCGGGTGGCTCTGGTAACCCGACTGCTGCTACTGTTGATTCCCCTGTTGATTATAACCTCCCTGACTGCCCTGATTGCCTTGATTGCCATGTCCACCCTGATTACCCTGAAATCCTGAACCGGAATTACCTCCTCCATAACCCGGCCCATGAGACCCGGGTCCTGAACACCACGTGGTCCACGATCATATCGGAAGAGATCGGAGTTTTTAAACTCTCGCATAATAAAGCAATAGTTCCAGAGGTGTGTAGCTGGCTTCTCCTCCGTCCCGTGCTTTGGGCAAGGCTGATTTAATAGGCGCACCAGATTCATACCTAATCCTCCGCCCCACAGGGGCGGTTTACCCTTACGACACTGACCATTGCCCTGCACGTTGGTATTAGCCACAAAATCGAAACTATTGTCCAATTTACGCTTACCATTGTTTCCATGGCCAGCCGGGTTGTGCTGCTGCCCCTTGGTATTGCTGTTCTTCTTTCCCTTTCCCAGCCTTTCATCCTCAGACTCGGGGTCCTTGGTACTAATCGGCATACTTAACCAGAGCTTCCATAAGTGTTCCCATGTCATTGCAATGACGCTTGATTCGTCCCAATTTCAGCTTCAGCGGCTTAAACCGGCAATTTCCTTCCAACATGATGACTACTGAATCGGCATTGATGCGGTCTGATGAATGCAAAATCTCTGAAACCCGGTGCACCCAATGGGTTGTCGATTCATTTTCTTCTTGAACACAGGTGGCTAGATCCATAATTGACATAGGTTGCTTGCATGTGTCCTTGATGTTCGTTATAAACTGGGCTTTCAACTCAGCCCATGACCCAATGGAGTTAGCTGGCAAACTTTTCAGCCAAGTGCGAATTGTTCCATCCAACATCATGGTGAAGTACTTAGCACATGCCGCTTCATCTACATCCAGCATCTCCATTGCCATCTCATAGCTTTCAACCCACGACTCGGGGGGTAAATCGGCAGTGTAATTGGGTACCTTCCGCGACCCTTTGAAATCCTTGGGTAACCGCACATTACGTAGATCCGAAGTGAGGCAGGGCACCCCCAAGAGTTGAAAGTAACACCTCGTTCCACGGAAGTCGTCGGACGAACCGGAGTGAGCTGACGGTCCACATACTGCGCGGCTAACTCGGCTTCTCGACGCGCTCTGCCGTTGTTCACCACATCCTGAGCATTTGCACCACCACCCGCCTGGTTAGGCCTCCGAGGGGCATTACGATTCCGCTCACTGCTCGATACAGCCGGTTCCTCCATGTGCCTGGTGTAACTCCGGCTCGGGCGTGGGAATGAATGAATTATGTCTCGACTATATGAATAAGACTGCTGCTGAACCATAGCCATTTGAAGGAGATCACTGGCCCGTCGTGTCTCAACCGCCACCGGAGAATCACCGTCCATTGAAATAGCTGCCAATCGTGATGCCGCAGCAATCATGTTATCCAACGGGGTTGGGAAGTGACCCGGCGGTGTTGACACGTACTGAGGTGGGTCATGGTTTCGTCGAGGCGTGTCTGTTGTCCATGGCTGATCCGGTGCTCCTGTCCCAGGTGCTTCATCCCGGTTTACTGCTGCTGGGTTACTGGTCCCAGCTCCTGGCGTGCTGAAGAGAGCCCTTGCCTCATAAACCGTTGGCAGATGAGATTGGTGCCTCCTCCTCAGCACGTCATTTGAAGCATTCTGATCCAACACGAGTCGGTAATTTTCTACTTGAATCCGTTGTGCCTGAGCATCTAAAGCGGCTCGCTCATCAGCCATCCTGGTCTCCTCAGCTGCCAAGTCCTCTTTGGCCTAAGTTATCTGATCTCGCAGCTTCGTAACCTCGGCGTTATGCTGATCTTGAGTCTCCGGGGTAACCGCCGTGGTCAATAGTGTCGTCCAGGCGTCCAATAAACCGGACAAAACTTGAGCCGGCCGGCGCGCAGGGCCTCCTGCCCCAGCTGCCAATCCGGAAATCATCACCATTGTAGTTGAAGATTGCAACGTGGGTTGTGTACCGGCCATGAAGATCGCAACCTAGTTCGGCGGTTCAAGGGGGTCCGGAATACTGTCGCCGTCGGAACAGCCCCCAAACCGGCCATCTTGCAATTGGTACAGTGACTTGGTCTCACCGGTGGATGACTCGCCATCAGAACAAGCGACCGTCTCGCCATCGGACACCGGTTCATACTCCGCGCCATTGATGAATCCTACAAATGCATGCTTCTTGGTGGGCTGAACCCGGGTAGGGCTTGCACACTGAGCCGTCTCGACGAGGTCGGTGTAGATGTCCGGCTCAGGGCCTGTTTGCCGATTTTGCCAATGAAGACGTGAATTCCTCCAAAGGGGACCCGGTACCCGTACTCGATTGAGCCGGCCTTGGGGCCCCAGCTTGCGTCGTTGATGTAGAGCTTGTCGCGTTGACTCTGAGTCATCCGACCCGCGGCGTATCATTTGAGCCCTTCGAAGTTTCCCTTTAAGAACCTGAAACCATCATGCGATAGCCCCACGGTGGGCGCCAACTGTCGTGGAATTAACACATCAGATGTCCTAGTGAGAGGACTTAGTCATGGAGCCATTGCAACGAGATTAGCTTAAAGGGGTTAAACCGGACAAAGGACATGGGGAGTTTATACTGGTTCGGCCCCTTGCGGTGAAGGTAAAAGCCTACGATCCAGTTGTGGTGGAATTGATGGGGTCTCCATGATCAGGGAGCGAATCCGCTTGGCCTGGTTCTCGAGCTGCCGTTTCTTGTTCCTGAATCACCATCGGGTCGTCCCTTTATATACACAGGTTGATGCCCGGCGGTTTACAGAATCCCGTGGCCGGCTCATACATGTGTCTGGCTCGGTTTCTACCTTTCCCTATCTTACAACACAAGTTACATATCTCATGGTGGTTTATGTCTATGGGCCCTAATCCACCTTTGGGATTTGGGCCTTCAAGTATCTGTAGTAAAGCGCCATACTCCTTGTCTTCATGGGCTTCAATACGGATGACTCCTCATGAGTGTAACCCGTCCCCTCCTAGGCGGTTTATACTCAGCAGTTATATCCCCAACAGGATTAGTGTTGAACCTAGATGTTGTTTGCATTGATGTCTGTGTTGAGCATGAACTTGATTAGATCATGTTTATTGAAATACCATTATTTATTGAAGTCAGAGAATAATGGTTATTCTGTTTACATTAATAACACCTTCTATGGTCATGCACCCAATGTGAGTGGTTTATTGAATCTCGGACACATGTTCATAACATTGATGCCAAAAGATGTAGAGTTGATAATGACAGTACCACTTTCTTGTGGCACTACCGCTTAGGTCATATTGGTGTAAAGCGCATGAACAACCTCCATGCCGATGGACTTTTGAAGTCACTTGATTTTGAATCACTTGACACATGAGAACCATGCCTCGATGGCAAGATGACTAAAACCCCGTTTTTTGGAACAATAGAACGGGCAAGTGACTTGTTGGAAATCATACATGCTGATGTGTGCGGTCCGATCAGTGTTGACGTGTGTAGTGGATATCGTTATTTTCTCACCTTGACCAATGAATTGAGTAGATATGGGCATGTTTACTTAATGAAGCATATGTTTGAAACATTTGAAAAGTTCAAGTCAGAGTGAAGTTGAGAATCATCGTAACAAGAAGATCAAGTTCCTACAATATGATCAAGGGGAGAGTATCTGAGTTATGAGTTTGGCAATCACTTAAGACAAGGTGGAATCGTTTCACAGTTGACGCCACCTGGAACACCATAGCGTAATGGTGTATCCGAACATCATAATCGCACTCTATAAAATGGACAAGCCATGGAAATATCATGCTAGCTATCTTATGATCATGCAAAACAATATGACACTGAATACTGAAGTCATGTATATGATCATGGTGGAATTTGCATGGCAATATATCTCGGAATGACTATGGAAATGCCATAATAGGTAGGTATAGTGGTTGTTTTGAGGAAGATATAATGAGGCTTATGTGTGATAGAGCGTATCATATCACGGGGTTTGGATGCACCCACGAAGTATGTACCAACTCTCAAGGTGAGAAAGGGCAATGCACGGTACCGAAGAGGCTAGAAAATTGCGGAAAAATGAGAGTGCGTATAATCCATAGGCTCAACATTAGTCATAAAGAACTCATATACTTATTGTGAAAGTTTTATTAGCCCTCGAAGCAAAGTACTACTACGCATGCCCCTAGGGAGATAGATTGGTAGGAAAAGACCATCACTCGTCCCCGACCGCCACTCATAAGGAAGACAATCAATAATAAATAATGCTCCAGTTTCATAGCATAACAAGAGACCATATCTTGGTATTTCAGGAGTAGACATAGTGGCAAAACAAGCAAAGATGGTAACACAAGATTTTTTTTTGTATTTTGGAAAATTTTTGTGAACAAAGAAAAAGGCAAAATGCAACTAGACAAGAAAATAAAAACAAGAAAAATTAAAGTATTTCTGGGAAGGCACCTGATTTGGTAGATGATGTCTCCCCGACAACGGTGCCAGAGTTTCCTTCTGCTACTCATGATGGAGTTGTTGGATTTTCCCGAAGCGGAAGGGTGATGTAGCACATCAGCAAAAAGTATTTCCCCGATTTAAGAATCAAGGTTTATCAAACCAGTAAGAGGCACCACACTAACAATGTTAGCAGTACCTGTACACAAACACAACAAATGCTTGCACCCGACCAAGGAAAGGGGACCGTCACTCCCCTTGTTCTTGCTAGTTATAAGATTAAAAGCAGACAGTGATAGGAAAAGTGACAAAAATAGCAAAAGAAAGTGAAAACACAATATTGTAAACGCTTTTTGTAATAATGGAGAATAGACTCAGGGGCCATAGGTTCACTAGAGGCATCTCTCTCGAAATCATGTATAGGCATGGTAGACAAATTACTGTTGGGCAATTCACAGAATAGCGCAAGTTATAACTATGATCATCATCATGGCATAATCTCACATAGGCATTATGTCCATTATAAGTAGACTGTTATCCAACTGCATCTAGTACTATTAATCCACCCCAAGACCACTATCGAGCATGCATCTCAATGTATCATCATGATAAATAGAGTAACACAATAAACAAGATGATATAATGTATACAGAAAAAACCTAGCAATAATATTAACCCCATCATTTTATTCTTAGTAGCAACAATATAATACGTGCTTTCGTCCTTATTGTCACTAGATAAGATCACCACAAGATAGAACCCACTACTATGCACCACTCTCTCTAACGATCTACCAATCTATCTTGGCCAGAGAAAACTCATAGATCGGAAAGCATACATAGCTATAAAAATTACACAAGAGAAGAACTCAAAGAGAACCAATATAAATCAATGAATCATATTAAGTTAATGATAAACAGATTAACACAATAAGCAAGATGACATAATATAGACAGAAAAAAACCTAGCAATAATATTAACCCCATTGTTTTATTCTTAGTCGCAACAATATAATACGCGTTTCCGTCCTTATTGTCACTGGACAAGATCACCACAAGATTGAACCCACTACTATGCACCACTCCCCATGAAGATCTACTCATTTATCTTGGCCAAAGAAAACTCACAGATCGGAAAGCATACATAGATATAAAATTGTACAAGAGAAGGACTCAAAGAGAATCAATATAAATCAATGAACAATGTGATCATAATCCATAATTCATCGGATCCCAACAAACATGCCAAAGGAATTACATCAGATAGATCTCCGAAGAGATCGTTGTATTAGAGAGAGAGATCTAGCTACTACTATGGACCTGTAGGTCTTGGTGGAACTACTTACACATCGTCATGCATGGAGGCAACAAGGTCGATTAAGATGAGCTCCCTAATGATTCCTCCCTCCGGCAGAGTACCAGAACAAGCTTCAGATGGGATCGCTTCAGAACAAAGACTTGCGGCGGTGATAAAATTCTTCTGGGTCCGCTTTTGATGGTTATGGAATGTTGGCATATTTATTGGCTTGGAATTAGGTCAAACAGAGGCTCGGGAGGGCCACATGGACAAGTAGCGCGGCCACCCCCTTGTCCGCTCATATGGCTGCCTCGTGGGTTCCCTCGACCTCTCCCGAAGTTTCTAGGGTCTCTTCTTGTCCAAAAAAATAATCAAAAAGTTTCATCATCTTGGAACTTCTATAGGTATGGTTTTTCTGCGAAACCAAAAACATGCGAAAAAAGGAACTAGCACTGGGCACTAAATTAATAGGTTAGTCCAAAAAATAGTATATAAAGTATACAAAAGTGATAACAGGATAGCATTTTACCATAAAAATTTATACATACGCTTGGGACGTATCACATCACACCTCTACTATGTGACATATGCACCATCTTGTTTATATTTCTGGCAACATATTAGCTTGTACAATGTATTCATGTGTTATATGCTTCACTCACATCACTTCACATGTTTATTGATGTAGGGGGAGCTCCCTTGTTGTGTACTATTGCATTCCAAGGTTATTGGAGTATATGCAAACATCAAGGGAGCTCCCTATATTGGTAGTGTTACCTAACATCATTCATTGTTTATCTCTATTGTCATGCTCCAATCGTATTGTCATCAATTCAACAACAAAAGGGAGATCAAAAAATGCAGTACATTGAGGACTAATGTCGGTTATCAAGTTTATCTTAAGACATTGTCCTATCGGTGTTTGTCTAGGGATAGAGTTAAACCCCTAATTCAAAAACAAAAAAGGTCATGGTTCTTCAAAGACTCGAAGCATTTCGGTATTATTTGACACGGGACAGCCACACTATTAACGGGGGTCACTCAAGATCTATGGTGGAACTCACTTACCTTTGATTCATACCATCGTGCACCATACATGCTCCTAAGAGAGCGAAATATACACTTCTTGATATTCGTTTTGGGTCTCTTTTACACTCTCCGGAAGTAGCTGTCAAAAGTCCCAAGATAAAATTTGGTAACTCATGGAATTCGGTGTTGCCTCGAGTGCGGGTTCTGGCCGAGAACATATACGCCCCAGAGCCAACCCCAGAATCCAGAGCGCCCAGAGTATTTCCCTAATTAGGCAACATTGGAATCCGGTGCTACCTCCAGCACATGTTTCGGCTTGACATCAGCGGCTCCGGTGTAAGCTAGAAGTCATGCTCCGAAAGTGACACCGGAATCCGGGACACACCGGAAGTGAAATCCAGGACACACTGGAATTTCAATCCCGTTACATTAAGCTAAGATATTTTTCTCCCTTGCTCCATTTGTAAAGCTCAGAAGCTTGATCTACTCAACTTTAGTATGGCAAATATAATACTCTTTCAAGGGAAAAGGGAGAGGATTCCCGATCTACACTTCCACCAAACCGTATTTGAGTTCACCATTGATTGCATTAAGGATTTGTTACTCGTAGAGATTTGGGCTCCTAGGCAATAGGAGTCATGGCTCATAAACTTTCTTGCTTGTGGTGTGCTCTGACAAGTTTGTAAATGTGTGGCGGTTGTCTTCAAGAACATCCCTGAATGGTTTGAGACTCACCGGTTGGGTGCGACTCAAAAGGAGAATAAGGTGAGCCACTTGTGGCACTCCAGAGCTTTGACTTCGGCACCTCTACAACAAAGATTAGTAGTCCCCAAAGAGAGTGAACTTGGGATAAATTTCACGTCCTTGTCTCACTTATTTTTTTCGAGCAAAAGAGGGTTTCCCCCACCGATTTCCATTAGAGAAACCACCAGAAATCCAGTACAAGTAGCCTGATTACAAACCGAAACAGCCAACACGTCTAGAGAAATATTCGGCCGCCTCTAGCAGCTACCCTCACGCTAGCTAAAGCACGTGCGCTGATCCAACCTATTACAAATCTACCAAAAGGAAGCTAAGCTCTTAGAAGCAAACGTCTTGAACTGGAAAGTTTCTACTCCATGAGGAACACGCATCATCACATCTATAGCCTTGGCACGCCAAAACGCCATCCCTTCGAAGCCCTGTATATCTCGCTTGCCACCTGTTCGATGATTCTTGCTCCCAACATCAGCATTGTTTCCTCTAGGTCCTTTCTCTGCAAAACTTCCCAGTCAGTGATCCAGTTACACATTCTTTTGATGATCCCAATTCGATCTTTCATTTTTTTCCTGTCAAAGATAATATCATTACTAAAATTCTAGAGCGCCCAGAGTAAGGCCGAAGTGCCTGTCAACACCAGCTTTTTGTCATTTTCTGTTAAATTTCTTAAGCCAACTCCCAAAGCAATCATTCAAATCCCTCGGGATCTGTTTTAAATCAAAAGCACATCCCACCAGACTCCAAATGAGCCTAGCTACTGAACAGGAAAAGAAGAGGTGATCAATGTTCTCCTCTTTCCCACACAAGACACACTGCTTGTCCCCTTTCCATCCCCTCTTTAGCAGATTATCTCTAGTTAGAATACTTTTTTTATTCAGTGACCATAGAAAGAACTTAATTTTCACAAGCACTCTTTCCCACACAAGCATATGTTTTAATGAGATGTAGGTAAAGAGATTTTACAGAAAATTTCCTATTCGCAGATAGCATCCACATAGGTTTATCTCTTCCACCATACATCAACATTTCCTCACACCTCTTTTTAAACTATCCCATAATTTTCCAGAGCCCCCAAAAAGGTTTCTTCTGAAAGAGAACAGACCCCATCCTTCGTCTACTACCTCCCTGACAGAAATGTTTCGATCATTACTAATGGAATAAAGAGAAGGGTAGGCCTCCTTCAAAGGTTTATCATCGACCCACCAATGTTCCCAAAATCTGGTATTTCTACCATCTCCAAGTTTTTTCTTAATATGAGGATAAACAAATTTCCTAATTTTGAGAAGACAAGACCAAAATTGAAAGTCTCCATTTTTATGTTTTATCCCAGATAGACATTTATATTTGATATATTTGGATCTAATTATTTCTTGCCAAAGTCCGTCTTCATCTTCTAGTCTCCATATCCACTTGACAAGTAAAGTAATATTAAAGATTTCCAGGTTAGTAACCCCCAAACCCCCTTGTTGTTTTGGGAGGCGTCATGTTTTCCATTTGACCAAGTGGTATTTCTTTTTATCTTCTTCAGCTTGCCACACCAACCTAGCTCTATAAAAGTCAGCCTTTTTTCTAACTCCAACAGGGAGAAGGTAGAATGACATCATATATATGGGTGTGTTGGTAAGGCAAGATTGCACCAGTGTTACTCTACCAGCTATATTGAGCAATCTGTCCTGCCAGCAAGCACACCTTTTTCAATTTTTTCAGTCACATTTTTCCACATGCTATTTCTAATTCTTTTACTATAGACAGGTAGGCCAAGATATTTCAAAGGCATTTCACCAAGGGAACAAGTGAAAATCTCCTGATAGAGATCACTTTTGTTTTTTTTTCTTCCCAAAGAGATATATATCACTTTTGTGGAAGTTTATCGTCAGACCAGACATTTGCTCAAAAGCAGTGAGTATAAATTTAAGATTTCTAGTTGATTCTTTATCATCATGTAGCAGGAATATAGTGTCATCAGCATATTGTAATATATTCACCCCATTTTCATGAACATTAGTGAGCAACCCTGTTATATACCCTTCAATCCTAGCTTTATCCATTATCATAGCTAGGGCATCTACTACTAGATCAAATAGTAAAGGAGAAAGAGAGTCCCCCTGTCTAAGTCCTTTGAAAGTTTTGAAGAAAGGTCCCACACTGTCATTAACTTTCACCCCCACCTATCCCCCTCTCATGGTGTGCATCACCCAATCACACCATTTATTAGGGAAATTTTCCAGTCCCAACATTTTATGGACAAAAGGCCATTTAATCTTATCATATGCTTTCTCAAAGTCAACCTTGAATAGCATAGCATTTTGCTTTTTATTACGGATAGATTTTAAAGCTTGATGTAAGATAACTACCCCTTCCATAATATATTTGCCTTTGACAACGGTGGTTTGGATAGGAGAGATAATAGGGTTAACCACTTTGCTACGTCTAGACTTTAGTAATGATTTTGAAACTAACATTCAGAAGACAGATAGGCCTAAATTTTTGAATTTGTTTAGTGTCTTTAACCTTAGGGACCAAGGTAATGATCCCATAGTTAAGCCTGGCTAGGTCAACTTTTCCACTGTGGAAATCATCTAATATATTCTTCAGATCATTTTTTACCATCTCCCAGAAATTTTGATAAAATTTAATGGCAAATCCATCTGGCCCTAGGTTTTTATTCTTTTCCATGGAGAAAACCACATTTTTAATTTCATCCAGGGAAAAAGGTTTGATCAACACATCCTATGCCTCGGGAGAAATCCCCTCAGCCCCCTGGATATTGAGATTGACATTAGAAATCGCTGCGTGCCCAAACAGTTTTTATAGAATCCAGTGATGTAATCCATGAGCTCTTTCTCTCCCTTAATCACTTCCCCATCTTGTTCCAATTTGAGAATTCTATTTTTTCTTCGTCTCCCATTCACCTTGGCATGGTAATATCTAGTATTGGAATCTCCTTCTTTAATTTCATTGTCTTTATATCTTTGTAGCCATTTGATCTCTTCTAGTTTAAGTAGATCATTCAGCTATTTTCTTAATTTCTTTCGCAAATCTCTGTCTTGAGCACTAATTCCTCTAACTTCAGCATTTTTATCCATTATATCAAGTAAGGCCACCAGTTCTTTCTTCCTTGCTCTGTATGATTAAGCTTTCACACATCTTTACTTGCTTTGTATGATTGTGGGCTTGCTAAGTAGCTTGTTGCTTCCTTTATCTTCTTGTTCCCTTGCTTGTCATATATTGTTTTTCTCATCTGGCTGTGTATTTAGAAAACCTATTTTATCCGTATTATCCTAAATTTGTCGACTAAGTTAAAATTTGCAACCATCTATTTCCCTCCCCCTCTAGTCATCTGATTCGATCATTTGACCTGAATACTAAGAAATGATATATACTTCTCCCATGTGAGTTGGATGATGATATGACAATGCTCTTGCGAATACTCAAGCACTCTGCTTAGGAGAATATGTTGTCAATGGACAAATGCCTGCAGGTTAGGGTTTCTCGCCGTGTGTACGATGTCGGTGTCAAAACCGGCAGATCTCGGGTAGGGGCTCCCGAGCTATGCGTCTAAGGCTAATGGTAACAGGAGGCGCGGGACGCAATGTTTACCCAGGTTCGGGCCCTGTCGATGGAGGTAATACTCTACTTCCTTCTTGACTGATCTTGATGATATGAGTATTACAAGAGTTGATCTACCACAAGATCGTAGAGGCTAAACCCTAGAAGCTAGCCTATGATTATGATTGTTGTTGTCCTACGGACTAAACCCTCCAGTTTATGTACACACTGGAGGGGGCTAGGGTTACACAGGGTCGGTTACAGAGAAAGGAATCTTCATATTTGAATCACCAAGCTTGCCTTCCATGCAAATGAGAGTCCCATCCGGACACGGGACGAAGTCTTCTATCTTGTATCTTCATAGCCCAACAGTCCGGCATACGCATATAGTCCGGCTGTCCGATGACCCCTTAGTCCAGGACTCCCTCAGTAGCCCCCGAACCAGGCTTAAATGACGATGAGTCTGGCGCGCAGATTGTCTTCGGCATGCAAGGCGGGTTCCTTCTCCGAACTCTTCAAAGTACCTGTTGTAAAGAGCAGTGTCCAGCTTCCCATTTAATGTTACACTTATTGGCTTCTGTACCTTAATAGTCTCAGCCTCCACGTGTCGAGCGAATGCGAGAAATCGGGGCATTTTTACACTTGCCACCCTAACCATGTAAATTAATCGTCTATTTAAAGATATGGGGATCTTCAGATCCAATCCACACCATCTTCCCCAAGCAAGGAATCATCAGAGTGCGCCCGAAAAAACCACCCATCATGGCCAGCACTCGCAGCTCTTCGTCCCGCCCTCGCCGCACTGAGCCGGGCGATTGGGAGAAGTGTACCGTATCCCATGGCCAATTAGTGAAGTTGCAGACACAAGGGTTTCTACCTCCTGCATATCTAGTCCCCGTTCGAGCCGGATTGGCTTCCTTCGACGGTGGGGAGCAAGCAGAGGATTCTCCCAACCCATCCAGGGGGAGCGAGTATGCCTTGTTTCCTATTTATTGAGGGGCATCGGATTTCTAATCCATCCATTTCTCCGCGGGCTTCTGGAGTTCTATGGCCTCTAGCAACACAACTTCACACCTGCCTCCATCCTGCACATCGCAGGTTACATCGCTCTCTGTGAGCTATTTCTGGGTTGCGAAGCCCATTTTGAGCTATGGAAGAAGTTGTTCTGCCTCGTCCCGCGCAATCATGCGGGATCAATATTCCAAGTGGGCGGAGCCGAGATATGGCGCATCGCTGGGACCGGATACTTATACGGCACACCAAAGAAAGCATCCGAAGAATGGCCTTCCGAGTGGTTTTATATTGAGGACGTCTCCCTTCCTGACCCAATCCGAATGGGTCTTCCTGAGTTTATAAACGCTCCGTTGAAGAAACGCCTCAACTGGCGTCCCCGGAGCCTCAAAGAGGAAGATAGCAAGGAGGTCCTTCAATTGATGAGCAAGATAAGAACACTTGCTCAGTCCGGACTAACAATAGTCGAGGTTATGGTGATTTCCATAATGCGAGGGGTTCAGCAACTCCAATACCGAGGGCGTCCCATGTGGCACTTCAATGGATAAGACGATGCCACCCGTTGTGGTCGCAAGGGTCCGGTCTCCACCGCTGCTCTGGTGAAAATACTTTCTGATTTATACAAGGGCGAAAAAGAGGAGTTCGTCCGCATTAAGCCATGGGATGGATTTTCCATGTACAACCCTCCCAATTGGGTGAGCTGCCATCCATTACTCTACTCTATTCATTCCCTGAGCCTTTGTGTTCATAAATATTTACTCGGTCTAATTATAACAGGAATGGCAGAAGATAACTAGGGAGTTCCACAGCCATAGGACCGTAACTGGGCCCTTGACCCCGGATTCGAAGAGGATCCATATATTTTCGTGGAGCTCATGGAAGGGGTGTTTCACCAGGCGAGCTTTGACGGCACAGAGGTGGCCATCATTGCTAACTATCCTGACCTCCTCCCTGTATCGCATGTAAGTAAACAAGAGACTTAACTTCGGGAAAGATTCACTCCTTCCGTCTTACCCACCGCACAGTTCTTATGCTCTACAGGGAAGATGATTAGTGCGCCAAGCCGAACCCGAGGTGACTTGCCAACAAGGGGCTACCGCGCCAGGTAGGCCTTCAAAAAGAAAGGCGAATAGAAACATGGCGGAGTCGTCATCAAGGAGGTATGGTTTCAAACACGCCCCATGATCGTCATCTTAAAGTATGACACTATCCATTGTGTTTTAGCAGAAAGAACATCCGCCGGACTATGTCCGAGGATCCGACCAACCATGCCTCTACTAGCCGGATTCCGGACCCGGTCTCGGGGATAGGCCAACCCGGAGGTGACAATGGATTGTCTTTGTACGGAGGATTCAAACAGAATGCCCGTTACAAATTCTGAAGTGGAGAGCGTCATGAATCATCGGCGCCGGCGGACCGCACTCCGCGACCCTGGATTTTTAGAAGAGTCTTTTAATGCCTTCAACTCGGGTGATGCATATATCCGAGCTACTCGGGATGGGCTTGCTAGAGCCACAGACCAGTATTTGAAAGATATACGAGTAAGTATAAAAATCTGATAATTATGTGTATCAGTAGCCCCTGAGACTTGAAATAGTTGGTACAACTGATTTAAGGATCATTGTATTAATAGGTGCTCTCAGAGAAGAACAACCTGTTGTCTCAAGAGCTGGAAGAGTGTCAAACCCAGCTAACGGCCGCTATGGCCAAGCTGTCAAGATCCGTAGAGGCATCAACTGGTATGTATTCCCGTATTGAGGAAAAATAATATTGTATGTATAGACCAGTGACGCTAATAATATCTGATGACAAAAATCTTCAGATAATCCGGAACAGAATACGAGAATCCCACGAGAGGGTGAGCAAGGACCGCAAAGGCAAGCAGCCGCTGGCGAGCGTGTACTTACATGGGTCATAGAGGGAAAAAACAAACTCCAAGATGCCAATACCCAGCTAGGTGAAGAATTAAAAGATGTCCGGGCCCAGCTGGCTGACTCCGTGAAGGAAAATAAGAGGCTTCAACACGGCATTTTTAGTATGTTCTCAAACGAACATTTATATAGTTCAGCAAATATAGGAACTAACAGAGCTATGTCTGTAGGTATGCTGACTGGTCGTCCCGAAGAGGAGATGCCCGGATCCTCAGGCGATCTGCTACAAGAGCTTTCGCAACTGCACGAGCAAGTTCGGCAGGCCATGCGGAGTGTTGCTAAGGCCTTGTGGCCATCCGCCTCCCTACCAGGAAGTATGGGGGAGCTTGTATAGCTATTCAAGGGAGCGCGGCGGCGTTTTCGACTATGGAAGATATCTGCATGTCAAGAAGGTGTGAGGGAATCTTGGGCCATGGTGAAAACACGGTACACCAAGCTCGATCCGAATCATATGGCTCGGGTCGGACCTGTAGGGTCAGATGGGAAAGAAATTCCCATTAATCTGGTATATGACCAGGTAGGATTAGCCGCAAAATATTCCCAACAGGATTGTAGGCTAAACAACCTGTTGGATGGCATAGAAGAAGAAGCATTTGAGTCTAAGTGACTATGTACTTCAATTGACATATTTGTCTCTAGCCAGATTGTAAAACATTTGTCATGGCCGAACTTTTCGCTTCAGCATCTGGACCCGACAATCCGGAGTGTTTCCGAATACCCGCTCGGTAATATAAACCAGGGTACGCGTGGAAACCAGGTGTAGGGGTCATAATTTCTTGAACAAACAAGTACCCAACTAGCTATGTTATATTACATGGATAGTAAGAAACATCTTCCAGAGAGAATAGTTCCATTAAGGGTTCCTTTCCCTGGGTACGCATGCATTAACGTGCATGTCCGAACTGTGATCAAAAAGCACAGTATATGTAACATCTGGGGGTTTATATTTTGATAGGTAAAAAACATCTTTAGTTCACCGACCGAATATTCCCTTAAGAACGCTAGCTTTCGGCTTCACCCAGTCTGAGGTACACATCCGGAGTACCCGGCAGTAACAATCGCAAAGGTGCTCCCTTTATGCCCTAGCCGAACTAACGGGAACATAGGGCATAAGCACAGGAGCCAGGCAACCCAGCTTGGCCAAAACTTAAGTCATATCGATGCGTATAATGGCGAAAAAAGGTACGTATGGAAAAAGGACGCATATGCAGTGGGCTTGATGCCCTGAAGATAATTATATTAAGCTTCTGTGTAAGAAGCCCCCAGGTATAATGAGCGCACATACATGAAGATTAGTGTGTCACACGTGTGTAGTCTAGCTACACCAAAAGCTTTAGAGCTACAAAAGAAAAAGAGAGAAGAGAGCTAAAAAGTAAAAAAAAAGTAACAGTGGGAAGGAGACGAACAAAGAGTTTGGCGCTAGGCGTAGAATCTTCGGAGTCTGGCCGCATTCCATGGGTTCGGCTCGAGGCGATTATCTGATGCATCACGCACGTGATACGCTCCTCCGGTGAGAACTTTGTCGATAATGAAGGGACCCTCCCACTTGGGCTTGAGTTTGTCCTTTTTCTTTTCCGGTAGACGTAGAATGAGTTCGCCAATATTATAAGTCTTGGCCCGTACTTCTCTGCTTTGATACCTGCGAGCCTGTTGTTGATAGAATGCGAAATGGGCTTTTGCGACGTCGCTCTCCTCTTCCAAGGCATCCAAACTGGCATGCCGATCAAGCTCGGCCTCTCTCTCTTCGTACATGCGCACTCGAGGTGAGTCATGAATAATATCGCAGGGCAGCACAGCCTCTGCGCCATACACCATGAAGAAGGGTGTGTATCCGGTAGTACGATTTGGCGTGGTCTGCAGGCCCCAGAATACGGAGTCAAGCTCCTCAACCCAGTGTGTGTTTGATTCTTTTAAGGATCACACTAGTCTAGGTTTAATGCCGCTCATAATAAGATCGTTGGCCCATTCGACTTGATCGTTTGTTTGAGGGTGATAGACGGAGGCGTAATCGAGCTTAATGCCCATGTTTCCGCACCAAGTTTTCACCTCCTCGGCTGTGAAATTGGAGCCGTTGTCGGTGATGATACTATGGGGGACACCATAACGGTGCACAACACCCGATATGAAGTCTATCACGGGTCCGATTCGGCAGTTTTAACTAGTTTGGCCTCTATCCATTTGGTGAATTTATCCACCATGACCAATAGGTATTTTTTTCTTATGGCTTCCTCCTTTAAGGGGTCCAACCATATCAAGCCCCCAGACCGCAAAAGGCCAAGTTATGGGGATTGTCTGTAGAGCGGTGGGTGGCATATAGCTTTGGTTGGCCAAAAGCTGGCAACCGACGCAATGTTGGACAAGGTCCTGTGCGTCTGCTCGGGCCGTCGGCCAGTAAAAACCTGTACGGAAGGCCTTGCTTACGAGGGCCCGAGCTGCGATGTGGTGACCGCCGAGGTTGGCATGAATTTCAGCCAAGAGCTGGCGCCCTTCCTCCTTGGAGATACATCTCTGAAGTACTCCGGTAGCGCTTTTCTTATAAAGCTCTCCCTCATGGACTCTGTAGGATTTAGAGCGCCGCACAATGCAGCGTGCCTCATTTTGATCCTCATGGAGTTATTGCCTATTAAGGTAGGCCAAGAAGGGTTCGGTTCATGGGGCGATAACAGCCATGATGAGATGGGCCGAAGGTGTTATTACGGTGGCAGAGCCCCCGATTATGTCAGTGTTTTCGGAATCTGGGGTTGTGGTCGGATCCGGAATGATGTTGCCGGTATCCCCCTGCCACAGCACGGATGGCTTGAAAAGCCTTTCCAGAAAGATGTTAGGTGGGATGGGGTCGCGCTTAGCGCCGATGCGGGCGAGGACATCCGCCGCTTGATTGTTTTCTCAGGCCACATGATGAAATTCGAGCCCCTTGAAACGAGCTGACATTTTAAGGATGGCATTATGATATGCCGCCATTTTCGGATCTTTGGCATCAAGGCCTCCATTTATTTGAGATATTGCGAGGTTTGAATCCCCACGCACTTCTAGGCGCTGAATGCCCATGGAGACGGTCATCCGAAGACCATGCAAAAGAGCTTCGTATTCGGCCGCATTGTTGGAGTCTGTGTATAATATTTGAAGTACGTACTGGACTGTATCTCCAGTGGGGGATGTGAGGATGATTCCTGCTCCCAGACCTGCCAGCATTTTAGAGCCGTCGAAGTGCGTGATCCAGTTGGAGTATGTGTCGTACTCTTTAGGGAGTTCAACCTCTGTCCATTCGGCGACGAAATCCGTCAGTACTTGGGATTTAATAGCTCGCCATGATTTATATGTGATGTCGAATGGGAGGAGCTCTATGGCCTACTTGGCAATCTAGCCCGTGGCATCGCGGTTGTTTATTATGTCATTAAGTGGTACTTTGGAGGCCACCGTGATTGAACACTCTTGAAAGTAGTGTCATAGTTTCCGGGATGCCATGAAGACCGCGTATGCTATTTTTTGGTAATGTGGGTACCGAGATTTGCATGGTGTGAGTACAGTAGATACGTAGTATACCGGCTTCTGAACCGGAAATTTGTGCCTGTCCTCCTCTCGTTCGACGACGAGCACCACACTCACAACTTGGTGTGTTGCGGCTATGTATAACAACATGGGTTCGCCAAGGTTTGGCGCGGCCAGGACTGGGTTGCTTGCTAGAAGAGCCTTTATTTCTTCTAGTCTGGCCATCGCCGCGTCCGTCCACTCAAAGTCTTCGGTTCATCGAAGAAGGCGATAAAGTTGCAATGCCTTTTCTCCCAATCTAGAGATAAAGCGGCTTAAAGCTACCACGCATCCGGTTAGTTTCTGGATTTGTTTGAGATCTGTTGGGGTAGCCAACTGTGACAAAGCTCGGATTTTAGCTGGCTTTGCTTCAATTCCTCTATTGGAAACGATGAAGCCCAGCAGCTTTCCAGCGGGAACGCCGAAAACACATTTTTATGGATTGAGCTTAATGTCATATGTTCGAAGGTTATCGAACATGAGCCTTAGATCGTCTATTAAAGACTCGGCGTGTCTAGTCTTGATGACTATGCCGTCTATGTATGCTTCAACTATTTTGCCAATTTGTTTCTCTAGGCTTGTTTGAATCATGTGTTGGTAGGTGGCACCAGTGTTTTTGAACCCGAAAGGCATAGTGTTGAAGCAGAAAGGCCCGTATGGGGTGATAAATGCCATTGCGGCTTGATCGGACTCTGCCATCTTGATTTGATGGTATCTGGAGTATGCGTCGAGGAAACACAATGAGATGTGTCCTGCGGTGGCATCGATAATCTGATCGATGTGCGGGAGAGGGAACGGATCCTTAGGGCAAGCCTTGTTGAGCTCTTTGAAACCGACACATAGGCGCCAGGATTTATCCTTCTTTGGTGCCATCACCAGGCTTGCTAGCCAATCCGGATATTTTATTTCTATGATGAATCTGGCCTCGAGTAACTTGGCTAGTTCCTCTCCCATAGCTTGTCGTTTGGGTTATGAAAAGCATCGTAGTGTTTGCTTGACCGGCATGTATCCTTTTAGTATGTTGAGGTTGTGTTTGGCCAGCCTGCGTGGGATCCCCGGCATATCAGAAGGGTGCCAGGCAAAGATATCCCAGTTCTCGCATAGGAACGCCCGTCGTGCAACGTCGATTGTGGGCTCCAGCTGTGCCCCGATGGATGCCGTCTTCGTGGAGTCCGTTGGGTGGACTTGGAATTTGACTATTTCGCCCACTGGTTTAAAGGAGGTGGACTTGGATCGCTTATCGAGTATCACGTTGTCCCTATCCACTGTGGAGCATAATGCAGTTAATTCTTCGGTCACGAGGGCTTCGGACAATGATTCGAGGGCCAAGGCGAGTGTCTTATTTTCGGCGTGGAGTGTTGTGTCCGGATCACTGGCAAGAGTGATAATTCCGTTGGGCCCGGGCATCTTGAGCTTCATGTACCCGTAATGGGGTATGGCTTGGAAGCTCGCAAACGCGTCCCGCCCTAACAAGGCGTGATATCCACTATTGAAAGGGGCCACCTGGAAGGTTATCTCTTCAGACCGATAATTCTCCGGCGTGCCGAATACCACATTGAGTGTGATTTTTCCCGCACATCGTACCTCCTGGCTGGGAATAATTCCTCGGAAGGTTCTGCTGCTTTGCTCAATGCGGCTCCTGTCTATTTCCATTTTGTGGAGAGTTTCCTTGTAAATGAGGTTTAGTCCGCTGCCGCCGTCCATGAGCACTTTAGTAAGCCGAAAGCCGTCGATGATTGGACTGAGGACCAAACCAGTTGGTGCCCGGACTATTCTGAATTGCGGTTCGTCACGGGCACTGAAAGTTATGGCCGTGTTGTTCCAGGGGTTCACTGCTGCAACTTGGCAGACTTCGGCAAGGCCGCAGAGTGCTCTCTTGCGCCTGTTATTTGAGGCGAAAGTCTCGAAGACTGTCAGCACTGTAGTGTTGTGTTCTGTGGGATGTTGCTCTGCGGTGTTTTTTATGAGGAGATCCTCACCGCTCTTGGCCACCTGCCGAAGTATCCAACATGCTCTAAGCTTGTGTGTTGGTACGGCATCTGGTGTGGTGTGTATTTTGCATGGGCTATCGAGCCATCCCTCCAAAACCGTTCCTCGCCCTGTAGTGGGCTTCGATTTCTTCGTGATTGGATCGGGCGACCTACAAGGGTACACCCTTTTTGTTCGGACGAGGGGCTTAGTGAGAGCTAGTGGATGCCAAAAGGCTGCCTGAGTTTTCCAGGTGCTTTCCATCGCGCAGTACTTCTGTACTATGGTCGCCAAGTCATTGAAGCTTGATACGTGATGGCGATTTATGGCGTTAAGGAGTCCCTTGTCCGTGCAATTTTTGCAGAATAATGAGATTGCGTCTTCATCGCGACAGTTCTTGACCTTGTCCTTGACAAGGAGGAATCTGGCCCAAAAGTGATGTACCGTCTCTTGGGACTGTTGTCTGATGTGGGAAAGATCGCATGAGTCTGGGTGGGTGGGTGGAGTTAAGTCTGAACCCTGATCCGATCTGTGACCCAGAGCTTGAGGAGTTTCCGAACTTAATAGTTCGGGTTCCAGGATGTCAACCAATGTTTCTGGCCCACAGTCCGACTCTAAACTCGGAGTTCAGGGCATGTCTTCCCGTGGGCAGGTATCCGGCTCGGTGAGCTTGGAAATCCGGACATATTTCGTCCTTAATATAGGGGAACAGTTGTTGCATTGCTCCTCCACCACCGCTATCTGATGAGTGATCGGCGAAGATTCAATCTCTCCCTGATCGGGTTTAAGCCCAATCCGATCATAGTCCGTAGCAACTCCCAAAGCGGCGATGCGATCCAGGAGCCCGTTTAAAGACGATAACTCCGCCGCATCCATCTGCTCGACGTATTCCGAGCTGACGTGGAGACGATTTTCGATGACCCGAGAGGTCATTGTCGGCCCGACGGCCGAACGGGCGATCATAGTAAAGTCGCCCAGCCGGAGGGTTTGGCCTGAGGCCAGGGCTCCCCCGGAGATGATGTTGTCCTTGATAACAAGGCGAGCCATCAACCCTATCTTCGACGTCACAGTGGAACTCTCAATGAAAGCACCAATGTCGGTGTCAAAACCGGCGGATCTCGGGTAGGGGGTCCTGAACTGTTCGTCTAATGCTAATGGTAACAGGAGGCGGGGGACACAATGTTTACCCAGGTTCGAGCCCTCTCGATGGAGGTAATACCCTACTTCCTGATTGATTGATCTTGATGATATGAGTATTACAAGAGTTGATCTACTATGAGATCGTAGAGGCTAAACCCTAGAAGCTAGCCTATGATTATGATTATTGTTGTCCTACGGACTAAACCCTCCGGTTTATATAGACACCGGAGGGGGCTAGGGTTACACAGGGTCGGTTACAGAGAAAGGAATCTTCATGTCCGAATCGCCAAGCTTGCCTTTCACGCAAAGGAGAGTCTCATCCGGACACGGGACAAAGTCTTCTATCTTGTATCTTCATAGCCCAACAATCCGGCATACGCATATAGTCCGGCTGTCCGAGGACCCGTTAGTCCAGGACTTCCGCATACGCAACGGCGGTATTTGGTGTCAAATTCTTCAGATCGATTCAAGGATTCAACAGCGGCGAGTGCGGCTCCGGGACGCTGATCCTTAGGGACACACGCACAAAGACTTCTCGGGTATCATTGGCAAGGTCAGGCCGGCTCCGGTATGGGAGCGGCGATAGCGACGCGTCGTGGCTCGTTTTGGCCGCGGTAATGGTCGTTCGGTGGTTCATGGACCTCGATTTAATTTTTATTATGTCTGAGGTGTTTTATACTTCTGGTAAATCTTTATAATAGATCTGATCTTTTTGTAAAAAAAAATGGACAAATGGCTGCAGATTATGGACTCCAAGGCGAGGGAGGTTCCCCGGCCAAACTCAACATGAAGAAGAGCAGAATTGCCCTGATGAGCGGTTCGGGTACTCTTGAGGCCATGGCTCCTAGGATTGCTCTCATCCTGGCGGTGTGATGCGGTATCTCCCATAGTTGCTCCTTACAGCATGTTCGCACACTCTGATGCAAGATAACTGAGGAAGTTGTTTCATTTCAAGTGAATGGGACATGCGAGGAGCCTTTTGATCTAAAAGTTAACCAAAATAAATTTGACATGGCCGTGAGCAATAGGCTAGATGTCGTAAGCAATGACCACCACTCCATTAGTCCATCCATGCTTCATTGTTTTTAGAATCACATGGAACAATCTTGTGATGTCGTTAACCATGCATGACAGGGAGCTTAAAGTCCACCGTACACTGCACGCAGCACGGGAGACACAAGATCCTACGACGCTACTAGTAGTATCACTCCCTTCATTTCATAAGGTAGTGCGCCCACGCTTTCTGAGATCAAAGTTTGACTGTAAATTTAACCAACGAGACCGACTGCGACGGAAGCAAAAATTATATCACTGAATTCATATAGAAAATACAAATTCATTGATATAGTTTTTGCTCCCGCCGTAGTTGAATCTCGGAAAACGCGGACGCACTATATTGTGAAATGAAGGGAATAATATTTTTCCCAGAGGAAACTTGATGTCAACACATGACTGTGTGACCGAAAGCTGGATCGAACGATCTCTACCTTGGAGTGGACTTTTGGCGCCGGTGCAGACGAGAGGAGGGAGCAACAGAGACTGCAACACCACATGCCCGGATTCTGTTATACTCGGAAACAGTTAAACATGGGTGCATGTGGGCAGATTAACAACAAACCGTCGGCCGGTTTCACCAAGTGGCCTCATCTGCATTCAAGGACCCCACGGAATGGTTCACGTTTCCACGTAATTTTGTCGTGACAAGTGTGAGGGATCCCTTCCTGGCCCTTATCACATAGTACTCCGGCCGACATGATGGGCTGATCATGAGCATGCATGGTTCCGTACCATGTCATGAGTACTGGCTAAAACGTTGCTACGTTCCAGACAAGATCAGACCAATCGCAAAATTAGCTTGCCGGGGAAGAAAACTAGTATGTAACCCTCAGAAGAAAGAGGCCAAATTCCTTTGCTTGTCTCGCTATTTTCAATTTGCTTGCGAGCTCTTATTTCTCAAATGTTTTTTGCAGCATTAAAAGCGGAGTACAGAAAAAATATTTGGGTATAAAAATATAATGCCCCCATTTCTTTTGCACAATATCTCAATATCAGTCGACTGATTTTGGGATTTGGGTCAGTCAATTTTGAGAAGGAAGAAGGAAGCGCCGACGGAGATGAAGGAGACGGCGAGGCTGCCGATGCTGGGGAAGAACAACCCAACTATCTTAGGATGGTGGGTGCAGGTTCGCGGGAGAAGCAACCCCACTATCTATCTTAGGCTGGCGGGTGGGGAGTTGCTTCGGATTTTTTTGGTGGTCGCCAGGCTTAGAGGGATGGCCCCCGCCGCCGGCCGCGGGCGGCGGAAGCAAGCGGCTAGACTTGGGCTAGATTGGGCGGGGGTGATAGAGGAAGAAGAGAAACAACGGTTGGAGGCTGAAAATAAGCTGTGTCCGTTGGATTTTGATCCAACGGTTGAGAAAGGAGGAGGAAGATCAACTGCCTAATTTTTTTTTCCAGGCGACCGACATAGAGCCGATCCCTTACTTTTGAAACTGGTTGTTTAAGTACTACTCCTACTACTTAAATGATAAACCATAGAGGGACAGAATGCCGCTAATTTGCATCCAAACGAATCTCAGCAAAAGAAAAAGGCCTCTCAATGTCAGACTTATCTTTAACCGAAAACGATGAAATCTGAACGCATTCAAATCCAAAGGTTTGACCCCGTAATCTAGCAGGGATCGCGAGTATAAAATTGAGGTCATACCGATTAAGAATAGCACTAGCCGTACATGTAGAAACAGCTGCCCTAATAGTCCAATGTCGAGGCCCTAGAGTGACAGTTTTTTCAATGCCCTAGTGGCTACTAGTGTGTGCATGGCAGTTGACTTGCCGCAAAGCAAAAGAGTTTCTTCACGTAGATTCCAATCAACCGAGCAAGACAAAATTAAGCTCGAGGCCCGCGCGGGAGAAAAACTAATCCTCCCGTAAATCAAGCCAAAATTACCTACCTATGGTGCTAAATTCCCCTAGCCCTCACCCCTAACCCTAACCGCTAGTACCTGCCAATGGGGACCAGGCAGTAACAACGAGCGCAAGTGGAGTAGTAGTAGCTTCCATTTCTTGGCGGGTATCAGTTTTTTTTTTTTAGGTAATGGCGGGTATCAGCTGGGCTGAGCAGCGCGTCAAGCGGCTCAATCCAAGGGCCCGCGTCGTGGTTCGGTTGAGGCCTAGGGCTAGGGGCTTGCTTACCGATCCAATGACCCTCGGTAACCACTCCATCGCCAGTAATCCCCATGTGACTCAGAGCGGCCGAGTCTCGTGAGCTCACGTGACGCCTCCGCCTCCGGATGGTCGAGTTGGTTTACTTCTGATCGAAATGTTAATGCTCATCGCTCGTACGTACTGTACGTCTCCCTCCCAGCTGATGATTGTTTAATGTTGATCCCAAATGATTAAGACGTACTTGCACGGATCAGTGGAACCTACTAGGGCACAGTGGGCCGGTTCTGCTGCTTGCCAGAGAAGAAAATGTAAATGGAAATAGTCGGCGGCCCCCTGCAGATCGGCCAGCGGAATCCTTCGAAAACGTAGCGGAGCAGAGACTTTTTTTCATTTTTTGGGCGGGAGAAAAAGAGTCAGGAATCGTGCATGGCATGGCATGGCATGCATTTAAGGCGCTGGGTGCAACAGGGCCGTCGACCGCCTCGGCGGGCACGTGAGTCCTCGCCGGGCTTCGCGCGCGCCGATCCCGTGCCTCAATCGCCGCATCGCTATTTAAGCACCGCCGACGCCATGGCTTTTCCACCTCCTCACTTCACTCGCCTCCCACGTCGCCTGCCGATCGAGTGCACCCACCCACCACAGTGCCCTGTGCCTGAGGCCATTCCGTACGCACTGGAGATGGCGCGCAGGAGCGGAGTCTTGTCGCGCTTGGCCGTCGTCGTCGTCGCGGCCTACTGCCTCGCCGCGGCGACGCCTGGGGCTGCCGACTGGATGAGGGGCTCCGCCACCTTCTACGGCGGGAGCAACGCCGCCGGCACCATGGGTAAGTGACGATCCACGACTACTCCTCGCTTTGCGTATTTGCATTGCACTTTTGCGCGCCGTGGATATGTACTGATCGAGGATGGCGTTGTAACTAATGGCAGGCGGCGCTTGCGGGTACGGGAACCTGTACTCGACGGGGTACGGGACGGACACGGCGGCGCTGAGCACGTCCCTCTTCAACGACGGGGCGGCGTGCGGGGAGTGCTACCAGGTGCAGTGCGACCAGGGCAGTTCCCCGAACTGCAAGCCGGGGGTGACGGTCACCATCACGGCCACCAACCTCTGCCCGACGGACTACTCCAAGCCCAACGACAACGGCGGCTGGTGCAACCCGCCCCGCAAGCACCTGGACATGGCGCAGCCCGCGTGGGAGCGCATCGGCGTCTACCGCGCCGGCATCGTGCCGGTCCTGTTCCAGCGGGTGCCCTGCTCCAGGAGCGGCGGCGTGCGGTTCACCATCAACGGCCACAGCTACTTCGAGCTGGTGCTCATCACCAACGTCGGCGGGCCGGGGTCGATCAGGGCGGTGCAGATCAAGGGGTCCAGGACCGGGTGGACCACCATGTCCCGGAACTGGGGCGCCAACTGGCAGTCCAACAGCTACCTCAACGGCCAGTCCATCTCCTTCGCCGTCACCGCCACCAACGGCCAGAAGGTCGTCTTCCAGGACGTGGCGCCCAGCAACTGGGGATTCGGCCAGACCTTCACCAACTACGGCCAGTTCTACTAGCGATTCCCGCGCGCCGCCGTGCGTGCACGCCGGCGCCGGAGCGCTCCCGCGCCTTCGTTTCCGTTTACGCTTTTTGATTTCGCATTTGGGAACTTAAGTAAGATTAGCTGCATTCTCATGGATGGGAAGTGGTAGGTAGGTAGCTAGGTGCCGCGCGTAGGGTGGTTTGCATGGCTGAGGTGCCTGATCGATCAATTACCCGCCGTGCTTGCCGCCTTCCTTGCGATGACCGGCTGATGTGCTAGCTGAAATGGCGCCCCGATCCTCGCTGCAAGGCGCGGACTGTTTACTGTTGACCACCGATCCATTGATGATTTTAATTTATATAATAGAATGTGATGGCCATGGTTTCTGACTTTGACCAGTTAAATAAATGCATGTGCGTGATATGCTCTTCACGAATGTGCCCAAGGGTAAAATGGGGGTGGACATCGAAGTGTGGTCTGAAGTAAACGATGAATTGGATCACTACGTTATTACATGTGCCTAAAGTGTCCTTGAGTCGAGAACCAATGTACTCCCTCCGTCCATGAATAAGTTGTACTTCTATTTTTTTTTCCTAAGTCAAAATTTTAGAATTTTGATCAATTTTAATGAAAAAAAGTAGTAGCATATATGACATCAAATTGATATATCATGTAACTATATTTCAAAATGAATCTAGTGATACTAATTTAGTGCCATATATGCTGCATGCAGCAATTTAATGCGGCTGAAACTCTGAATATGTGACCACTAAATAACAAAAAAAATACATGCAATGATGAATTTTCTCTTAAGCCTTGCATGCAGCGATCTGATGCACCTGAAACTTTGAATATGTGATGGAGAGCTATAAAAATAAGACTTATAAAACGGAAAAATTAAGATAAGCCCTCTAAACCGAAAAGGAGGGAGTAACAGATGGTTCCGCTCAACTAACGTAATGGTTGGACCTTTTGAACTCGTATTCCTTGTGGAAAACTATCTTTTCATGTTTGGATACCACTTTTCATATTATTGGCACTCACAAGTACTTCTCTGTATCAAAATATAAGATATTTTTGCAGTTTCAGTTGAACAAAAAAAATATTTACATTTTAGTAGAGAGGTAGAACATCCTTCATTTCTCATATGTTGCATCTCCTCTCTTGGGTACACAGGGACAAAAGACCACGAATGTTGGACCTGCCCTTTATGCATAGTCATAGACAGGTGTCGCAAATCACTTTTGAATAAAACCCCGAGGCAATATATATTACTCCCTCCAATCCAATCAATTGTCGTGGCTTTAGTACACCTTTGTACTTAAGTTGTACTAACGCTATGATAATTATTATCGATCGGAGGGGTAAATAAAATCAGCAGTTACAAAAAACAGCCTTAAAAGAACATGGTATTAGTTCTCAATGAAATAAGCACCTTTTTTTCTTCTGCGCCCATCGCGGCGTGCTGTGCAGTTTTATAATGTTCTGGAATTCTAAAATGTTGTAAAAACTTGAGATTTTTTTAAATCCTCATGAATTAAAAATATATATAATACGAAAAAAGAAGAAGAAAGACAGTAGAAAAACTGAATGGAAGAAACAGAAAAAAGAACCCGGAAAAATCACTCTCGAAAGTGTTCGGAGACCACGTCCTGCAAGTTTTGGGCCAGCACATATTTGTTCGCTCCTTGTGTGATTGTGCGACATGTTGTCATCGAGAGCGACAAATAGGGTATTCCATTTATTTGTCGCATCAACTATATATCGCCCATTGTGAGTTGGAATCAATGCCCGCCTATACGCACATGCTCATGAGACCCATACCATCAAGCGTTCTTTCGATTTCGCTGACAGTTCCCGTTTTTTTTCTTTGCTATACTGTATGTCAGCAGCATAGACCAACACAATTGTTTCTTCAGCCTTTAGTTAGAGCACTACTTTGGGTCGGAGCACTGGTCTTCAGTGATGTGATGGCAGTCTATGTCCTGTTTGTTTTCTTTTCCATTTTTATTTCTTTATGTTTACTTAATTTTTCCCTTTTTGTTTTTATTCTTCTGTTCGGTTTTTCACTTTGTCCTGCTTCCATTTTTTGTCTCTATTTTATTGCCTTTTATTTTCCTTTTGTACATAAAAATCTTTGACATACGTGATGAAAGTTTTGTAAATGCAAAATGAACATTATGTAGTGAATTGACACTGAGCATTGCTAAGCTACATGTTAAAAATATTTTAACACAATGAACATTATTTAGACACAAGATGGCCATTTTTTTAATTAACACTGAGCATTGTTATATACATGATGAATATTTTTTAAGACACGCTGAACTTTTAAAAATACACCCTTTTAAAAATCATAATGAACATTTTTTTAGATACATACCGGCTTTTCTAAAAATATGCAGTGAACATCTTTTAACACATGATGAACACTTTTTCAAATCCATGACGAATATCTTTTAACCCATGCTGAATAACTTTCAAACTGTCAATGTTTGTTAATGCACTAGAAATTTTGTAATACGTGGTCTTCTTTTATAAAATCAGCAAAAAAAAGTATTTTATGTAAAAAAGCAAAATAAATGCATTTTACCATATATAGACACTCCCTTGATTTGTGGCATTAACTTTCGGAGCGGCCTTGCCTCGCTTATAGCGGGACACAAGCTCATCCCGAAACATGTTCCGCTAATAATTGGTCGGCCCAAGAGAAAGTGCATGGATGAACCAAGGTACATGTGAATCAACTTCGAAAAACACATTTTGAAATGCTAAAAAAATCTGAATTTTTTTTGCACGGTTCATGTACATGTTCTATGGTTGTGCATGAAGTTTCACGGGAAAATAACTTTCTTTGTGGCCTCAGCAAAAAAGACAAAAAATTGTGTCATGAAGCGCTATTTAGAAGCTATGAAATTTGTCTTTTTATCACAAACAAAATAAAAAGACATTTTCCACAAAGCTTTGTGCCGCGCATACACATTTGTGAACATGTATGAGTGCAATTTTCTTTTAGTTATTTCAAATTTTAATAAATGCTTAAAATGCATTTTTTTTAAAAAGTGGGTGCATATGCCCATGCGTGCAAGACGTGCCCTCTCTCGGCCCAAGTAGCTTATTGTAAGTTACTTATCATTCATCTCAGTATTTTCATTTGTTCGTTTTTTTACTTTTGAAAATATTTATGTACATATTAAATTGGAATTAAAAACCATGAGTTTAAAAAAATTATGAGTCTAACAACATTTTAAGTTTAATTTATGAAAAAGATCGATAGCATCAAAAAATGCTAGGACATTTACAAAAAATAACGTTTAAAAAAATGATGCATGTACAATTTAATAAAATGAAACTCTCTCAGTCCCACAATATAAGAAAATGTTTCACACGATCCCAATAAAGTAAGTTAAAATTATGAAAATATCCACACATTTGAAAAATAGGTTAGATCAATTTTTTTCAAATACTTATCGCATAGTTTTAACAAAATGTTGTGACAGCCTGATTTTTGGCCCTTTCTTTTTTTTCTGAGGTTTTTGCGTGAGTCTTCTTTTTCCGTGGCTTTGTGGTCTAGAAACTGAAGAAGATGACATCTTCTTCCTTTCCAGAGTGGCTTGTCATACCCAAATTTTTCCCTAGACCCTGTCATTTTCATCCTAGCCCAAATCTCAATATTCTTTTTATTGGGAATATTCCTTTTCTATTAAAGGAATTGTCATTTTTGCCCTAGGTTGTGAAGCAACCTATATTTCCCTCACTCCTAAAATTTCCAAATAATTCTCATAAATTTTTTGGGTCATATCTTCCTCAAATGTAGCAAAATATTTCACTTGTCATGTTTTCTATCATGCTCAAATAATTCCTTTTCTATTCTGTCATGTGTGGTAGGTTGTGAAGGAAGTGCTATTTTCCCTTATCCAAATGACCTCAAACTTTTTGGACACCTTTTCATGTCCAAATAATTGCCCTGTGCCAAAGTTCAACTTTATTTGCCTAGCCAATCTTCCTCAGTGATTTTTCAAAGTTTCTGTCAGGCAGAAGCCATTGCGAAGGAAGTACTAGCTAGGAGTATCCAAATGAGTTGAAATTTTGCACACTCCTTCATGTGATCATATTAACCCTCTCCACACATTTGTAGCCCCATCCAATCATCTATGTGATCACATGATCAAATCTATGATTCTGGCAATATTTTCAGGTTGTGAAGCAAGTGTATTTTATATTGCTCCAGAAATTCTGATAAATTACCAGATCATCATCCTACCATAAAACATCTCTCCACCCAATTTGGGATCATTTCATTAATCCATTTGCCCTCCAAATTTTTTGCAAGTTTCTGGTCAGTGGAAATGTTTGTGAAGTACCATTTTGGTTTATCCAATTGGTATGAAACCTTTTGCAACATCTTTATATGATCAAATAACTCTGCCTTGCCCAAGTTGAGCTTAAGTTGACACTCCATGTGAGTGCATCAACCAAATCTTGATTTTGGACCAGACTATGCAGTTGTGAAGCCACTGTATTAATTCTTGATCCATTTCCCTCCAAAATGCCCAGAATTATAGTCCTTACATAGATAAACACCCCAGACATAACATTTGACCTATAGCATCTCTCTGTTGATCACACTTAGTTGATCAAGTTTACTGCAGTAAACTTCAGAGGTTGCTTACCATTTAACCACATCATTTTTCACCAAGCTACCACCGCAGTTGAGACCCACCCAGGAAGGACTAACCCCCAGACATCATTTGGCATCGCTTGTGGCACTGTGTGCACTAGTGCGCACGGTGACCGCCTCCCTGGCATGCCATGGACGCGAGCTGGATGGTTTCTAGCTCGGGCCCCTTGAGGGAGTCCAGGATAAGGGGGTATCCGGACAGCCGGACTATATACTTTGGCCGGACTGTTGGACTATGAAGATACAAGATTGAAAACTTCGTCCCGTGTCCGGATGGGACTCTCCTTTGCGTGGAAGGCAAGCTTGGCGATTCGGATGTTAGATCTCCTTCTCTATAACCGACTTTGTGTAACCCTAGACCCCTCCGGTGTCTATATAAACCGGAGGGTTTAGTCCGTAGGACAAGAACAATCATAATCATAGGCTAGCTTCTAGGGTTTAGCCTCTACGATCTCGTGGTAGATCAACTCTTGTAATACTCATATCATCAAGATCAATCAAGCAGGAAGTAGGGTATTACCTCTATCGAGAGGGCCCGAACCTGGGTAAACATCGTGTCCCCAGTCTCCTGTTACCATTAGCCTTAGACGCACAGTTCAGGACCCCCTACCCGAGATCCGCCGGTTTTGACACCGACATTGGTGCTTTCATTGAGAGTTCCACTGTGTCGTCACGATAAGGCTTGATGGCTCGTCTCGTTGTCAAGGACAACATCACCTCTGGGGGAGCCCTGGCTCTAGGCCAAACTCTCCAACTGGGCGGCTTCGTCATGACCGCCCGATCGGTTGTCGCGCCGACGATGACTTCTCAGGTCATCAAAAACAGCCTCCACATCGATTTGGAACTCACCGAACAGATGGACCCAATGGAGCTCTCCTCCCTTAATGAGCTCTTGGATCGCATCGCCGCCTTGGGCGTCGCTACGGACTATGACCGGATCGGGCTTGAACCCGACCAAAGGGAGATTTACTCTCCGCCGGTCACCCATGAGATAGCGGTAGTAGAAGAGCATCATGTGAATTCTCCCTCTATTTTGAGGACGAACTATATCCGGATTTCCGAGCTCTCTGAGCCGGACACCCACTCGTGGGAGGACATGACCCAAACCCCGAATTCAGAATCGGGCGGCGGGCCGAAGAAATTGGGCAACATCCCGGAGCCCGAGCCATTAAACTCGGAAGCTTCTTGGCCCCTGGGTCTCAGATTGGGTCAGGATTTGAATTCAAAACCACCCACCCACCCAGATTTATTCAATCTTTCGCATATCAGACAAGAGCCCCAAGAGACAGTACATCATTACTGGGCCAAATTCCTCCTTGTGATAAACAAGGTCAAGGACTGTCGCGAGGAAGACGCAATCTCCCTCTTTTGCAAAAATTGCATGGACGAAGGGATCCTCAACGCTATAGGTCGCCGTGACATAGTACACTTTGCTGACTTAGCGGCCATAGTGCAGAAATACCACGCAATGAAAAGCGCTTGGAAACCCCAAACAAACTTCTGGGATAATCCGGCTCTCACTAAACCTTTCGTCCGAACCAAAAGGGCAAACTCTTGTAAGTTACTTGATTCAATTACCAAAAAATCAAAGCCCGATGCAAGGCGAGGAACCGTATTGGAGGAATGTCTCAATGGGCCATGCAAAATTCACAGCACACCGGATACCACGCCAACACATAGACTTAGAGCATGTTGGATACTCCGGCAGGTAGCAAAGAGCGGCGAGGATCTCCTCATAAACCACACAGAAGAGTAACATCCCACCGAAAATAACAATACGGTATTGACAGTCTTTGAGACTTTCGCCTCAAATAATAGGCGCAAGCGAGCTCAACGCAGTCTCGCCGAAGTTTGCCATGTGGCAACAATAAATCTGTGGAACGACATGGCTATAACTTACAATGCCAGTGACGAACCTCAATTCCGAACAGTCCGGGCAACAGCCGCTTTGGTCCTTAGTCCAATCATGGTCGGCTTCCGGCTCACTAAAGTGCTCATGGACGGCGGAAGCGGACTAAACCTCATCTATGAGGAAACCCTCAACAAGATGGAAATTGACAAGAGCCGCATTGAGCGAAGCAGCACGACCTTCAGGGGAATCATCCCTAGTCGGGAGGCGCGATGTGCGGGAAAAATCACACTGGATGTGGTATTCGGCACGCCGGAGAATTACAGGTCCGAAGAAATCACATTCCAAGTGGTCCCGTTTAACAGCGGATACCACGCCCTCTTAGGGCGGGACGCATTCACGAGCTTCCAAGCTATACCCCATTACGGGTACATGAAGCTCAAAATGCCCAGGCCCAATGGAATAATCACTCTAGCTAGTGATCCGGACGTCGCACTCCGTGCCGACAATAAAACTGCTGCACTAGCCCTGGAGGCATTATCAGAAGCCCTCGCGACTGAAGAACTGACAACGCTGTGAGCCATAGTGAACAGAGACGACGTGATACTCGACAAGCGACCCAAGTCCACCTCTTTCAAACCCGCGGACGAGATAGTCAAATTCCAGGTCCACCCAACGGACCCTACAAAGACAACTTCCATTGGGACACAGTTGAACCCCACAATAGACGATGCACTGCGAGATTTCCTGCGTGAGAATTGGGATATTTTTGCCTGGCATCCTTCAGACATGCCGGGCATCCCATGCAGGCTGGCCGAACACAACCTCAATATACTGAAAGGATACAAGCCAGTCAAGCAGACTCTTAGGTGCTTCTTAGAGCCTAAGCGGCAAGCAATGGGAGAAGAGCTAGCCAAGCTACTCGAGGCCGGATTCATCAGAGACATCAAACATCCGGATTGGCTAGCAAACCTGGTAATGGTACCAAAGAAGGACAAATCCTGGCGCCTATGTGTCGATTTCAAGGACCTCAATAAGGCTTGCCCCAAGGATCCCTTCCCCCTCCCCCGCATTGATCAAATCATGGACGCCACCGCAGGACACGACTCATTGCGTTTCCTCGACGCATACTCCGGATACCATCAAATAAAGATGGCGGAGTACGACCAAGCCGCAACGACCTTCATTACGCCATACGGCCCCTTCTGTTTCAACACCATGCCTTTCGGGCTCAAAAATGCCGGTGCAACCTATCAATGCATGATTCAGACATGCCTGGAAAAACAAATCGGCAAAACATTAGAGGCTTACGTAGATGACGTGGTCATTAAAACAAGACACGTTGAAACTTTAATAGATGACTTGAGGCTCACGTTCGACAACCTCTGAACATACGATATCAAGCTCAACCCGGAGAAATGTGTCTTTGGTGTACCCTCCGAGAAATTGCTCGGCTTCATCGTTTCCAATAGAGGAATTGAAGCAAATCCGGCAAAATCCAAGCTTTGTCACAGTTGGCTATCCCAACAGACCTCAAGCAGGTTCAGAAACTAACAAGATGTGTGGCTGCCTTAAGCCGCTTTATCTCCCGATTGGGAGAAAAGGCACTGCCTCTTTATCGCCTTCTTCGATGCACCAAACACTTTGAGTGGACGGATGCGGCCATGGCCGGACTAGAAGAAATAAAGGCACTCTTAGCCACCAACCCAGTCCTGACCGCGCAAAATACTGGCGAGCCCATGCTATTATACATAGCGGCAACACACCAAGTTGTAAGCGAAGTGCTCGTCGTCGAACGAGAAGCAAACGGAGTTCCCGCTCCAATAGGCGGTATATTACGTGTCCACTATCCTCACTCCATGCAAATCTCGGTACCCACACTATCAAAAGATAGTGTACGCTGTCTTCATGGCATCCCGGAAGCTACGACATTAATTTCAAGAGTGTTCGATTACGGTGGCCTCCGAAGTACCACTAAATGATATAATAAATAACCACGACGCAACAGAACGAATTGCTAAATGGGCTATCGAGATCCTTCCGTTTGACATAACATACAAACCACGACGGGCCATTAAGTCGCAAGTACTGGCTGACTTTGTCGCCGAATGGACAGAAGCCGAACTCCCTAAAGAGTATGGCGCGTACTCCAATTTGATCATGCACTTCGACGGCTCTAAAATGTTGGCCAGATTGGGAGCGGGTGTTGTCCTGACATCCCTCACCGGAGACACGGTCCAATACATACTCCAAATATTATACACAGACTCCAACAATGCAGCCGAATACGAGGCTCTGTTGCATGGTCTTCGGATGGCAGTCTCCATGGGCATCCAATGCCTCGAAGTATGCAGGGAGTCAAACCTCACAATATCTCAGATAAATGGAGACTTTGATGCCAAGGATCCGAAAATGGTGGCTTACCGTAATGCCGTCCTCAAAATGTCAGCTCAGTCCGAGGGGCTTGAATTCCAACATGTGGTCAGAGAAAATAATCAAGCGGCGGATATCCTCACCCGCATCGGCGCTAAACGCGACCCCGTCCCACCTAATATCTTCTTGGAAAGGCTGTTCAAGCCGTCCGTGGTATGGGAAGGGGAGTCCGGCAATATTAGTCCGGCTCCGAATACAACCCCAGATTCCCAACCATCTGACGTAATCGGAGGCTCTGCCACCGAAATAACACCTTCGGCCCACGAAATCATGGATGTCATCACCTCGTGGACCGAGCCCTTCTTAGCCTACCTAAATAGGCAAGAGCTCCCTCAGGACCAAAATGAGGCACGTTGTATTGTGCGATGTTCTAAGGCCTGCAAAGTCCATGAAGGAGAGCTCTACAAGAAAAGCACTACCGGAGTTCTCCAAAGATGCATCTCCGAAGAGGAAGGGCAGAAGCTCTTTGCCGAAATCCATTCCGGACTCGGCGGGTACCACACTGTAGCTCGGGCACTTGCAAGCAAGGCCTTCTGTACAGGTTTTTACTGGCTAACAGCCCAGGCAGATGCACAGGACATTGTCCAACATTGCGTTGGTTGCCAACTCTTCGCCAATCAGAGCCATATGCCCCCTACCGCTCTCCAAACAATCCTCATAACTTGGCCCTTCGTGGTCTGGGGACTGGACATGGTCGGACCTCTTAAAGGGGGAAGCCATAAGAAAAAATACTTATTGGTCATGGTGGACAAGTTCACCAAATGGATAGAAGCCAAAACAGTTAAAACGGCCGAATCCAGACCAGTGATAGACTTCATATCAGGGGTCGTACACCGTTATGGTGTCCCCCACAGCATCATCACTGACAATGGCTCAAATTTCACAGTTGATGAGGTGAAAACTTGGTGCGGCAACATGGGCATCAAGCTCGATTACGCCTCTGTCTATCACCCCCAAACAAACGGTCAAGTCGAACGTGCAAATGGTCTCATCATGAGTGGCATCAAACCCAGACTAGTGCGATCCTTGAAGGAATCACACACGCATTGGGTCGAGGAGCTCGACTCCGTACTCTGGGGGCTGCGGACCACGCCTAATCGTACCACCGGTTACACACCATTTTTTATGGTGTACAGTGCAGAAGCAGTGCTACCCTGCGACATAATCCATGACTCACCTCGCGTGCACATGTACGAAGAGAAGGAAGCCGAACTAGATCGGCAGGACAACTTAGATGCTTTGGAGGAGGAGCGTGACGTCGCAAAAGCCCGTTCCGCATTCTATCAGTAACAGGCTCGAAGGTATCAAAGCAGAGAATTATAGGCCAAAACTTGTAACATTGGCGAACTAGTTCTACGCCTCCCCGAGAAGAAGAAGGACAAGGTCAAACGCAAGTGGGAGGGTCCCTTCATCATTGATAAAGTTCTCACCGGAGGAGCGTACCGTCTGCGCAATGCATCTGACAACAGACTCGAGCCGAACCCATGGAACGCGACCAGACTCCGAAGATTCTACGCCTAGTGCCAAACTCAGTGTTCGTCTCCTCACCTCTACTTCTTCAATTATGTTCTCTTTCTTCCTTTCTCGTCCTCTTTTCCTTTTCACATACAGCTTTAAAAAACTGTATGGATGCTTTGATCGCTTCGGCCGCACTATGCGTGCACACTATACCTGGGGGCTTCCTATACTAAAGCTATGTATAACTACTTTAATGGCTCCCTGCCAGCCACATATGCGTTTTCTTTCCATATGTGCCTTTTCTTCACCATTATATGCATCGATATGACTTAAGTTTTGGCCATGCTGGGTTGCCTGGCTCTTGTGTTTATGCCCTACGTTCCCGTTAATTTGGCTAGGGCATAAGGGGAGCACCTCTGCGACTGTTACTGCCGGTTCAGCCGAATGTGTACCTCAGACTGGGTGAAGCCGAAAGCTAGCGTTCTTAAGGGAATATTCGGTCGGTGTTTATTACAACATTTCCTGCGCTTTTGTTCGTAGTTCGGACATGCACATCGATGCATGTGCACCCAGGGAAAGGAACCCCTAACGGAACTGTTCTCTCTGGAAGATGTTTCTTACTATCCATGTAATATAACATAACTAGTTGGGTACTTGTCTGTTCAAGCACTTATGACCCCTACGCCTAGTTTCCATGCATACCCCGGTTTTTCATAACTGTGTGGGTATTCGGATACACTTCGGGCTATCAGGTCCGGGGGTTGAAGCGAAAAGGTCCGCCACGACGAATGATTTTCAATCCGGCTAGGGACTACATAGGTCCATTTAATTACATAGTCACTTGGACTGGCTATATTCTTCCTCTATACCATCCAACAGGCTGTCTAGCCTACAATCCTGTTGGGAATACTTTGCGGCTAACGCTACTTGGTCATATACCAGACTTACGGGTATCTCTTGCCCATCTGACCCCACCGGTCCGACTTCGGCCATATGGTTCGGGTCAGCCTTGGTGTATCGTGTCTTCACCATGGCCCAGGCTACCCTCGCACCTTGTCGGCAGGCTGATATCTTCCATAACCGGAAGCGCCGCCGTGCTCCTTTGAGCATCTCCACAAGCTCTCTCATGCCTCCTTGTAGGGAAGCGGATGGCCACAAGGCCTGGGCAATACCCTGCATCACCTGCCGTGCTCGTTCGTGCAGTTGTGAAAGATCTTGTAGCATATCGCCTGCGGATCCGGGCATCTCCTCTTCAGGACGGCCTGTCAGCATACCTACAGACATAACTCTGTCAATATGCTTCCTCGCTGAACTGTACTACATTTCTTTTAAGCACTTACTATAAATGCCACGTCGAAGCCTCCTGTTCTCCTTCATGGAGTCAAAGAGCTAAGCCCAATATCTTTTAATTCGACGCTCAGTCGGATATTAGCATCTTGGAGATTATTTTTATCTTGAATAGCCTGCATCAGCACACGCTCGCCCGCCTTCAGCTGACTTCGCAGATGTGGCTCATTATCTTCCACAATCTTCGGATTCTCTCCGGGATTGTCTGCAGCATCTTTTGTTAGATTTATAAACCATGCCGAGTAAATAACTGGTATACATCCTTACAAATTCCGTTATCAAGGCAAAGTCTTACTAGAAGAGGCCTTTTTTGATTCCTCTTGTTCGGCAACAGCGGCCTTCAGCTGGGTCTTACATTCCTCCAGCTCTTGAGATAAATGGGTATTCTTCTCTACAAGAACCTATGCATACAATGATCCTTAAATCAGTTGTGCCAACTGTTTCAAGTCTCACGGGCTACTACTACACATACTTATCAAATTTTCTTACCCGTATATCCTTCGCATACTGGTCCGTCGCTCTGGCAAGTCCATATTGAGCGGCACGAGTATATGCGTCTCCGGAGTTGAAGGCATTGAAAGCCTCCTCGGAGAAAATACCATTGTGGATTATGGCCCGTCTGCGCCGGTGATTCATGGCGCTCTCCACTTCAGAGTTTGTAGCGGAAAGCCTGTCCGCATCCTCTGTGGGAGGGAAATTCGGTGTTGCCCCCACATCAGCCTCCACCTGTGAGTCCGGTTCAGGAATCCGACTGCTTGAGGCGTGGTCGGCAGGGTCTCCGGATATAGTCTGGCGGATGTGTTTTCTGCCAGGACATAATGAAAACTATCACATTTTGGTAAAGGTAATCACGGAGCAAGCTTAATTTGTACCTCTACCCCGGCGTCTCAATCCTAACCGCCTTCCTCTTAAGCCTGCCCGGCCCGGGTGCCCTTTGCTGATGAGCCCCCGTGGGCTCGGCACGGTGTCCTGATGGTCGATTCTATAAAAATACAACAAGTACGCTTAAGGCACGGCATAATTCGGAAGTTAGGGCTCCGACTTTACTTACATTCGACACCGGGAGCATCCCGGGATAATCGGCGAGGATGGCCACCAAGGCGTCATCGCGGCTTGCTTTATAGAATGTCCCGTCGACAAGCTCCACGGATATATCCGGATCTTCTTCAAGTCCGAGGTCGAGAGCCCGGCCAGGATCCTCTGGCTGCGGAGGTGGGCTGTTGAACTCTTCCACTGCCCTTCTCAGTTCCTGCTTTGAAAATAGCAGGATAAATGATTGGTGACAAAGGACACATGGATGAATAGAGTCGAGTGAGGAATGACAGCTTACCCTGCTTGGGGGGTTGTACATGGAAAATCCATCCCGCGGCTTAATGCAGAGAACTCCTCTTCTTCCCCTTTGTACAAATCGGACAATATTTTTGCTAGTGCGGTGGCGGAGTCCAGACCTTTACGATCGCAGCGGGTGGCGTCGTCTTCTCTGTTGAAGTGCCACATGGGTTTCCCCCGATATTGATGTGGCTGCAGCCCCCGCATTATGCATATTGACATGACTTCTATTATTGTCAATCCTGATTTGGCCAGTATTTTTATCCTGCCCATCAGATAGAGGACCTCTCTGTCACCTTCCTCCTGGGGGCTTCGCTGGCGCCAGTTTTGGCGTTTCTCCAGCGGGGCGTTGGTGAACTCGGGAAGGCCCGGCCGGACTGGGTCCGGAAGGGGAACATCATCTACATAAAACCACTCCGAAGGCCAGTCTTCGGATGCCTTCTTTGGAGTGCCGGACAGGTATCTGGCCTGGGCGACGCGCCATATTTCGGCTCCGCCCACTTGATATATAGATCCCTCCTGATTGTGAGGGACGAGGCAGAATAGCCTCCTCCATAACTCGAAATGAGCTTCGTAGCCCAGGAATAGCTCGCAGAAGGCAACATACCCTGCGATATGCAGTATGGAGGCAGGAGTGAAGTTATGCAACTGGAGACCGTAGAACACTAGGAGCCCGCGGAGGAATGGGTGGATTGGAAACCCAAGCCCTCTCAGCAAATATGGGACAAGGCATATCCGCTCCCCTCTAGATGGGTTCGGAAAGTTCTCCGCTTGCTCCCCGCCATTATAGGTGTCTAGTCCGGCTTGTACAGGGACCATATATGCAGGTGGAAGGAACCCTCGGGTCTGCAACTCTACTAGACGGCTATGGGGGACTGTCACGCCCGATATGCGACCCTATCCAAAAGGAACTCGAAGGTCCCACCAAGGATAGACCCGCATATTGAAACACTTTTGCAAGGTGGATATCATTACATCAACATTACATAATAGATGGGGATACATACATAAGGCATACAAAGCCACACGAATACAACATCACAATACATAAGAGCATCATTCGACTATGGATGAAACGCAAACAGAAACTCAAACGACATCCACCCTGCTAGCCCAGGCTGCCGACCTGGAACCTATCCCTGATCGAAGAAGAAGCAGAAGAAGAACTCAACACAAGCAAGCATCACTCTCGCGTCATGATCATCGCACAACCTGTACCTGCAACTGTTGTTGTAGTAATCTGTGAGCCACGAGGACTCAGCAATCCCATTACCATGGGTATCAAGACTAGCAAAGCTTAAAGGTAAAGGAAGGGGTAAAGTGGTGAGGTTGCAGCAACAACTAAGCATATATGGTGGCTAACAGACGTAAATAAGAGCGAGAAGAGAGAAATCGGAACGGTTGTCAACTAGTAATGATCAAGAAGTGATCCTGAACTCCTACTTACATCAAACATAACCCAAAGACCGTGTTCACTTCCCGGACTCCGCCGAGAAGAGACCATCACGGCTACACACGCGGTTGATGCGTTTTAATTCGGATCTGGTGTCAAGTTATCTGCAACCGGACATTAACAAATTCCCATCTGCCTATAACCGCAGGCACGGCTTTTGAAAGATTATACCCTGCAGGGGTGTCCCAACTTAGCCCATGATAAGCTCTCGCGATCAACGAAGGATATACCTTCTCCCAGGAAGACCCGATCAGACTTGAAATCCCGGTTTACAAGACATTTCGACAATGGTAAAACAAGACCAGCAAGACCGCCCGATGCGCCGACAATCCCGATAGGAGCTGAACATATCTCGTTCTCAGGGCAACACCGGATGAGCAATCCGTACAACTAAAACCAGACCTCAAGTTTCCCTGAGGGGGCGCTGCAAAGGGCTCTAGTTCGGACCAACACTTGGACAAGCACTGGCCCGGGGGGGCTAAAATAAAGATGACCCTTGGGTTAATTACTCCCAAGGGAAAAGTAGGTGGTGGTGAGGCAAATGGTAAAACCAATGTTGGGCCTTGCTGGAGGAGTTTTATTCAAAGCGAACTGTCAAGGGGGTCCCATAAATCACCCAACCGCGTAAGGAACGCAAAATCCGGGAACATAACACCGGTATGACCGAAACTAGGGCGGCAAGAGTGGAACAAAACACCAGGCATAAGGCCGAGCCTTCCACCCTTTACCAAGTATATAGATGCATTAATAATATAAGAAATATTGTGATATCCCAACATAATCCTGTCCACCATGGAGCAATCTTCAACTTCACCTGCAACTAACAATGCTATAAGAGGGCTGAGCAAAGCGGTAACATAGCCAAGCAATGGTTTGCTAGGAAGGGTGTCAAAGGTTAGAGGTTCATGACAATTTGGGAGGCTTGACGAGCAAAAGATAGGAAACGCAGCATAGCGATAGAATGAAGCAACTAGCATAGCAATGATAGTAGTGAGATACAGGGTAGCGGTCATCTTTCCTGAAATCCCGCTAGGAAGAAGAACGAGTCCATGAAGAAGATGAACGGATGAAGCCACGAAGACGAACCAAGTGTAGACGAACGAATCCTCACGATCGCAACGAAACGAGAACTATCGAGAAGAAGCACACAACATGGTAAACACACCACACATGAACAAGACATGATGCACGAACAAGCATGATGCATGACAAGACTACATGAAGCTACTCATGGCAAGGGATGATGCAAACAAGAGCAACACATCAAGGCAAGTTTAAATGAGGCCGGGAACAACATATAACAATTCCGGTAAGTCCTCATATGCATATTTTGAAATTGGTCCAGATCTGAATAAACCTTAAGTTGATGTTGTTAAACAGCAAGTTAACATGAACCAAGATGAACTACACGAGATTCTAGTCAAGTTACATATAAAGTTCATTAGATTTGGAGCTACGGCCTAGAAGATATGAGCAAAACAAGTTAAACATGGCATTGATGCAAAATGCACCCAAACATCAAGCAAACACCTCAAAACAAGGATGCAACATGATAATATGAAACTACATGCAATTCTAAGCAAGTTTCATATAGAGCACACTCAAAACGGAGCAACGGTTCAACACATGCACTCTATACAAGTTATAGCAACAATCTGTCCAAAACAGCAACTAGGCATATTGCAAGCACCAAAACAACATGCTACAGTACCACAATATGAAAACAAAAGGCATGGGCATGATGTACAGGTAAAGCCTAACAAAACATGAACACTGAGCTATCTCCAGAAATCACTAGAACATGCTCAAACACACATGGCAAGATTGCAAATAATAACAGTTCAGACTTTGCAGAAAATAACATCAGGTTGCAATGTTTAGAGCTATCAAACAACATGTTACAGGAACTTACCATGGCAAACAAAGGCATGGCATGAATCTACTAAATGCATAGATCAAATGTCCTTTACTGACCATGAGCCAAAAAGGATCAGAAGATATGATGGCACCCATGTAAACATAGCAAGTTATATTACAGATTCAAACATGGCAGGAACAACGATAAGTAGGCATGTTGATGAGCTTGTACCACTCACCACAGAGCAATACATGGCATGGCAAGGCAACCAACAGTAAGAAGACATAATTTCTGAAACAATCCAAGGCAAGAACAAGTTCATAGCATGCAAGGTTCAACTACAACAACCTTGGCAAAATTGAATAACATGTAAACAATCTGCCAGGAAACATTTTGTAGCAAAAGTAGAGCACACAAATGACATGCTAGACTACTCCATAATTGCAAACAGGGGCATGAATGGATAGACAATAACCATATGTTCAAAACATCCTTAATGAAGTATCTCAAAATAAGCATGGATCACTCTGTAGCATCATGTTTACATGGCATCAAAATAACAGCAGAACAGGGACTAAAATCAGCAACATCACGACGCCTAGTTTGCATGCTTGTGCTAGTCACCACATTGATCACAAAAATACATGGCATACACCACTACAAATATGGCATGACATAGATCAAAACACATGTAGACATCAACCTCATAGGATGCACACATCAATCATGGCAAACATGACAAATGAGCATGTTCTGTTAACAGACAGCAGACAACATCAACTAGCACTCTTGCAACGATGATTCAGGCATCAATATGGACCCAAATGAAGATGGTGCAATGGAATGAAATGAAGTACTCGTTGAGACGAACAATTTGACATATTACACGCACAAAACGGAGCTACGGATGCAGAGATATGATGCGCTGAACATGACATGATAATGTCAAAATATTCGGGACTTGGTGGTTTTTCAGGAAAAAAAATGGAGTGAGCGCAGATAGCTAAAGTGTGCATGGGCAGGTTTTACTGGGCTCTTACCATTGGGCCAAGCCCAGGAAGAGGAAGCAGGCCGGGGGGAGCTGGGCTGGGCCTTTGCTTCTACTGGGCCTTAGGGAGGCCAGCCCACGAGGCCGGCGGCCTGTCGTCGTCCTCCTCCTCGATCCAGAGGGGATCGAGGGAAGGCAGGGCAGCAGCGGCCTGCGACGGGAACAACGAGGCCGGAGGGGTGTAGAGGAGGCTGGGACGGCGCGGGGACGGGTGGATCCGGCGGCGCGGAGTGCCTCGGGCGCACGGCGGCGGCGCGGGCCTCGGGCGCCCAGATCGGGCCCGGGCGGGCCGGGGTCGGGCCCCAGCGGGCTGCGGCGGCGCGAGGCGACACGTGGCAGGACAGGGTTGGACGGGAGCGGCGGAGCGTATATGTCCGGCGTCGGACGGACGCGTCCGGCGCGCGAGAGGAGCGGGGCTAGGGTTTCGGGGGGATTAGACCGCGAATTCGGGGGAGGGGACTAATTTATAGGTAGAGGGAGCTAGGAGAGTCCAAATGAGGCACGGTTTTTGCCCACACGATCGTGATCTAACGGCGGAGAGCATGGAGGGGGTTTGGATGGATTTTGGGCCATTTTTGAAGGGTGTTGGGCTGCAAAGAGAAAGGGGGGTTTCTGGCTACGCGGTTAACCGTTGGAGTATCAAACGACCTCCAAATGGCACGAAACTTGACAGGCGGTCTACCGGTGCTATACCAAGGCCGCTTGGCAAGACTCAGTCCATTCCGAGAACGTTTAACACCCGCACATGAAACAAGGTCTGAGAGGGGGTGATGGGCGCGCGCGAATGGTCCGGACTCCGAACGGACAACGGAGAGAACCGGGAGAACCCGAACGGATGCAAGTTTTGAAAAACATGCAGATGAAATGCAGATGATGACATGGCAAGATGCAACACGCAAGAAAATGACATGGCAACAACGGCGAATAACTGGCAGACACCTGGCGCATCGAATCCGGGGCGTTACAACACTCCTCCACTAACAAGAGATCTCATCCCGAGATCTTAGGACCGAGACGGAAGAGAAAAAGGAAGAGGTGAAACGAGAAACACAAGAGAGAAGAGGCACAGAATCGAGAACACTCAAGAAGAAGAGAGGAACGACGAGAATGACGAGAATCGAAAGCTCACGAAATCAGATAGACTATGAAACCACTCCGGTTAGAACGAGATAAGAAACGAATATGAATGGAAGAATTTAGGCAGCACTCCGACTGAAACATGGAGGAATAGAACACGAACTTGAGAGGATGGAAAGATACTTGATGAAGACATGACACAAAACCTCCGGAAAGGATTAAAAGAGTTGAATGAAAAGAACGGAGAAGAAAATGACAACTTGTGCCACGAATGAAATAGAAAGCAACCTTAGAAGATAAGATTGAATGGAGTTGTTGAGAAAATCAACAACAAAAGGATAAGCTTGTTGTGGACTTACAGATAACATCTCAAAATTATGAGGTGATCACCAGCCGCGAACGGAAATGATTGAATAGCTGAGAAGAACGAAGGAATGCAAAACTCCACTTCAAAAGAATACGGAGAATTAATTGCACTTCGAGACGCGAGAAGAAAAGATACTTGAACTCCATCAACAAAATCTTGATGAACTCTTGACGAATGAATTAAATCATGAAGAACCACCATGAAGAACTCCGGTAACAAAAGGATGATGAGATAGAAGAAGGAAAATAATAAGATGAGCCTTGCGATGATTTAGATGGAGGTTCCGACTTAATGACCGAGGAAAATGAACTCCGGAAAAGAAAAGATGAAGACACTTGGAACTAGAATTTATTCATCAAGAACAAACTCTGAAGGAAAGGGATTACTCACTCTGGTGAAATAAGAATAAGATTTATTGTATGCTTAACCTTCATCAAATTAAATTGATGACAAGCAATGGATTTTGCATACTACTTATTCTTCTTGAAAAAGGATTGAGAAGGGATAGCACAAAACTTGAGAAGGTCTTCATGAACAACCGGTAGGATTGGAAAGAATGAATGAATTAAAATGATAGTCAAGGAAAAAGAATCTTGAACGAACCGCCGTTAGAATTCGGAAATGACTGACGAAAGAGGATGAATCACCGGGAAGAATTAGAAGAACAAATAAACTAGAGGGGATTTAGTTGTAAAAGAACAAAGAGATCATGAGCTGATTAAAGAACACTTGAACGAAGCACCGGGATAACTGGATAACGGTAGCTAAAATGTGAGGACGAAGAATTCTTCTGGAATGATGGCCTCCGGTGAAAAGAAATGGAAAAACAACTCCTGAAATACTCCGGATGGGTGAGAAAAAGGAATATCTGACAAATGGAATAATTCTCGAGGATAACATGAAGCTAGAACCACGAAACTTCGAGAGAACGGACAAGATTTAGAGGAAAAACTCTTCTTCAATCTTCAAATGACGATGAGAAACACCACCAAAATTACTGAGATACTCCGGGAGAATGACAACCGAAAAGGTTGAGCCAACAATGAAAATGATTTGAAATTGATCTTGGAAAGGCATCTGACTGATGGAATCCATTCTTATGTCACACTTGAAAAGAATTTAGAATAACTCCTGGGAAATTAGAAGAGTCAGGTAAGATCCTGGGAAAAGACCTGTGGGTTAGGGCCCACAAAAGAGAGAAAGAAAAACACCGTCGGAAAGGATTTGTTGAACAGATAGATGATGCATCAGAACAATTGAAATATTTGAATGAGGTGACAACCTCGAATTAATTCACAAACAGATGAATCTCCTGATAAGTCTTGAGCACTCCGAAAGGATAAACTAGCGAGAGGAAAACGAGCAGGGAAAACACTTGAGCCGAGGAAAAGAATATGATCAACCCGAAAACTTGAATTAAATCCACCGGAGAAGAAAAAGAGATGAAGACTGTCAAACAAAAGAGAATTCACCGGTTGAAACAATTGAGGGAAGACTGAAGAGACTCCACACGAAAGACTCCGGGAAGAAGAGGGTGGGAGGGCGGGAAAAACAAAGGCAAATTGGAAGGGGAAAATGACGCATATCTTAAAGAGGGAACACCGGTTGAAATCACTGAGGAAAGAAAGCAAAGACTTCGCACGAGTAGGATGGATACTCGATGACGGACTCCGGTTCCGAGAAGAAGACGGGGTGGGCAGGTGGGAAAAGAAAACAACTGAGGATTGAACTTGGCAGCAATGAAGAGGCTCGAGTCAACTTGACAAGAAATGCACCAGATGAAAAGAGAAGAGAACCAACGAACGAAAAACTAACCGCGTGAACCTAAAGAAAATTTGAAGGGGAAGAGAAGTAATTCAAAACACCTACGTCAAGATTCCTTACCAGAGCGACGAAGGGGCTGAGGAGTAAAAAGAATTCCTACTCTCCGATATAACTAGACTCCAAAAAAGTTTTCTTCTAGACTCAACAACGGCCAAACTACACGATCAATCAAGGGGGCTCCTAAGGTCGGTCGAGGCTCTGATACCAACTTGTCACGCCCGATATGCGACCCTATCCAAAAGGAACTCGAAGGTCCCACCAAGGATAGACCCGCATATTGAAATGCTTTTGCAAGGTGGATATCATTACATCAACATTACATAATAGATGGGGATACATCCATAAGGCACACAAAGCCACACGAATACAACATCACAATACATAAGAGCATCATCCGACTACGGATGAAACGCAAACAGAAACTCAAACAACATCCACCCTGCTAGCCCATGCTACCGACCTGGAACCTATCCCTGATCGAAGAAGAAGCAGAAGAAGAACTCAACACAAGCAAGCATCACTCTCGCGTCATGATCATCACACAACCTATACCTGCAACTGTTGTTGTAGTAATCTGTGAGCCACGAGGACTCAGCAATCCCATTACCATGGGTATCAAGACTAGCAAAGCTTAAAGGGAAAGGAAGGGGTAAAGTGGTGAGGTTGCAGCAGCAACTAAGCATATATGGTGGCTAACATATGTAAATAAGAGCGAGAAGAGAGCAAACGGAATGGTTGTCAACTATTAATGATCAAGAAGTGATCCTGAACTCCTACTTACATCAAACATAACCCAAAGACCGTGTTCACTTCCCGGACTCCGCCGAGAAGAGACCATCACGGCTACACACGCGGTTGATGCGTTTTAATTCGGATATGGTGTCAAGTTATCTACAATCGGACATTAACAAATTCCCATCTGACTATAACCGCAAGCACGGCTTTCGAAAGATTATACCCTGCAGGGGTGTCCCAACTTAGCCCATGATAAGCTCTCGCGATCAACGAAGGATATACCTTCTCCCAGGAAGACCCGATTAGACTCGGAATCCCGGTTTACAAGACATTTTGACAATTGTAAAACAAGACCAGCAAGACCGCCCGATGCGCCGACAATCCCGATAGGAGCTGCACATATCTCGTTCTCAGGGCAACACCTGATGAGCAATCCGTACAACTAAAACCAGACCTCAAGTTTCCCTGAGGGGGCGCTGCAAAGGGCTCTAGTTCGGACCAACACTTGGACAAGCACTGGCCCGGGGGGGCTAAAATAAAGATGACCCTTGGGTTAATTACTCCCAAGGGTAAAGTAGGTGGTGGTGAGGCAAATGGTACAACCAATGTTGGGCCTTGCTGGAGGAGTTTTATTCAAAGTGAACTGTCAAGGGGGTCCCATAAATCACCCAACCGCGTAAGGAAGCAAAATCCGGGAACATAACACCGGTATGACAGAAACTAGGGCGGCAAGAGTGGAACAAAACACCAGGCATAAGGCCGAGCCTTCCACCCTTTACCAAGTATATAGATGCATTAATAATATAAGAAATATTGTGATATCCCAACATAATCCTGTCCACCATGGAGCAATCTTCAACTTCACCTGCAACTAACAACGCTATAAGAGGGCTGAGCAAAGCGGTAACATAGCCAAGCAATGGTTTGCTAGGAAGGGTGTCAAAGGTTAGAGGTTCATGACAATTTGGGAGGCTTGACGAGCAAAAGATAGGAAACACAGCATAGCGATAGAATGAAGCAACTAGCATAGCAATGATAGTAGTGAGATCCAGGGTAGTGGTCATCTTGCCTGAAATCCCGCTAGGATGAAGAAAGAGTCCATGAAGAAGACGAACGGATGAAGCCACGAAGACGAACCAAGCGTAGACGAACGAATCCTCACGATCGCAACAAAACGGGAACTATCTAGAAGAAGCACACAACATGGGAAACACACCACACATGAACAAGACATGATGCACGACCAAGCATGATGCATGACAAGACTACATGAAGCTACTCATGGCAAGGGATGACGCAAACAAGAGCAACACATCAAGGCAAGTTTAAATGAGGCCGGGAACAACATATAACAATTCTGGTAAGTCCTCATATGCATATTTCGAAATTGGTCCAGATCTGAATAAACCTTAAGTTGAAGTTGTTAAACAGCAAGTTAAGATGAACCAAGATGAACTACACGAGATTCTAGTCAAGTTACATATAAAGTTCATTAGATTTGGAGCTACGGCCTAGAAGATATGAGCAAAACAAGTTAAACATGGCATTGATGCAAAATGCACCCAAACTTCAAGCAAACACCTCAAAACAAGGATGCAACATGATAATATGGAACTACATGCAATTCTAAGCAAGTTTCATATAGAGCACACTCAAAACGGAGCAACGGTTCAACACATGCACTCTATACAAGTTATAGCAACAATCTGTCCAAAACAGCAACTAGGCATATTGCAAGCACCAAAACAACATGCTACAGTACCACAATATGAAAACAAAAGGCATGGGCATGATGTACAGGTAAAGCCTAACAAAACATGAACACTGAGCTATCTCCAGAAATCACTAGAACATGCTCAAACACACATGGCAAGATTGCAAATAATAACAGTTCAGACTTTGCAGAAAATAACATCAGGTTGCAATGTTTAGAGCTATCAAACAACATGTTACAGGAACTTACCATGGCAAACAAAGGCATGGCATGAATCTACTAAATGCATAGATCAAATGTCCTTTACTAACTATGAGCCAAAAAGGATCAGAAGATATGATGGCACCCATGTAAATATAGCAAGTTATATTACAGATTTATACATGGCAGGAACAACGATAACTAGGCATGTTGATGAGCTTGTACCACTCACCACAGAGCAATACATGGCATGGAAAGGCAACCAACAGTAAGAAGACGTGATTTATGAAACAATCCAAGGCAAGAACAAGTTCATAGCATTCAAGTTTCAACTACAACAACCTTGGCAAAATTGAATAACATGTAAACAATCTGCCAGGAAACATTTTGTAGCAAAAGTAGAGCACACAAATGACATGCTAGACTACTCCATAATTTCAAACAGGGGCATGAATGGATAGACAATAACCATATGTTCAAAACATCCTTAATGAAGTATCTCAAAATAAGCATGGATCACTCTCTAGCATCATGTTTACATGGCATCAAAATAACAGCAGAACAGGGACTAAAATCAGCAACATCACGATGCCTAGTTTGCATGCTTGTGCTAGTCACCACATTGATCACAAAAACACATGGCATACACCACTGCAAATATGGCATGACATAGATCAAAACACATGTAGACATCAACCTCATAGGATGCACACATCAATCATGGCAAAAATGACAAATGAGCATGTTCTGTTAACAGACAGCAGACAACATCAACTAGCACTCTTGCAACGATGATTCAGGCATCAAGATGGACCCAAATGAACATGGTGCAATGGAATGAAATGAAGTACTCGTTGAGACGAACAATTTGACATATTACACGCACAAAACGGAGCTACGGATGCAGAGATATGATGCGATGAACATGGCATGATAATGTCAAAATATTCGGGACTTGGTGGTTTTTCAGGGAAAAAAACGGAGTGAGCGCAGATAGCTAAAGTGTGCACGGGCAGGGTTTACTGGGCTCTCACCATTGGGCCAAGCCCAGGAAGAGGAAGCAGGCCGGGGGGGAGCTGGGCTGGGCCTTTGCTTCTACTGGGCCTTGGGGAGGCCATCCCACGAGGCCGGCGGCCTGTCGTCGTCGTCCTCCTCGATCCAGAGGGGATCGAGGGAAGGCAGGGCAGCAGCGGCCTACGACGGGAACGACGAGGCTGGAGGGGTGCGGAGGAGGCCGGGACAGCGCGGGGACGGGTGGATCCGGCGGCGCGGAGTGCCTCGGGCGCACGGCGGCGGCGCGGGCCTCGGGC
>NC_041387.1:558125441-558128930 GCF_002162155.2 Triticum dicoccoides
GCGGGCCGCGGTCGGGCCGCGGCGGGCTGCGGTGGTGCGAGGCGACACGTGGCGGGGCATGGTTGGACGGGGCGGTGGAGCGGACATGTCCGGCGCCGGACGGACGCGTCCGGCGCGCGAGAGGAGCGGGGCTAGGGTTTCGGGGGGATTAGACCGCGAATTCGGGGGAGGGGACTAATTTATAGGTAGATGGAGCTAGGAGAGTCCAAATGAGGCACGGTTTTCACCCACACGATCGTGATCGAACGGCGGAGAGCATGGAGGGGTTTTGGATGGGTTTTGGGACAGTTTGGAAGTGTGTTGGGCTGCAAAGAGAAAGGGGGGTTTCGGGCTACGCGGTTAACCGTTGGAGTATCAAACGACCTCCAAATGGCACGAAACTTGACAGGCGGTCTACCGGTGCTATACCAAGGCCGCTTGGCAAGACTCGGTCCATTCTGAGAACGTTTAACACCCGCACATGAAACAAGGTCTGAGAGGGGGCGACGGGCGCGCGCGAATGGTCTGGACTCCGAACGGACAACAGAGAGAACCGGGAGAACCCGAACGGATGCAAGTTTTGAAAAACATGCAGATGAAATGCAGATGATGACATGGCAAGATGCAACACGCAACCAAATGACATGGCGACGACGGCGAATAACTGGCAGACACCTGGCGCATCGAATCTGGGGCGTTACAGGAACAAAACATTTTTTCCCAGTTACCCGATGCAGAACTACGGGAGCAAGAAGAGGAGCTGGGGCGACCGGCCATGATGGAATGGATTTTTTCGTACGCACTCTGTTGAAAGCTTGCTTGGGAGAAGATGGTGATATTTGGATCTGAGGATCCCCGTCTCTTCAAATAGACGGTTCGCTCACAGGGTCATGGTGGCAAATGTAAAAATGCCCCGGCTCCTCGTATTCGCTCGACACATGGAGATGGCCATTATTAAAGCACAGAGGCCAAGGAGTACAACATTAATGGGAGGCCGGACACTGTTCGCTACGACAGGTACTCTGGATTTGGAGAAGAACCCGCCTTGCAATGCCAAAGACAATCTGAGCGCCGGACTCATCGTCATTGAAGCCTGGTTCGGGGGCTACTGAGGGAGTCCAGGATAAGGGGGTATCCGGACAGCCGGACTATATACTTTGGCTGGACAGTTGGACTATGAAGATACAAGATTGAAGACTTCGTCCCGTGTCCGGATGGGACTCTCCTTTGTGTGGAAGGCAAGCTTGGCGATTCGGATGTTAGATCTCCTTCTCTATAACCGACTTTGTGTAACCCTAGCCCCCTCCGGTGTCTATATAAACCGGAGGGTTTAGTCCGTAGGACAAGAACAATCATAATCATAGGCTAGCTTCTAGGGTTTAGCCTCTACGATCTCGTGGTAGATCAACTCTTGTAATACTCATATCATCAAGATCAATCAAGCAGGAAGTAGGGTATTACCTCCATCGAGAGGGCCCGAACCTGGGTAAACATCGTGTCCCCAGTCTCCTGTTACCATTAGCCTTAGACGCATAGTTCGGGACCCCCTACCCGAGATCCGCCAGTTTTGACACTGACACCCCTCCTCTGCTCGACGTCTCAGCGAGCACGAGCCTTTCCACCGTGTTCGCCGTGTCGTCGCCGTCCTCCTGGAGCCACCTCCCCCTCCGCAAGCCCCTCCATCAGCGCTCGTCGCCGCGCGCCCACGGGAAACCTGTAGCCGCCCTTCTTTGTTCGCGTCCTGGCTTCTTCCTTCTCTTGTCCCCGAGCTCTGCTCGTCTCCGTGACCTCTGCGGCTCGTCCGTTACCTCCCTCGTCGCCTTCTCGCCACCCCGTGCTCGCTGACCATCGCCCGCGGTGACACCCGAGCCCGTGCGTCTCTCCCCGGGTATATATATCCCTCCCCCGAGCCATTCGACCTCACCACCAGCCTCGGCTCGCTCCACAACCCCGCCCCAGCCTCTCAAACGAGCTCCCGAAGCCCTCTTTGCCTCTGTTGGCTGCCATGGCCGCCGCGAAGCTCGGCTTAAATCCGAGCCACCCCTCCAATCCCTAACTTCACCCACATCTTCCCCGTGCTCCGGCAAACCTCCCCAGCCCTTCCACTCTTCACCGGAGTGCCGCAGGCCGTCGCGCCCAAGATCAACCTCCGCCGCTGTCTCCTTCTCCCACCAACCGTCGCCGCCTCCCCACTCCTCCCCGGGGCTTGTTTCCCCCTGGATGGATGCGGTGGGACGCGCCGTGCTCGCCGGTAGCCTCCCCTTGGCCGGAGTTGGCCGGAGCCGCGAGGCCAGCGCCGGCGCCGGCGCCCCTCCCTCTGTTCTGCGCCCACGTCGGGAGGAAGAAGAGGAGGAGAGGGAGGAGAGAGAGGAGGGAGTTGACCAGGCACGTGGACCCCGCGACCCCACCAGTCAGTGACCCAGGCGGTTGACCCCGGTGACGCTGACATGGCAAGTGGAGACGCATTCGGGCGCGTCCGTTTTCATCTGCAGAAAGTGTATCGCGTGAAGTGTGCTTCCTCTTTGGGTAAGCGTATTTCTTTTGTTCTTCGGGCGTAAATGTGCTTTCCTCTCTGGAAAGCGTATTTTCCGAAATCTGCTTCTGCCTTATCCACTCAGGGACTTGTTTGTGATGATATTTCTGCAGATTAGTCCATGCACGTCCTCACCTCATAACTTTTTGATCGTAACTCCAAATGAGGTGATTCCAAAGCCCATTTCTTCGCCTCGTCGAGCCCGTTCTGTTGGTAACACTTTCACCATGTGTTAACATTCTGAAAATGACCATTTTGCCCTTGCATGTAAACAGCCCCCTCCGAGAGAGGACTATTTTCAGCAAATCTTTCCGCGGCTTCACCGCACTTCTCCCCGGTGCCTTCTTCATCCCCAGGCAAGCCACAATACCCACTTGAATGATAGTCATGCAGTAGCCATGGTTTTCAACTCGAATATTTAATAAGTGTTTGTTTGTTTAAAACATGGTTATCGTTGTTCTGGTGCTGCTTAAAGTTTCATGTTCACTCTCATGTTATGTTGTCTTGCACCTGGTTATCTTGTACTAGTTGCTAGTATTTCCTTTCATATGTTTATGCTTGCTAGTAGTACATGTTGATGTTGGTGATGGTTTTCGGTGCATGACTTCCGTCTGTTTCGAGTGCCGTTTTATGCATGTTCCGTTGCATCCAGTTGGTTAAATGCTTGCATGGTAGCATTGTTGATATGTCTTGCATGATATTTATTGTTGATGCTAGTGGTCATGCTAGGTTTCTATGAGTAGTGTTCTACTTGTGATATTCATGCACGTCATTATGCCATGCTCAGTTGGATATGATTCATTGTTGATATGGTCGATAGTTATGTTGTACCCTCATGCTTATGTTGATATCATGCTCATGCATTGTAATTACATCATGTTATTTTATCATGGCTCAGCATATTTGCATTCAAGTTTAACTGGCTTAATTGAACTTGAACAATTGTTGGCTGAGTCCTGGTGCCACCAAATCGAGCT
>NC_041387.1:558129264-558182291 GCF_002162155.2 Triticum dicoccoides
GGTCTATTGTCATGCCTCTCGCTGGTGCCTCCAATGAGGGAAGGTTATGGCCGTGCGGTACCCTGGCCCGGTAAGCAGACATAACCTTGTGTGCCCATAGTTGGATGATAAGCGCTTTTGTCCCCGTTTGGGACCGTTTTGCCACGACAGTGACCGTTGGTGTCTAGGGTAGACACGGGGCCACCCATGACTTAGCCCAGAGGGGAGTTAGTTGGAGTGGCCGGGAGAGTCTCATGGCAGTAGGACGGTTTTGTCGGAACACCGTTTGTCCACCCGAATGGGAGTGCGAGGCCATGGGTTTCGTGGTGTGGGTACATGTTGGGGAACGTAGTAATTTCAAAAAAATTCCTACGCACACGCAAGATCATGGTGATGCATAGCAACGAGAGGGGAGAGTATTGTCCATGTACCCTCGTAGACCGAAAGCGGAAGCGTTAGCACAACGCGGTTGATGTAGTCGTGCGTTTTCATGATCCGACCGATCCAAGTACCGAACGTACGGCACCTCCGAGTTCAGCACACGTTCAACTCGATGACATCCCATGAACTCTGATCCAGCAGAGCTTGGCAGGAGAGTTCCGTCAGCACGATGGCATGATGACGGTGTTGATGATGCTACCGAGGTAGGGCTTCGCCTAAGCACCGCTATGATATTACCGAGGTGGAATATGGTGGAGGGGGGCACCGCACACTGCTAAGAGATCAATGAAGGAAAGATGGGGAGAGGGAGAAGGAAAAGGGGGCGGCACCCCTTGTCCAATTCGGACCAGAGGGGGGACGCCTCCTTCCTTTTGGCCTCTCTCCTCTATTCCCGTATGGCCCAATAAGGCCCATATACTCCTCAGCGAATTACCGTAACTCTCCCGTACTCCGAAAAATACCCGAATCACTCGGAACCTTTCCGAAGTCTGAATATAATCGTCCAATATATTGATCTATACATCTCGACCATTTTGAGACTCCTCATCATGTCCCCGATCTCATCCGGGACTCCGAACTACCTTCGGTACATCAAAACACATAACTCATAATATAAATTGTCATCGAACTTTAAGCGTGCGGACCCTACGGGTTCGAGAACTATGTATACATGACCGAGACACATCTCCGGTCAATAACCAATAGTGGAACCTGGATGCTCATATTGGGTCCTACATATTCTACGAAGATCTTTATCGGTCAAACCACATAACAACATACGTTGTTCCCTTTGTCATCGGTATGTTACTTGCCCGAGATTTGATCGTCGGTATCTCAATACCTAGTTCAATCTCATTACCGGCAAGTGTCTTTACTCGTTATGTAATACATCATCTCGCAACTAACTCATTAGCCACATTGCTTGCAAGGCTTATAGTAATGTGCATTACCGAGAGGGCCCATTGATACCTCTCCGACAATCGGAGTGACAAATCCTAATCTCGAAATACGCCAACCCAACAAGTACCTTCGGAGACACCTGTAGAGCACCTTTATAATCATCCAGTTACGTTGTGACGTTTGGTAGCACACAAAGTGTTCCTCCGGTAAACGGGAGTTGCATAATCTCATAGTCATAGGAACATGTATAAGTCATGAAGAAAGCAATAACAACATACTAAATGATCAAGTGCTAAGCTAACAGAATGGGTCAATTCAATCACATCATTCTCCTAATGATGTGATCCTGTTAATCAAATGACAACTCATGTCCATGGCTTGGAAACTTAACCACCTTTGATTCAACGAGATAGTCAAGTAGAGGCATACTAGTGACACTCTGTTTGTCTATGTATTCACACATGTACTAAGTTTCCGGTTAATACAATTCTAGCATGAATAATAAACATTTATCATGATATAAGGAAATAAATAATAACTTTATTATTGCTTCTAGGGCATATTTCCTTTAGTCTCCCACTTGCACTAGAGTCAATAATCTAGTTCACATCACCATGTGATTTAACACAAATATTCACATCTATATGTGATTAACACCCATAGCTCACATCGTCATGTGACCAACACCCAAAGGGTTTACTAGAGTCAATAATCTAGTTCACATCGCTATGTGATTAACACCCAAAGAGTACTAAGGTGTGATCATGTTTTGCTCATGAGAGAAGTTTAGTAAACGGGTCTGTCACTTTCACAGCCGTATGTATTTTTCAAATATTCTATGTCTACAATCCTCTGCATAGAGCTACTCTAGCTAGTTGCTCCCACTTTCAATACGTATCCAGATTGAGACTTAGAGTCATCTGGATCGGTGTAAAAATTTGCATCAATGTAACTCTTTACAACGAATTCTTTTATCACCTCCATAATCGAGAAACATTTCCTTAGTCCTTACTAAGGATATTCTTGACCGCTGTCTAGTGATCTACTCCTAGATCAAAATTGTACTCTCTTGCCAAACTCAGAGAAAGGTATACAATAGGTCTGGTACACAGCATAACACACTTTATAAAACCTATGACTAAGGCATAGGGAATGGCTTTCATTTCTATCTTCTGCCGTGGTCGGGCTTTGAGTCTTACTCAATTTCACACCTTGTAACACAGGCAAGAACTCTTTCTTTGACTGTTCTATTTTGAACTACTTCAAAATCTTGTCAAGGTATATACTCATTGAAAAAACTTATCAAGCGTCTTGATCTATCTATATAGATCTTGATGCTCAATATGTAAGCAGCTTCACCGAGGTCTTTCATTGAAAATCTTTTATTTAAGAATCCTTTTATGCTATCCAGAAATTCTATATCATTTCCAGTCGACAATATGTCGTCCACATATAATATCAGAAATGCTACAGAGTATATTCTTTGATACAGGCCTTTCCAAAAGTCTGTATAAAACCATATGCTTTGATCAACTCATCAAAGCGTATATTCCAACTCCGAGATGCTTGCACCAACCCATTGATGGATCGCTGGAGCTTGCACATTTTGTTAGCACCTTTAGGATTGACAAAACCTTCTGGTTGTATCATATACAACACTTCTTTAAGAAATATCCATTCAAGGAATGCAGTTTTGACATCCATTTGCCAGATTTCATAAAATGTGGCCATTGCTAACATGATTCGGACTCGTAACAATGCTTAAGTCTGCCCGGTGACGTCTCCCATGCCTTGATCCAGCAAGGAGAGAGGGAGAGATTGAGGAAGACTCCATCCAACAGCAGCACAACGGTGTGGTGGTGGTGGAGGAGCGTGGCAATCCTGCAGGGCTTCGCCAAGCACCGCGGGAGAGGAGGACGACTTGGGAGAGGGGGAGGGCTGCGCCAGAACTTCGTGTTAAGCTCCCATGCACCTCCCCACTATATATAGGGGTGGAGGGGCTGGTTTCTTGCCCTCCAAGTCCATTGGGGTGTTGGCCAAGGTGGGAGGAAAGAAATCCCATCATTTCCTTCCCCACCGATTGTTATCCCCCCTTTTTAGGGATCTTGATCTTATCCCTTCGGGATATGATCTTATTCCTTCTAAGGGGGGATCTTGGTGCGCCTTGACCAGGGGTGTGGGGCCTTGCCCCCACTACCCACGTTCATGTGGGCCCCCCATGCAGGTGGGCCCCACTCCGGAACCTTCTAGAACCTTCCCGGTACAATACCGAAAAATCCCGAACATTTTCCGGTGGCCAAAATTGGACTTCCCATATATAAATCTTTACCTCCAGACCATTCCGGAACTCCTCGTGATGTCCGGGATCTCATCAGGGACTCCGAACAACATTCGGTAACCACATACAAACTTCCTTTATAACCCTAGCGTCATCGAACCTTAAGTGTGTAGACCCTATGGGTTCGGGAGACATGTAGACATGACCGAGACGTTCTCCGGTCAATAACCAACAGCGGGATCTGGATACCCATGTTGGCTCCCACATGTTCCACGATGATCTCATCGGATGAACCACGATGTCAAGGACTCAATCAATCCCGTATACAATTCCCTTTGTCTAACGGTATTGTACTTGCCCGAGATTCGATCGTCGGTATACCGATACCTTGTTCAATCTCGTTACCGGCAAGTCTCTTTACTCGTTCCGTAACACATCATCCCGTGATCAACCCCTTGGTCACATTGTGCACATTCTGATGATGTCCTACCGAGTGGGCCTAGAGATACCTCTCCGTTTACACGGAGTGACAAATCCCAGTCTCGATTCGTGCCAACCCAACAGACACTTTCGGAGATACCTGTAATGCACCTTTATAGCCACCCAGTTACGTTGTGACGTTTGGTACACCCAAAGCATTCCTACGGTATCCGGGAGTTGCACAATCTCATGGTCTAAGGAAAAGATACTTGACATTAGAAAAGCTTTAGCATACGAACTACACGATCTTTGTGCTAGGCTTAGGATTGGGTCTTGTCCATCACATCATTCTCCTAATGATGTGATCCCGTTATCAACGACATCCAATGTCCATAGCCAGGAAACCATGACTATCTGTTGATCACAACGAGCTAGTCAACTAGAGGCTCACTAGGGACATATTGTGGTCTATGTATTCACACATGTATTACGATTTCCGAATAATACAGTTATAGCATGAATAAAATATTATTATCATAAACAAAGAAATATAATAATAACACTTTTATTATTGCCTCCAGGGCATATTTCCAACAGTCTCCCACTTGCACTAGAGTCAATAATCTAGTTCACATCACCATGTGATTAACACTGACAGGTCACATCACCATGTGACCAACATCCAAAGAGTTTACTAGTGTCATTAAACTAGTTCACATCATCATGTGATTAAGACTCAATGAGTTCTGGGGTTTGATCATGTTCTGGTTGTGAGAGAGGTTTTAGTCAACGGATCTGCAACATTCAGATCCGTATGTACTTCGCAATTCTCTATGTCATATTATAAATGCTGCTTCCACGCTCCACTTGGAGCTATTCCAAATGGTTGCTCCACTATACGTATCCGGTTTGCTACTCAGAGTCATTCGGATAGGTGTTAAAGTTTGCATCGACGTAACCCTTTACGCCGAACTTTTTATCACCTCCATAATCGAGAAACATGTCCTTATTTACTTGAAGGACGATTTTGACCGCTGTCCAATGATCCATTCCTGGATCATTCTTGTACCCCTTGACTGACTCATGGCAAGGCACACATCAGGTGCGGTACTTAGCATAGCATACTGTAGATCCTACGTCTAAAGCATAGGGGACGACCTTCGTCCTTTCATCTTTTCTGCCGTGGTCGAGCTTCAAGTCTTAACTTCATACCTTACAACTCAGGCAAGAACTCCTTCTTTGACTGATCCATCTTGAACACCTTCAAGATCATGTCAAGGTATATGCTCATTTGAAAGTATCATTAAGCATTTTTGATCTATCCTCATAGATCTTGATGCTCAATGTTCAAGTAGCTTAATCTAGGTTTTCTATTGAAAAACACTTTTCAAATAACCCTATATGCTTTCTAGAAATTCTACATCATTTCTGATCAACAATATGTCAAGAACATATACTCATCAGAAATTCTATAGTGCTCCCACTCACTTCTTTGGAAACACAAGTTTCTCATAAATTTGTATAAACCCAAAATCTTTGATCATCTTATCAAAGTACATATTCCAACTCCGAGATGCTTACTCCAGTCCTTAGAAGGATCGCTGGAGCTAGCATACCTTTTAGCATCCTTAGGATCGACAAAACCTTTCTGATTGTATCACATACAACCTTTCCTTACGAAACTGGTAAGGAAACTCGTTTTGACATCCATCTGCCAAATTTCATAAATGCAGCTAATGCTAACATGATTCCGACGGACTTAAGCATCGCTAGGATGAGAAAATCTCATCGTAGTCAACTCCTTGAACTTGTGAAAAACTCTTCGCCACAAGTCGAGCTTCATAGACGGTGACATTACCGTCCACGTCCGTCTTCTTCTTAAAGATCCATTTATCTCAATGGCTTGCCGATCATCGGGCAAGTCCACCAAAGTTCATGATTTGTTCTGATACATGGATCCTATCTCGGATTTCATGGCTTCTAACCATTTGTCGGAATATGGGCCCACCATCGCTTCTCCATAGCTTGTAGGTTCATTGTTGTCTAGCAACATGACCTTCAAGACAGGATTACTGTACCACTCTAAAGTAGTACGCATCCTTGTCACCCTACGAGGTACGGTATTGACTTGATCCAAAAACTTCATGATCACTATCATAAGCTTCTACTTCAATTGGTGTAGGAGTCACAGGAACAACTTCCTGTGCCCTGCTACATACTTGTTGAAGTGACGGTTCAATAACCTCATCAAGTCTCCACCATCCTCCCACTCAATTTTCGAGACAAACCTTTCCTTGAGAAAGGACCCGATTCAAGAAACAATCCCTATTGCTTTCGGATCTGAATTAGGAGGTATACCCAACTATTTTGGGTGTCCTATGAAGATGCATTTTATCTGCTTTGGGTTCGAGCTTATCAACCTGAAACTTTTTCACATAAGCGTCGCAGCCCCAAACCTTTAAGAAATGACAGCTTAGGTTTCTCTAAACCATAGTTCATACGGTGTTATCTCGACGGAATTACGTGGTGCCCGATTTAAAGTGAGTGTGGTTGTCTCTAATGCCTAACCCATAAACGATAGTGGTAATTCGATAAGAGACATCATGGTACGCACCATATCCAATAGGGTGCAACTATGATGTTCGGACACACCATCACACTATGGTGTTCCAGGCGGTATTAATTGTGAAACAGTTTCCACAGTGTCTTAATTGTGTGCCAAAACTCGTAACTCAGATATTCATCTCTATGATCATATCATAGAAATTCTATCCTCTTGTCACGAAGATCTTAAACTTCACTCTGAAATTACTTCAACCATTCAATAATTCAGACTTGTGTTTCATCAAGTAAATATACTCAACATCTACTCGAATCATCTGTGAAGTAAGAACATAACGGTATTCGCTGCATGCCTCAGCACTCATTGGACTGCACACATCAAAATGTGTTGCTTCCAACAAGTTGCTATCTTGTTCCATTTTACTGAAACCGAGGCTTTTCAGTCATCTTGCCTATGTGGTATGATTTGCATATCTCAAGTGATTCAAAATCAAGTGAGTCCAAACGATCCATCTGCATGGAGTTTCTTCATGCGTATACACCAATAGACATGGTTCGCATGTCTCAAACTTTTCAAAAACGAGTGAGTCCAAAGATCCATCAACATGGAGCTTCTTCATGCGTTTTATACCAATATGACTTACATGGCAGTGCCACAAGTAAGTGGTACTATCATTACTATCTTATATCTTTTGGCATGAAAATGTGTATCACTACGATCGAGATTCAATAAACCATTCCTTTAGGTGCAAGACCACTGAAGGTATTATTCACATAAATAGAGTAACCATTATTCTCCTTAAATGAATAACCATATTGCGATAGACATAATCCAATCATGTCTATGCTCAACGCAAACACCAAATGACAATTATTCAGGTTTAATACTAATCTTGATGGTAGAGGGAGCGTGCGATGTTCGATCACATCAAACTTGGAAACACTTCCAACACATATCATCAGCTCAAGATAGTCTCCGTTTATTCCGTAGCTCTTTTATTTCGAGTTACTAACACTTAGCAACCGAACCGGTATCTCAATACCCTGGTGCTACTAGGAGTACTAGTAAAGTACACATTAACATAATGTATATCCAATATACTTCTATCGACCTTGCCAGCCTTCTCATTTACCAAGTATCTAGGGTAATTCTGCTCTAGTGGCTGTTCCCCTTATTACAGAAGCACTTAGTCTCGGGTTTGGGTTCAACCTTGGGTTTCTTCACTAGAGCAGCAGCTGATTTGCCGTTTCATGAAGTATCCCTTCTTGCCCTTGCCCTTCTTGAAAACTAGTGGTTTCACCAACCATCAACAATTGATGCTCCTTCTTGATTTCTACTTTCGTGGTGTCTAACATCGCGAATACCTCAAGGATCATCATATCTATCCCTGATATGTTAGAGTTCATCACGAAGCTCTTGCAGCTTGGTGGCAATGACTTTGGAGAAACATCACTATCTCATCTGGAAGATCAACTCCCAGTCGATTCAAGTGATTGTTGCACTCAGACAATCTGAGCACAAGCTCAACGATTGAGCTTTTCTCCCTTAGTTTGCAGGCTAAGAAAATCGTCGGAGGTCTTATACCTCTTGACGTGGGCACGAGCCTCAAATCCCAATTTCAGCCCTTGAAACATCTCATATGTTCCGCGACGTTTCGAAAATGTCTTTGGTGCCTCAACTCTAAACCGTTTAACTGAACTATCACGTAGCTATCAAAACGTGTATGTCCGATGTTCGCAACATCCACAGACGATGTTTGGGGTTCAGCACACTGAGCGGTGCATTAAGGACATAAGCTTTCTACTGTCCGCATAATCGCTACTGTCAACTTTCAACTATATTTTCTCTAGGAACATATCTAAACAGTGGAACTAAAGCGCGAGCTTACGACATAATTTGGAAAGATCTTTTGACTATGTTCAGGATAATTAAGTTCATCTTATGAACTCCCACTCAGATAGACATCCCTCTGGTCATCTAAGTGATTACATGATCCGAGTCAACTAGGTCGTGTCCGATCATCACGTGAGACGGACTAGTCATCATCTGTGAACATCTTCATGTTGATCGTATCTACTATACGACTCATGCTCGACCTTTCGGTCTCTGTGTTCCAAGGCCATGTCTGTACATGCTAGGCTCGTCAAGTTAACCCTAAGTGTATTGCATGTGTAAATCTGTCTTACACCCGTTGTATGTGAACGTAAGAATCCATCACACCCGATCATCACGTGGTGCTTAGAAGCGACGAACTGTAGCAATGGTGCACAGTTAGGGGAGAACACTTCTTGAAATTTTTGTAAGGGATCATCTTATTTACTACCGTCGTCCTAAGTAAACAAGATGCATAAACATGATAAACATCACATGCAATCAAATAGTGACATGATATGGCCAATATCATTTTGCTCCTTTTGATCTCCATCTTCGGGGCTCCATGATCATCATCGTCACCGGCATGACACCATGATCTCCATCATCATGATCTCCATCATCGTGTCTTCATGAAGTTGTCACGCCAACGACTACTTCTACTTCTATGGCTAACGCGTTTAGCAATAAAGTAAAGTAATTTACATGGCGTTCTTCAATGACACACAGGTCATACAAAAATAAAGACAACTCCTATGGCTCCTACCGGTTGTCATACTCATCGACATGCAAGTCGTGAATCCTATTACAAGAACATGATCAATCTCATACATCACATATCATTCATCACATTCTTCTTGGCCATATCACATCACATAGCATACCCTGCAAAAACAAGTTAGACGTCCTCTAATTGTTGTTTGCATGTTTTACGTGGCTGCTATGGGTTTCTAGTAAGAACGTTTCTTACCTACGCAAAACCACAACGTGATATGCCAATTGCTATTTACCCTTCATAAGGACCCTTTTCATCGAATCCGTTCCGACTAAAGTGGGAGAGACTGGCACCCGCTAGCCACCTTATGCACCAAGTGCATGTCAATCGGTGGAACCTGTCTCACGTAAGAGTACGTGTAAGGTCGGTCCGGGCCGCTTCATCCCACAATACCGTCGAAACAAGATTGGACTAGTAACGGTAAGCATATTGAACAAAACCAACGCCCACAACTACTTTGTGTTCTACTCGTGCAAAGAATCTACGCAATAGACCTAGCTCATGATGCCACTGTTGGGGAACGTAGCAGAAATTCAAAATTTTCCTACGTGTCACCAAGATCTATCTATGGAGAAACCAGCAACGAGGGGAAGGAGAGTGCATCTACATACCCTTGTAGATCGCTAAGCGGAAGCGTTCAAGAGAACGGGCTTGAAGGAGTCGTACTCGTCGTGATCCAAATCACCGGAGATCCTAATGCCGAACGGACGGCACCTCTGCGTTCAACACATGTACAGCCCGATGACGTCTCCCATGCCTTGATCCAGCAAGGAGAGAGGGAGAGGTTGAGGAAGACTCCATCCAACAGCAGCACAACGGCGTGGTGGTGGTGGAGGAGCGTGGCAATCCTGCAGGGCTTCGCCAAGCACCGCGGGAGAGGAGGACGACTTGGGAGAGGGTGAGGGCTGCGCCAGAACTTCGTGTTAAGCTCCCATGCGCCTCCCCACTATATATAGGGGTGGAGGGGCTGGTTTCTTGCCCTCAAAGTCCATTGGGGCGTTGGCCAAGGTGGGAGGAAAGAAATCCCATCATTTCCTTCCCCACCGATTGTTATCCCCCCTTTTTAGGGATCTTGATCTTATCCCTTCGGGATATGATCTTATTCCTTCTAAGGGGGGATCTTGGTGCGCCTTGACCAGGGGTGTGGGGCCTTGCCCCCACTACCCACTTTCATGTGGGCCCCCCATGCAGGTGGGCCCCACTCCGGAACCTTCTAGAACCTTCCCGGTACAATACCGAAAAATCCCGAACATTTTCCGGTGGCCAAAATAGGACTTCCCATATATAAATCTTTACCTCCGTACCATTCCGGAACTCCTCGTGACGTCCGGGATCTCATCCGGGACTCCGAACAACATTCGGTAACCACATACAAACTTCCTTTATAACCCTAGCGTCATCGAACCTTAAGTGTGTAGACCCTACGGGTTCGGGAGACATGTAGACATGACCTAGACGTTCTCTGGTCAATAACCAACAGCGGGATCTGGATACCCATGTTGGCTCCCACATGTTCCACGATGATCTCATCGGATGAACCACGATGTCAAGGACCCAATCAATCCCGTATACAATTCCCTTTGTCTAACGGTATTGTACTTGCCCGAGATTCGATCGTCGGTATACCGATACCTTGTTCAATCTCGTTACCGGCAAGTCTCTTTACTCGTTCCGTAACACATCATCCCGTGATCAACCCCTTGGTCACATTGTGCACATTCTGATGATGTCCTACCGAGTGGGCCCAGGGATACCACTCCGTTTACACAGAGTGACAAATCCCAGTCTCGATTCGTGCCAACCCAACAGACACTTTAGGAGATACCTGTAATGCACCTTTATAGCCACCCAGTTATGTTGTGACGTTTGGTACACCCAAAGCATTCCTACGGTATCCGTGAGTTGCACAATCTCATGGTCTAAGGAAAAGATACTTGACATTAGAAAAGCTTTAGCATACGAACTACACGATCTTTGTGCTAGGCTTAGGATTGGGTCTTTCCATCACATCATTCTCCTAATGATGTGATCCCGTTATCAATGACATCCAATGTCCATAGCCAGGAAACCATGACTATCTGTTGATCACAACGAGCTAGTCAACTAGAGGCTCACTAGGGACATATTGTGGTCTATGTATTCACACGTGTATTACGATTTCCGGATAATACAGTTATAGCATGAATAAAAGACTATTATCATGAACAAAGAAATATAATAATAACACTTTTATTATTGCCTCTAGGGCATATTTCCAACAGTTCTGTAGTAACTTGATCTGAAGTTTCATGATCATCATCATTAGCTTCCTCACTCATTGGGTGTAGGAATCATTGGAAATGATTTCTGTGATGAACTACTTTCCAATTCGGCAGAAGGTACAATTACCTCATCAAGTTCTACTTTCCTCCCACTCACTTCTTTCGAGAGAAACTCCTTCTCTAGAAAGGATCCATTCTTAGCAACGAATATCTTGCCTTTGGATCTGTGATAGAAGGTGTACCCAACAGTTTCCTTTTGGGTATTCTATGAAGACACACTTCTCCGATTTAGGTTTGAGATTATCAGGTTGAAACTTTTTCACATAAGCACCGCATCCCCAAACTTTAAGAAATGACAACTTTTGTTTCTTACCAAACCATAGTTCATAAGGCGTCGTTTCAACGGATTTTTGATGGTGTGAATGCAGCTGTCTCTAATGCATATCCCCAAAACGATATTGGTAAATCGGTAAGAAACATCATAGATCGCACCATATCCAATAAATTGCGGTTACGACTGTCAGGACCCCGACTCGATGTCACATCGATCTAGCTTGTAACACCTCATATCACTTTGCGGCCTCACGCACGGTATCCCCACGGGTGTTGCCTTACCTTTTCCCGGGACCGTTTGCGCCTTTTGGCTCACGTATATGATAGTGTCGCTAGCATCCATATGATAAGGAGCCCGGGCTGACATGACTAGTTGTAAACCCAAAGTGGCGCAGACTTACAGGGACATGCATCCATGAACCAGCTTCGAACGTGTCGGTCATCAGCATGTGGGTCCGGGCTGTAGCACTGGGCTAGCAGGACTCCGGTAAACCGGGCTGTAGCGGGCTAACAGGACTCCGGTACTCAATGTGTGACATTTCCCCGAAGGGACAGACACAGGAACGAAGAAGGACACATGCCGGCCAGCCTAAGTGTTCCAGAGCAGTAGCAAGCTACCATGGCTCAGCGGTAACACTAGGAGACATTTCCCGGTAAGAGAGGCTACCAAAGATAAACAACTAGATAGTCAGATCCCACACATACCAAGAATTTCAATCATACACACAATATGCTCGATATGTGCAAATACAACAAGGCATCACAACATGACTCTATGACACAAGTACTTTATTTAAGGCTAAGAGAGCCATACATAACATACACAAAGGTACGGGTCACACGACCCAGCATTCAAGTCATACAGTCATACAAACCAGCAGCGGAAGTAGCTTGTCTGAGTACAGACAACTAGTAAAATAAAAGAGGCTTGGCAAGCCTAGCTATACTACGTGGTCCTTCACAAGCTCAGGATCACCACCTGGGCCTTAGCCTACTCATTGATGTCAACGTCTACGAAGAACCCATCAGAAGGGGTTGCAGCGTCTTCTGTAAAAATGTAAATTATAGCAACATGAGTACAAAGGTACTCAGCAAGACTTACATCAGATCCTACATACATGCACATTATCAAGAAGGGTTGGTGGAGTTGTTGCAGCAAGCCAGCTTTGACTCTTGGCTAGGCTATTCTACGAGACTCCAACTTGAAATGGTTTTGCGTACACGAGTCCACTACTCACCACTTCAATACACTACCCAGGATCCACCTCCGTCTTCCTACGGAAGAGCCATCCTCGGCACTCACACTTATCTTGAGGCTTTTAGTAGTTTCCATTTACTTGTCTATGAACTGTATAGGCAACCAAGTAGTCCTTTACCGCGGACGCGGCTATTCGAATAGATCATGATAACCCTGCAGGGGTGTACTTCTTCATACACGCTCTCACCACTTACCGTCGTTTACACGACATGTACTCGGCAACCTTCAAGCGGAAGCCCAATGTGGGTGTCGGCCACGACCTACCTAATCACCTAAGTCTCCAATCCAGGTTTATCGCCTATCCAGGTTCCATCCGCAGGGAGTCCGGCCGAGGTTTCCCATACGGCCCCGAACGATGTGTACAGGGGTCCGTGACACCTAACGGGTGCCCGGTATCCCCGGCCACGTACCTACCGCATCACAGCCCACCCCTACGGTCAGCGCTGTCCACGGCCTCCAGTAGGCTACAAACACCAGAAACTACTTGCAACTCCTGGACGGAGAACTAGGGTGAATAAGAAGCCGAGAGGGTCCATTGGTTTCGGGCCCAATGCATGGTAGTAGCTGATTCTTAAATCACACATACAGATCTCAGTGCTTAAGGTCGGCTTCAATGAAACAACCCACCATGTACTCCTACATGGCCTCTCATCGATACCTTTACCAAATCATGTTCACCACACCACTCTCATTACCGACATAAACATTTCACTCTAGCCCATCACCCAGATGAACCAGACCTGACACGACTCTAAGCATAGCAGGCATGGCAAGGTAGGAACAACACATACATATGGCTCAAACAACTCCTACACATGCTAGTGGGTTTCATCTAGTTACTGTGGCAATGACAGGTCATGCAGAGGAAATGGGTTCAACTACCGTAGCACACAGCAGTTTGAAACGCGTTGTCTTAATGCAGTAAAAGAGAGCAGGAGCGAGAACATGGGATTGTATCGATATGATCAAATGGTTGGTTGCTTGCCTGATGGTTCGATGCACTGATACGGTTCTTCGTTAGGGTAATCACGGTACTCCTCGGAGGCAGAACCTGTCGCAAAGGACACCGATACACAACCATCTTCAAACAATGTGCAACAATATGATGCATGCATGAAACATGGCAATATGAGTGTGTTGGGCTAATGCAACTAAAACCAGAAGGGTTTGAGCAAATTTGAATCAAGGATTCAAATTTCAAATTCAAATATGGCCTTTTAAGGTGCTTTTCCTTGTTCTGCTTAAAACATCAATTTAACTTGTTTGATCATGCATGAAAATAGTACAGATGGATAGATTGGATTTTTCTGATCATTTTTCATATATAATTTGTCCAATTTGGAGTTACAGAATAAAAGTTATGAATTTTTGAAGTTTAAATAATATTCTGGAATTTCCTGATTTAAATTAAATCCAGAAAACCAATTACTGCGTCAGCCTGACGTCAGTGTGACGTCAGCAGGTCAACGGAACAGGTCTGGGTCAAACCTGACAGTGGGTCCCGCATGTCAGGGTGATTATACGCTGTCAGGACCCCGACTCGATGTCACATCGATCTAGCCGGTAACACCTCATATCACTTTGCGGCCTCACGCACGGTATCCTCACGGGTGTCGCCTTACCTTTGCCCGGGACCGTTTGCGCCTTTTGGCTCACGTATATGATAGTGTCGCTAGCATCCATATGATAAAGAGCCCGGGCTGACATGACTAGTCGTAAACCCAAAGTGGCACAGACTTACAGGGATAGGCATCCATGACCCAGCTTCGAACGTGTCGGTCATCAGCAAGTGGGTCCGGGCTGTAGCACTGGGCTAGCAGGACTCCGGTAAACCGGGCTGTAGCGGGCTAACAGGACTCCGGTACTCAAAGCGTGACATTTCCCCGAAGGGACAGACACAGGAACGAAGAAGGACACATGCCGGCCAGCCTAGGTGTTCCAGAGCAGTAGCAAGCTACCATGGCTCAGCGGTAACACTAGGAGACATTTCCCGGTAAGAGAGGCTACTAAAGATAAACAACTAGATAGTCAGATCCCACACATACCAAGCATTTCAATCATACACACAATATGCTCGATATGTGCAAATACAACGAAGCATCACAACATGACTCTATGACACAAGTACTTTATTTAAGGCTCAGTGAGCCATACATAACATACACAAAGGCACGGGTCTCACGACCCCACATACAAGTCATACAGTCATACAAACCAGCAGCGGAAGTAACTTGTCTGAGTACAGACAACTAGTAAAATAAAAGAGGCTTGGAAAGCCTAGCTATACCACGTGGTCCTTCACAAGCTCAGGGTCACCACCTGGGTCTTTAGCCTACTCGTTGATGTCAACGTCTACATAGAACCCATCAGAAGGGGTTGCAGCGTCTTCTGTAAAAATGTAGATTATAGCAACATGAGTACAAAGGTACTCAGCAAGACTTACATCAGATCCTACATACATGCATAGTATCAAGAAGGGTTGGTGGAGTTATTGCAGCAAGCCAGCTTTGACTCTTGGCTAGGCTATCCTACGATACTCCAACTTGAAATGGTTTTGCGCACACGAGTCCACTACTCACCACTTCAATACACTACCGAGGATCCACCTCCGTCTTCCTATGGAAGAGCCATCCTCGGCACTCACACTTATCTTGAGGCTTTTAGTAGTTTCCATTTACTTGTCTATGAACTGTATAGGCAACCAAGTAGTCCTTTACCGCGGACGCGGCTATTCGAATAGATCATGATAACCCTGCAGGGGTGTACTTCTTCATACACGCTCTCACCACTTACCGTCGTTTACACGACATGTACTCGGCAACCTTCAAGCGGAAGCCCAATGTGGGTGTCGGCCACGACCTACCTAATCACCTAAGTCTCCAATCCAGGTTTATCGCCTATCCAGGTTCCATCCGCAGGGAGTCCGGCCGAGGTTTCCCATACGGCCCCGAACGATGTGTACAGGGGTCCGTGACACCTAACGGGTGCCCGGTATCCCCGGCCACGTACCTACCGCATCACAGCCCACCCCTACGGTCAGCGCTGTCCACGGCCTCCAGTAGGCTACAAACACCAGAAACTACTTGCAACTCCTGGACGGAGAACTAGGGTGAATAAGAAGCCGAGAGGGTCCATTGGTTTCGGGCCCAATGCATGGTAGTAGCTGATTCTTAAATCACACATACAGATCTCAGTGCTTAAGGTCGGCTTCAATGAAACAACCCACCATGTACTCCTACATGGCCTCTCATCGATACCTTTACCAAGTCGTGTTCACCACACCACTCTCATTACCGACATAATCATTTCACTCTAGCCCATCACCCAGATGAACCAGACCTGACACGACTCTAAGCATAGCAGGCATAGCAAGGTAGGAACAACACATACATATGGCTCAATCAACTCCTACACATGCTAGTGGGTTTCATCTAGTTACTGTGGCAATGACAGGTCATGCAGAGGAAATGGGTTCAACTACCGTAGCACACAGCAGTTTGAATCGTGTTGTCTTAATGCAGTAAAAGAGAGCAGGAGCGAGAACATGGGATTGTATCGATATGATCAAATGGTTGGTTGCTTGCCTGATGGTTCGATGCACGGATACGGTTCTTCGTTAGGGTAGTCACGGTACTCCTCGGGGACAGATCCTGTCGTAAAGGATAACGATACACAGGCATCACCAAACAATGTGCAACAATATGATGCATGCATGAAACATGGCAATATGAGTGTGTTGGGCTAATGCAACTAAAGCTACCAACGCTGTCAGGACCCCGACTCGATGTCACATCGATCTAGCTGGTAACACCTCATATCACTTTGCGGCCTCACGCACGGTATCCCCACGGGTGTCGTCTTACCTTTTCCCGGGACCGTTTGCGCCTTTTGGCTCGCGTATATGAAAGTGTCGCTAGCATCCATATGATAAAGAGCCCGGGCTGACATGACTAGTCGTAAACCCAATGTGGCACAGACTTACAGGGACAGGCATCCATGACCCAGCTTCGAACGTGTCGGTCATCAGCAAGTGGGTCCGGGCTGTAGCACTGGGCTAGCAGGACTCCGGTAAACCGGGCTGTAGCGGGCTAACAGGACTCCGGTACTCAAAGCGTGACATTTCCCCGAAGGGACAGACACAGGAACGAAGAAGGACACATGCCGGCCAGCCTAAGTGTTCCAGAGCAGTAGCAAGCTACCATGGCTCAGCGGTAACACTAGGAGACATTTCCCGGTAAGAGAGGCTACTAAAGATAAACAACTAGATAGTCAGATCCCACACATACCAAGCATTTCAGTCATACACACAATATGCTCGATATGTGCAAATACAATGAAGCATCACAACATGATTCTACGACACAAGTACTTTATTTAAGGCTCAGTGAGCCATACATAACATACACACAAAGGTACGGGTCTCACGACCCAACATACAAGTCATACAATCATACAAGCCAGCAGCGGAAGTAACTTGTCTGAGTACAGACAACTAGTAAAATAAAAGAGGCTTGGAAAGTCTCTGGCTATACTATGTGGTCCTTCACAAGCTCAGGGTCACCACCTGGGTCTTTAGCCTACTCGTTGATGTCAACGTCTACATAGAACCCATCAGAAGGGGTTGCAGCGTCTTCTGTAAAAATGTAGATTATAGCAACATGAGTACAAAGGTACTCAGCAAGACTTACATCAGATCCTACATACATGCACAGTATCAAGAAGGGTTGGTGGAGTTATTGCAGCAAGCCAGCTTTGACTCTTGGCTAGGCTATCCTACGATACTTCAACTTGAAATAGTTTTGCGCACACGAGTCCACTATTCACCACTTCAATACACTACCGAGGATCCACCTTCGTCCTCCTACGGAGGAGCCATCCTCGGCACTCACACTTATCTTGAGGCTTTTAGTAGTTTCCATTTACTTGTCTATGAACTGTATAGGCAACCAAGTAGTCCTTTACCGCGGACGCGGCTATTCGAATAGATCATGTTAACCCTGCAGGGGGTACTTCTTCATACACGCTCTCACCACTTACCGTCGTTTACACGACATGTACTCGGCAACCTTCAAGCGGAAGCCCAACGTGGGTGTCGGCCACGACCTACCTAATCACCTAAGCCTCCAGTCCAGGTTTATCGCCTATTCAGGTTCCATCCGCAGGGAGTCCGGCCGAGGTTTCCCATACGGCCCCGAACGATGTGAACAGGGTTCCCGAGATACCTAACGGGTATTCGGTACACCCGGCCACGTACCTACCGCATCACAGCCCACCCCTACGGTCAGCGATGTCCACGGCCTCCAGTAGGCTACAAACACCAGAAACTACTTGCAACTCCTGGACGGAGAACTAGGGTGAATAAGAAGCCGAGAGGGTCCATTGGTTTCGGGCCCAATGCATGGTAGTAGCTGATTCTTAAATCACACATACAGATCTCAGTGCTTAAGGTCGGCTTCAATGAAACAACCCACCATGTACTCCTACATGGCCTCTCATCGATACCTTTACCAAATCGTGTTCACCACACCACTCTCATTACCGACATAATCATTTCACTCTAGCCCATCACCCAGATGAACCAGACCTGACACGACTCTAAGCATAGCAGGCATAGCAAGGTAGGAACAACACATACATATGGCTCAATCAATTCCTACACATGCTAGTGGGTTTCATCTAGTTACTGTGGCAATGACAGGTCATGCAGAGGAAGTGGGTTCAACTACCGCGGCACACAGCAGTTTGAAACGCGTTGTCTTAATGCAGTAAAAGAGAGCAGGAGCGAGAACATGGGATTGTATCGATATGATCAAATGGTTGGTTGCTTGCCTGATGGTTCGATGCACTGATACGGTTCTTCGTTAGGGTAATCACGGTACTCCTCGGAGACAGAACCTGCCGTAAAGAACACCGATACACAACCATCACCAAACAATGTGCAACAATATGATGCATGCATGAAACATGGCAATATGAGTGAGTTGGGCTAATGCAACTAAGACCAGAAGGGTTTGAACCAATTTGAATTCAAGATTCAAATTTCAAACTCAAACATGGCCCTTTAAAGTGTTTTCCTTGTTCTGCATTAAACATCAGGTTAACTTGTTTAATCATGCATGAAAATAGTACAGATGGATAGATTGGATTTTTCTGATCATTTTTCATATATAATTTGTCTGATTTGGAGTTACAGAATAAAAGTTATGAATTTTTGAAGTTTAAACTATATTCTGGAATTTCCTATATTAGATTAATTCCAGAAAATCAATTACTGCGTCAGCCTGACGTCAGTGTGACGTCAGCAGGTCAACAGAACATGTCCGGGTCAAACCTGATAGTGGGTCCCGCGTGTCAGTGTGATTAATTAAACTAAAATTAATTTAAACTAATCCTAATTAGTTAACAGGGTTGGGCCCCACCTGTCATTGACTCAGGAGAGTCAACCAGGGCCCACCCATGGTCAAACCCGGGTCGGCTGCACCGGCGTTTAGCCGCCGGCGAGCCCGACGCGGCGGCGGAAGTGGTTTTGGCCGTTTCGGCCACCAAATGGGTCGCGGAGACCACCGGAGTGGAGCTGAGGACGAGCCGCAGCTCTTGGTGGAGTCCGTTGGGGTCGGGGTGGCCGGAGTTGGCGTCGGCGACGACTTTGGCGGCCACCGGAGTTCGGCAAAAGTCGAACTTGTCGCTAGGGGGATCGGTGAGGTGCGGGGAGTAGCTAGTTAGGTGCTACATGACGCGGTGAGCATGATGGACACCGTGGACTGGCCAGAGGGTGACCGGGAGCACGTCGGCGACGAGCTCCACGGTGGTGGGTGCGGTTGAGCTCCGGGAGGTCGCTACACGGCTCGGGAGCAAGAAAAGGAGGGAGGGGAAGATGGCTAAGCTCACGGGGAGTTCGACGAAGCCCTTGGTGCGGCCGGGGACGGACCGGAGTGACGACGGCGTTGAAGGGGATCTCCGGCGACGGCGGTTCGGGCGAGGTCGTTGCGGTGGACTCGGGCGTTGCGAGCGCTCGGGGCTCGGCTTGCTCGATGAAGTGGACAGCGACGGAGCTCCTGGACACGACGAGAGGACGCACGGGCGGCGGGGAGCACGGTACGACGTAGGCACGGCGGTGGTAGCGTCGGCCATGGCTGGGGGGCGCGAGGGGGAGGAGCTGGAGAGGAGAGGGGGTGTCTGGGGGGTTCGGGGGAGAAAGGGGGAGCGATCCACGACGTCACCGGGCGAGGGGAGCGGCGAGGCGGCGAGCAGGTGCGTGGCGCGCGCTGCGGTCGCCGTCGGGCACCTGCCTGCCTGCCTGGCCGGCAAGCAGCTCGCTGGAGCGGCGCTAGGCTGGGCCGGCAGGTGGGTCGGGTGCTGGCGCCAGGTAAGTTTTTCCATTTTTTTCTGTTTTCTGTTTTTTTAATACTTCTGCAACTTTGTTGAATTAAATAAAATACTTAGGCAACTCCTAAAATCACCAAACTACTCCTGGTCCATAGTTGGATTATTTCCAACATGAAACATTTTAGTTTGGAGATATTTGAGCATTTAAATATTTTACATAATTTTAAATGCCCAAATTCAAATATTTATGATTTAATTCACAAACCCTAAGATGGCCTAGGAAAATGTGCATCACTTTTGGCAGAGGTTCTGAACCAAGACAAAAATGATGGGCATTTTAGAAGGGCATTTCAGGTTCATTGAAAAAGTTTTTAGTAAACCCTAATTGGTTTCAGAGGCGACTGGGGGTTCTGTCATCCCCATTTCAGGTTTTTGATGAAAGAATAAACATGATGCAACACTCTAATGCATGAACTAGCTAGGTTGTGACAGCTCACCCCCACTCAAAAGAATCTCGTCCCGAGATTTGGGTTCCTCCGGAAAGAGGCGGGGTACTCGAGTCGAAGACGATCCTCCCTTTCCCAAGTTGCTTCATCCTCAGAATGGTGCGACCATTGAACTTTGAGAAACTTGATATTATGACGTCGAGTGGTACGCTCAGCCTGATCGAGGATACGAATGGGGTACTCTCGATATGTAAGATTATCTTGGAGATCAAGCGTTTCGTGGTCCACTCCACGGATAGGATCCGAGAAGCAACGCCTGAGTTGAGAAACGTGAAAGACATCATGGACTCTGGAGAGATGCGGAGGTAGTTCCAACTGGTAGGCAACTTCTCCTCGTTTAGCGAGAATGCGAAAAGGTCCAATGTAACGAGGAGCCAATTTGCCTTTGATACCGAAACGATGGGTTCCCTTCAGAGGGGTAACCCGAAGGTAAGCCTTCTCGTCAACCTCGAAAGTCATAGCCTTATGTTTTCGGTCATATTGACTCTTCTGACGAGATTGGGCTGTTTTCAACTTTTCACGAACGATGCGAACTTGCTCTTCTGCTTCCTGAATCATATCCGGGCCAAAGAATTGTCTTTCCCCGGTTTCTGACCAGTTAAGGGGTGTTCGACAACGTCGTCCATAGAGAACTTCAAAAGGGGCTTTACCCAAGCTAGATTGATAGCTGTTGTTATAAGCAAATTCGGCAAATGGAAGGCATTTCTCCCACTCCATTCCGAATGAGATAACAGAGGCTCGAAGCATGTCTTCTAGGATCTGGTTGACGCGTTCTACCTGACCACTCGATTGAGGGTGAAAAGCGGTGCTAAAAGAGAGACGGGTTCCCGTAGCATTTTGGAAACTTTCCCAAAATCGAGAGGTGAAAAGACTTCCTCGATCCGAGTTAATTTCCAAAGGAACACCATGGAGAGACACTATTCGGGAGATGTATAAGTCTGTCAACTGACTAGCGGTTATACTCTCACGAACAGGTAATAAATGGGCCACTTTGGAAATACGATCGACAACGACGAAGATAGCATTATTCCCTCTCTTGGTCCTGGGAAAACCGGTAATGAAATCCATACCAATTTTATCCCATTTCCATTCAGGAATAGCTAAGGGTTGAAGGGTGCCAGCAGGCTGTTGATGCTCTGCTTTTACACGATGGCAGACGTCACAATTAGCAATGTACTGAGCAATTTCTCTTTTCATCCTAGTCCACCAGAACCTCTGGCGTAGGTCCTGATACATCTTAGTACTACCGGGATGAATGGTGAGAGGAGATTCATGAGCTTCCTTAAGGATCAATCGTCTCAGGTTTCGCACCTTGGGAACCACTAGTCGATTCCCGAAGTATACGACCCCTTGATCATCAATCGAGAAACAATTTGCAACTCCTTTCTTGATGTTTCTCTTGATGCGGGAAATTCCCGGATCTACCTTCTGTGCTTTGATGATCTGATCCGTAAGGGTGGGTTTCGCCACCAAGGTAGAGAGAAAACCTTGAGGAACAATGTGAAGGTTAAGCTTCCGAAATTCTTCATGGAGAAGCGGTTGACTTTGTTGTAACATCAGGTTGTTACAATAAGATTTACGACTTAGCGCATCAGCCATGACGTTGGCTTTCCCTGGGGTGTAAGTTATTCCTAAGTCGAAATCTGTGATCAACTCGACCCAACGTCTTTGCCTGAGATTCAAATCCGGTTGGGTGAAGATGTACTTCAGACTTTGGTGATCAGTGAATATTTCGCAGCGATTACCGAGGAGGTAATGTCGCCAGGTTTTAAGTGCATAGACTACAGCTGCAAGCTCTAGATCATGAGTAGGATAATTCTCCTCATGTGGGTGCAATTGTCGTGAAGCGTAAGCAATTACGTGTCGATCTTGCATGAGAATGCAACCTAGTCCTTGTCGCGAGGCGTCGCAGTAGATAACAAAGTCCTTAGAGAAGTCTGGCGGTACCAGTACGGGAGCAGAAGTCAGGCGTCTTTTCAGTTCCTGAAAGCTGTGCTCACATTGTGGAGTCCATTCGAACTTCTTATCTTTCTTGAGGAGTTCGGTTAGAGGTTTAGCAACTTTGGAGAAATTTTCGACAAAGCGACGGCAATAGCTCGCTAAGCCCAGAAAACTCCGAACTTGCTTGACCGATTCAGGTGGAGTCCAATTAAGGACGGCTTGAACTCGACCAGATATTACATGACCCAGATAGGTCACTTCTGACAACCAAAATTCACATTTAGAAAACTTGGCATAAAGGCGATGCTCTCGAAGTTTCTTCAACACTAGCCTTAGATGTTCGGCATGTTCTTCCTCGTTCTTGAAGTAGATGAGTATATCATCGAGGTAAACAACGACGAATTTATCCAAATACTCCATGAAGATTGAGTTCATTAACCGAGAAAAGGTGGCTGGAGCGTTGGTTAAACCGAAGGACATGACGGTGTACTCGTATTGGCCATAACGAGTAACAAAGGCCGTTTTAGGAATGTCCCCGTTCCTGATTTTGATTTGATGGTAGCCCAACCTCAAATCCATTTTGGAGAAGACTGAGGATCCAGCGAGCTGATCATACAGGTCGTTGATCCTGGGGAGCGGATATTTGTTCTTGATTGTGACCAAATTGACAGGTCGATAATCTACAACCATCCGGTCCGTACCATCCTTCTTCTTGACGAAGAGGACGGGGCAAGCCCACGGAGATGAACTAGGTCAGATGAAACCCTTTTTCAAGGACTCATCGAGTTGTTTCTTAAGCTCGGCTAGTTCTAGTGGTGCCATCTTATAGGGTCTTCTAGCAATTGGAACGGTTCCTGGAATGAGGTCTATTACGAACTCAACATCCCTGTCAGGTGGAACACCTGGCAATTCCTCTGGGAAGACATCCGGGAAGTCACGGACTACCGAAACGTCCTCAAGGTCTGGCAAAGGGCTGGTGTTAAGAGAATATAACTGTCGCTTGGCTATTCGGGTCAAGACATTGACTATCTTCCCCGAAGGATGGGTGAGTTGAACAGTCCTAGAGAAGCAATCAATTGTGGCATGATGAGCTGACATCCAGTCCATACCCAAAATGATATTAATATCTGAAAATTTGAGAGCTATCAAAGATGCAAGGAAAACAAGTCTGTCGACTTGGATTTCATTTCCATAGCTTACCCTGGAGGTTTGCCATCTAGAACCGGGAGTAGAAATTTCCATAGTGGATGGCATGTCACAGAATGCAGTGTTATGCAAACGAGCATAGTTCTCGGATATAAATGAGTGAGAGGCTCCTGTATCGAAAAGAACAGATGCCGGGTGGCAATTAACAAGGAGCGTACCGAGAACGACGTTGGGATCCTCTTGAGCTTCTTCGGCAGAGATGCAGTTGACATGGCCACGTGTAGCGGTGGCCGGCTTGGCGTGGAACACTTTCCCTGTCGGCTTGCCACGGCCAACAACTTTAGCAGGTTGGTTGGGGTTGGTCTGGGGACACTCACGCATATAGTGGCCAGATTCCCCACACTTGAAACAAGTCACGGAACTGGTGCGTGGAGGAGCACTGTTGGTTGGACCACCATAGGGCTTGGCTGGTGCAGACTGTTGAACGGGGCGAGGCGCCTGGAAGGATGGCCTCGGTGTGAACCTGGGTGGTAGGGCAGTGTTGGGCACCCACACGCGGCGCTTCTGAGGACCAGCACCGGGTGAGGAACCCACGTCACGGCCATGCTTGCATGTTGCGTCATAATCAGTCTGACCAGTCTCAGCACTGATGGCCTTGTTAACAAGCTTCTGAAAAGATGTGCACTCATGCAGACGGAGGTCGCGGCGAAGCTCAGGACTAAGTCCCTTACGGAACCTTGCTTGCTTCTTGGCATCAGTAGAAACTTCCTCAGTTGCATATCGTGCGAGGTTACCAAACTCCCTGTTGTAAGCATCCACAGAGAGTCGGCCTTGGGTGAAACTGCAAAATTCCTCACGTTTACGGTCCATGAGACCCTCCGGAATGTGATGTTCACGGAAAGCCTCGCTGAATTCAGCCCAAGTAGTGACATGGCCCGCTGGGCGCATAGCTCCATAATTCTCCCACCATAGACTAGCGGGGCCTTCAAGATGATATGCAGCAAAGGTGACCTTGTCAGCCTCAGCTACTAGCGCAGAGTGCAGTTTGTGAGAGATACTGCGAAGCCAGTCATCAGCGTCGAGAGGCTCGACGGAGTGGTGGAAAGTGGGTGGATGTAACTTGATGAAATCACTGAGTGACACCACGTTAGTCCTCTGATGGTGTGTTGTGTTCTGTTCAATACGCTCCAACAAACGGTTGGTCTCCCGCTTGTTTCTCTCAGCTTCCATCATAACCTCGGCTAGGGAAGGAGGATGAGGCAGATTTGCATTCCTGACTTCACTGCCTTCGGCCTGCTCTTGAGGAGCAGGGTTAGTGCGCGTGTGGACCATCCTAGGTAAACAAGACAATGATTTAGTCAGAATGATAAAATTCCGACATAGGATACAGAATGTAAGGAATAACTCGGAATGCAAGATGATCATCCGTATGACATGGTAGATACAGAAACTGCTTCTTTATTCCATCGTCATACACACCATACAGGGTTTAGTACAAGACCAAACAAAGTACTATTACGGTGATAAGAGGATTACATCTCATCGGAGGCATCCCAAGCTCCTATACATTATTTTTCTACACCTTCGGAAGTGGTACAAACTAGGTCATATCCCACGAGTCACGCAGGACGATAGACGACACAGCTAGTACGAACTAGTGATACTACCACTAACTCAGACCGATCCGTAGTAGTCCTCGTAGAAGTCACCTCCATAGCCTGGAAGCTCAACATGATCATCCGGAAACAGACGATCTCACGGGGCTTGTGGACCATAGGGGCTAGGATGAGGTCTTGGACCAACAGACGGTGGCCTGCGGGGACCGCGAGGTGGGGTGATGCCTCCTACATCACGCCAACTCATCACGTCTGGCAGAGCAGATCTCACAGGATAGAGATCGCGCATATCCGAATATCCAGCTTGCACCGCCGGTGCAAACCGAGTCAACGTGGCCCAATGGTCAGCACGGGTATTGAAAAGCTCTAGCCTCAAGGCCCGGTTTTCACGGTCCTTATCCTCGAGCATCTCAGCAGTGGTGCGAGTCCGTGAATCCTCCTGAGTGGGGTCAGCATAGATAGCCTGGAGATACCCTTGTGCTCCCGGAAGTGATCCTGGCATATACCGGAAATCAGAGTCCCGAAATAGGCCAGACCTGACTCGCATGATGGTCATCATAGAGTAGGCGGCGTCTTGCACAACCATCTCAATAGTAACCCCGAGTCCATAGGAGCAGTGAAGGGGCTCGGTGGATCCAGGATAAGATGGAAATATCCTGACAGTGTAGAGATACTGGCTTTGATTAAAGTCTCGGAATTGCTCTTTGACCGTGTACTCAGGATACCAACGGTATCCAGCCTCAGTCATTACCCTGACCAACATGGCGGTATGACCGGGTACATCTAGGCATCGGGTCAGGCGAACCACTTGATTGAGGTCGCGAGTGGCCATCTGAAAGCACAATTATAATGCAAGGCATTAGAATTCCTAGCAAAATTTCGGCAGCATAACAGCTGTAAATGCTCAAGAAGGATTTTGAGACATTTGACAAAGGATTTCATACACACTCAACATCATCATATCAAAGTTCTGAGTCCATCCTAACAACATAATGTGGTAGTAGAACTGAACTAGGCTTGTATCCATCAAACCTATAAGGTACTACTGATTAGTAACACGTGAACCTGATAGAGAGAAAAGATCCTAATTCCTTAACCCCCGGTGGAAGAATAGACTGACTCAGATCAGAATGTCATAAGATAAAGAAGTAAAAAGAGCCTTACGTTCCAACCCACAAACAATTCCCCTACATATAACTCAAGAATTTCTAGACTCAACATCGACCAGTTTGGCTTGGAGAACCTACAGGCAGTCCGGCTCTGATGCCAACGCTGTCAGGACCCTGACTCGATGTCACATCGATCTAGCTTGTAACACCTCATATCACTTTGCGGCCTCACGCACGGTATCCCCACGGGTGTTGCCTTACCTTTTCCCGGGACCGTTTGCGCCTTTTGGCTCACGTATATGATAGTGTCGCTAGCATCCATATGATAAGGAGCCCGGGCTGACATGACTAGTTGTAAACCCAAAGTGGCACAGACTTACAGGGACAGGCATCCATGACCCAGCTTCGAACGTGTCGGTCATTAGCATGTGGGTCCGGGCTGTAGCACTGGGCTAGCAGGACTCCGGTAAATCGGGCTGTAGCGGGCTAACAGGACTCCGGTACTCAATGCGTGACATTTCCCCGAAGGGACAGACACAGGAACGAAGAAGGACACATGCCGGCCAGCCTAAGTGTTCCAGAGCAGTAGCAAGCTACCATGGCTCAGCGGTAACACTAGGAGACATTTCCCGGTAAGAGAGGCTACCAAAGATAAACAACTAGATAGTCAGATCCCACACATACCAAGCATTTCAATCATACACACAATATGCTCGATATGTGCAAATACAACAAGGCATCACAACATGACTCTATGACACAAGTACTTTATTTAAGGCTCAGAGAGCCATACATAACATACACAAAGGTACGGGTCACACGACCCAGCATTCAAGTCATACAGTCATACAAACCAGCAGCGGCAGTAGCTTGTCTGAGTACAGGCAACTAGTAAAATAAAAGAGGCTTGGCAAGCCTAGCTATACTACGTGGTCCTTCACAAGCTCAGGATCACCACCTGGGCCTTAGCCTACTCATTGATGTCAACGTCTACGAAGAACCCATCAGAAGGGGTTGCAGCATCTTCTGTAAAAATGTAAATTATAGCAACATGAGTACAAAGGTACTCAGCAAGACTTACATCAGATCCTACATACATGCACATTATCAAGAAGGGTTGGTGGAGTTGTTGCAGCAAGCCAGCTTTGACTCTTGGCTAGGCTATTCTACGAGACTCCAACTTGAAATGGTTTTGCGTACACGAGTCCACTACTCACCACTTCAATACACTACCCAGGATCCACCTCCGTCTTCCTACGGAAGAGCCATCCTCGGCACTCACACTTATCTTGAGGCTTTTAGTAGTTTCCATTTACTTGTCTATGAACTGTATAGGCAACCAAGTAGTCCTTTACCACGGACGCGGCTATTCGAATAGATCATGATAACCCTGCAGGGGTGTACTTCTTCATACATGCTCTCACCACTTACCGTCGTTTACACGACATGTACTCAGCAACCTTCAAGCGGAAGCCCAACGTGGGTGTCGGCCACGACCTACCTAATCACCTAAGTCTCCAATCCAGGTTTATCGCCTATCCAGGTTCCATCCGCAGGGAGTCCGGCCGAGGTTTCCCATACGGCCCCGAACGATGTGTACAGGGGTCCGTGACACCTAACGGGTGCCCGGTATCCCCGGCCACGTACCTACCGCATCACAGCCCACCCCTACGGTCAGCGCTGTCCACGGCCTCCAGTAGGCTACAAACACCAGAAACTACTTGCAACTCCTGGACGAAGAACTAGGGTGAATAAGAAGCCGAGAGGGTCCATTGGTTTCGGGCCCAATGCATGGTAGTAGCTGATTCTTAAATCACACATACAGATCTCAGTGCTTAAGGTCGGCTTCAATGAAACAACCCACCATGTACTCCTACATGGCCTCTCATCGATACCTTTACCAAATCGTGTTCACCACACCACTCTCATTACCGACATAATCATTTCACTCTAGCCCATCACCCAGATGAACCAGACCTGACACGACTCTAAGCATAGCAAGCATAGCAAGGTAGGAACAACACATACATATGGCTCAATCAATTCCTACACATGCTAGTGGGTTTCATCTAGTTACTGTGGCAATGACAGGTCATGCAGAGGAAGTGGATTCAACTACCGCGGCACACAGCAGTTTGAAACGCGTTGTCTTAATGCAGTAAAAGAGAGCAGGAGCGAGAACATGGGATTGTATCAATATGATCAAATGGTTGGTTGCTTGCCTGATGGTTCGATGCACTGATACGGTTCTTCGTTAGGGTAATCACGGTACTCCTCGGAGACAGAACCTGCCGTAAAGAACACCAATACACAACCATCACCAAACAATGTGCAACAATATGATGCATGCACGAAACATGGCAATATGAGTGAGTTGGGCTAATGCAACTAAGACCAGAAGGGTTTGAACCAATTTGAATTCAAGATTCAAATTTCAAACTCAAACATGGCCCTTTAAAGTGTTTTTCCTTGTTCTGCATTAAACATCAGGTTAACTTGTTTAATCATGCATGAAAATAGTACAGATGGATAGATTGGATTTTTCTGATCATTTTTCATATATAATTTGTCTGATTTGGAGTTACAGAATAAAAGTTATGAATTTTTGAAGTTTAAACTATATTCTGGAATTTCCTATATTAGATTAATTCCAGAAAATCAATTACTGCGTCAGCCTGACGTCAGTGTGACATCAGCAGGTCAACGGAACATGTCCGGGTCAAACCTGACAGTGGGTCCCGCGTGTCAGTGTGATTAATTAAACTAAAATTAATTTAAACTAATCCTAATTAGTTAACAGGGTTGGGCCCCACCTGTCATTGACTCAGGAGAGTCAACCAGGGCCCACCCGTGGTCAAACCCGGGTCGGCTGCACCGGCGTTTAGCCGCCGGCGAGCCCGACGCGGCGGCGGAAGTGGTTTTGGCCGTTTCGGCCACCAAATGGGTCGCGGAGACCACCGGAGTGGAGCTGAGGATGAGCCGCAGCTCTTGGTGGAGTCCGTTGGGGTCGGGGTGGCCGGAGTTGGCGTCGGCGACGACTTTGGCGGCCACCGGAGTTCGGCCAAAGTCGAACTTGTCGCTAGGGGGATCGGTGAGGTGCGGGGAGTAGCTAGTTAGGTGCTACGTGACGCGGTGAGCATGATGGACACCGTGGAGTGGCCGGAGGGTGACCGGGAGCACGTCGGCGACGAGCTCCACAGTGGTGGGTGCGGTTGAGGTCCGGGAGGTCGCTACACGGCTTGGGAGCAAGAAAAGGAGGGAGGGGAAGATGGCTAAGCTCACGGGGAGTTCGACGAAGCCCTTGGTGCGGCTGGGGACGGACCGGAGCGACGACGGCGTTGAAGGGGATCTCCGGCGACGGCGGTTCGGGCGAGGTCGTTGCGGTGGACTCTGGCGTTGCGAGCGCTCGGGGCTCGGCTTGCTCGATGAAGTGGACAGCGACGGAGCTCCTGGACACGACGAGAGGACGCACGGGCGGCGGGGAGCACGGCTACGACGTAGGCACGGCGGTGGTAGCGTCGGCCATGGCTGGGGGGCGCGAGGGGGAGGAGCTGGAGAGGAGAGGGGGTGTCTGGAGGGTTCGGGGGAGAGAGGGGGAGCGATCCACGACGTCACCGGGCGAGGGGAGCGGCGAGGCGGCGAGCAGGTGCGTGGCGCGCGCTGCGGTCGCCGTCGGGCACCTGCCTGCCTGCCTGGCCGGCAAGCAGCTCGCTGGAGCGGCGCTGGGCTGGGCCGGCAGGTGGGCCGGGTGCTGGCGCCAGGTAAGTTTTTCCATTTTTTTCTGTTTTCTGTTTTTTTTAATACTTCTGCAACTTTGTTGAATTAAATAAAATACTTAGGCAACTCCTAAAATCACCAAACTACTCCTGGTCCATAGTTGGATTATTTCCAACATGAAACATTTTAGTTTGGAGATATTTGAGCATTTAAATATTTTACATAATTTTAAATGCCCAAATTCAAATATTTATGATTTAATTCACAAACCCTAAGATGGCCTAGGAAAATGTGCATCACTTTTGGCAGAGGTTCTGAACCAAGACAAAAATGATGGGCATTTTAGAAGGGCATTTCAGGTTCATTGAAAAAGTTTTTAGTAAACCCTAATTGGTTTCAGAGGGGACTGGGGGTTCTGTCATCCCCATTTCAGGTTTTTGATGAAAGAATAAACATGATGCAACACTCTAATGCATGAACTAGCTAGGGTGTGACAACGACGTTCGGACACACCACTACGCGTGGTGTTCTAGGTGGTGTGAGGTGTGAAACTATTCCTGTTTTATATGAAGCCCAAACTCGTAACTCAAATATTCTTCTCCACGATCATATCGTAGAAACTTTATTTTCTTGTTATGATGATTGTCGGAGTAATGGGCCACGGGTAGGTTCACCCGAGTCCCTGGATTTATCAAAACTTTGGGCAAGCTCCGCCTAGCTGGACCCCGAGCAGAAGCTCAGCCCTCAGGGAGCCAGCTGGCTCAACGGCCGGCTGCCAGAGGGCGGCTGACCCAAGCCTATGGTGCTCCAAGTGACCGACTCCTATTGGCCGGCCTCCAGGGATGGCGGCATCAGGCAGGCGGCTACCTCGCGACTCCGGTGCGGCCGAGCCCCCATCAAGAGTACAAGACAGAGCATGGCTACAGTAAAGCACGTCACCTCCCATGCTTGGGACAGGAGTGGCTACAGTGCTCCATACAGGCAGAGATCTCCGCACGACTGGGCACTATGCCATGTCTCCCCTGAGGTCGCTCCAAGTAGATGGAGTCATGTTCCTCACAACGGCCTGTCAGTACGGCCTGCCGGTGGCGGGCCCTATCGGGCAGCGACCCCGTAGAAGACGGCGGAAGATCAACCAGGCGGATTCGGGAGGGGCCGGCCTCTAGCAGGCGGCTGTCCCTTGCCCCGAGGCAAGCATGCCATTAAGCTGACAAGACCAGGTGTGGCTAAAGTGGTCTCCCGCCAGGCGGCGGGACTGTAGCCACGCTAAGATGACCAAGCCCCCATCATCAACGACACGTCTACAGTAAGCAGCCACCAACCAGGCGGCGGGTCCCAATGGTCGGCGGAGAAGCCGGAGGCTGGAGACACTGACAGCCGGGCCCAGCACCCGGACGGATTACCATTGTACCTCTGGGGGGTAGGCCTATGTAAACCCCTAGGCCACCCATGCAAAGGGTTCCAACCCTGATAGAACTAGCCATTTACCTAGGGCAGGGAAGAGCTAGCCTCGCCTTCTCCTACCTCTAGACACAGCTCAAGGAGCAACTTTTAGCACTAGTGCCTTAGTGATCATGCGGAGACCCCGCAGAGCAGAAGAAGGGTATTATCTCCACGGAGAGCCCCCAACCTGGGTAAAGTTCGTCGGCGTACGTGTCTACGTCTTATCCCACTTCCAGGCACCGACACCGTTCTACTCGCCCCCACCATGATAAGCCATCCGTTGGCATATGTCGTACCCAAGCCCCGACATTTGGCGCCCACCGTGGGGCTAGGTGCACCGTCTCCCGGAGATCTGCTCTGGACGGGAACCCTGTTCCTTCCTGGCGAGCAAAGCCAGCCCAGCACGCCCGACGGCGTCAGCTCTGACGCGCTGCACGGCGCGGAGATCGCCTGCGCGGTGAGCTGCCTCACAGAACTTGTCGGCGAGATCGACCTCTCCGACTAGCCGGCCTCCGACGCGGGCACTAGCTGCCCTGAGAGCCGCCTCGTCAGCCTCCTCGACCAGCTCCATGTCGCCAGCGAGCCTGCTGCAGACCTGGAGTCCGTCGGCTCCACCGATCCGATGATCGTCGACTCCGACACGGCGTCGCTCGACGCGTTCCCCACCAACGTGGTGGTCTATGACGAGCAGCCTCCTCGTGAGCACCACAGCGGGAGCACCATCACGGAGGTGCTCGTCATCAACAGTGGAGAACACTCAGACGAGCATGCTCAAGATCCCCTCGACGCAGCTCTGCGCGACCTCACGGCGCCCATTCCCAAGGGCGCGGACGCTGAGGCGCTGGAGGCACGCCGCCTCCAGCTTCTCGAAAGTGCTGGCCGCCTGGACAGTATGCGCCAGCTTTCGGACGCCTACCGACGCGAGATGGACCGGGCCGTAGGCGGCATGCCGGCTCCTGAGGGGCCTAGCCGCCTCGGCACGGTTAGGCAGCATGGTGCGACCATCACCAGCATGTTCGGGGCAGAGCGCCCCGTCTACGCCACACATGCAGAGAACATCTGGGCCGCCCAGGCGGTGACGGATGAGCTGGACAAATACGACAGCGACGAGCACCGCCACATGACGGAGCATGTCCAACAACTCCTAGAAGAGGCTGCCACACAACACGAGGCCGCCTGCCGCGCTGAAGTCCCAGCCCGACGAAATAACGAGCCGCCCCCATGCCACGATCATGGGGCGACATCCTGGACGCCGACCGGTGGCGCCCGCGGAGGAAAGGGCAACGAGTCGGCTGCCAGGCGCAGCCGGACGTGCCTCTCCATCGAGCATGATGAGGATGGCCGCCCTCGTGCAGTAGAGCGGCGAGGCGACCAGCCGCCTCCCCCGCCTCGTGGAGCGAGATACCCCACTCCGCCTCCTGTCACACATCCGACACTCGGCGACCGCCTTGGCTGCTGAGAGGGAGTCGGAGAGAACAATGCCCGCCATCGGATCGATCGTCTCAACCGATCCCTGGCACTTGAAGAAGAAGATGCGCTGGGCCCGCCCTATTTTGGCCCCTGAATCCGAGATGAGCCCTTCCCCAAAGGGTTCACCCTCCCACGAGACACGCCCAAGTACACCGGCTCCGTGAAGCCGGAGGACTGGCTGGTCAATTACTCCACGGCCATCAGTATAGCAAACGGCAACAAGCGCGTTGCTGTGAAATACGTCCCGCTCATGCTTCAGGGCACTGCCCGGACGTGGCTCAACAGCCTGAAGCCCCGCAGCATTAACAGCTGGGTTGATTTCACTGAGGTCTTCATCTGCAACTTCACCAACACCTATAAGCGGGCTCGCAAGCCTCGATAGCTCTCCTTGAGCGTCCAAGGGCCCACGGAGTTGACTCGCGACTACCTCACACGCTGGACCAAGCTAGGCGTGCACGAGGTGTAGGCCATCGAGTACTTCACCGCCGAGTGCCGAGAGGGCACCCTCCTCAAGCATCGACTCCTCTGCGACCAACCCGAGACCCTCGACGAGCTGCTGATCATCACCGACAAGCACGCCACGGCCGACTCCTCCATGAAGGCAGAGATCTTAGTCGATGCATCCGGCAAGGTAGCACCTCAAGCACCTCGGACTCCGGCTGGTGAGACCAGTCGGAGGCAGCCCCCAAACGACAACAAGAGGAAGCCACCCAGTCGGCTTCCAACAACCGGCAGGTGGCGACAGTCGAGGATCAGCAGCCAGATGGACAGCCGGCGCCCAAGCATCAGAAGGGCGGCAAGCCCAATTGGATGCTCGCCTTCTTGTACGAGCAAACCCTTGACGCCCCCTGCAAGTTCCACAGTGGTGCGAAGCCGTCCAATCATACCACGCGGAAGTGTCACTGGCTCACCAGGATTGCTAAGGGAGATGGCCTCCTACCTCCTCCGCCTGCCGGTCCGCGCCTCCTCCGCCCCAGCAGCCGACGGCCCGACCAGTCGGCGCCATTCAAGATGAGTATCCCGCAGAGCACGGAGCCTATGTTGTGTTCACCAGTGTGGCCGATGATAGGCACAATAGACGACAACAACAGCAAGAGGTGCATGCAGTGGCCTCGAGCACCACAGAGTTCATGCACTGGTCAGAAAAGCCCATCAGTTGGAGCAAGGCAGACCACCTGGAAGTGATGTCGTCCCCCGGTTCCTATGCCTTAGTCCTAGATGCGACCCTTGCAAAAGAAAGGCGGGCGACTCGCTTCTCCAGGGTCTTGATAGACGGCGGCAGCAACATTAACATCCTGTACCATGACACAATGGAGAAGCTGGGAATCAAACAGAAGCAGCTCCTCCCCAATCGGACTGTATTCCATGGCATAGTCCCTGGCCTTTCCTGCTCACCAATCGGCAAGACTCAAATTGATGTTCTCTTTGGAGACAATAATCATTTCCGCCGAGAGCCAGTTTGGTTTGAGGTGGTGGACCTGGAGAGCCCTTACCATGCGCTGCTTGGCCGGCCTGCCCTGGACAACTTCATGGCGGTCCCACACTACGCCTACCTCAAGATGAAGATCCCAAGTACCAAGGGAATCCTAACTGTAGTCGGAGACTACAAGAAGTCGGCCGCCCGCACCACAGACAGTAGCCGGCTGGCCGAGTCCCTCATGATTGCAGCCGAGAAGAGACTCTTAGAGTGGGTGGTGGCGATGGCAGGCAAGCAACCGGAAATGTCACCCACCCCCAAGGAGTCGGATGTAGAGGGCTCGTTCAAGCTAGCAAAGGAAACAAAGAAGATACCCTTGGACCCGGAGCACCCGGAGAGGCACGCTGTCGTAGGTACGAACCTAGACAGAAAATAGGAAAGCGAGCTCGTCGATTTCCTCCGTGATAATCGGGACATCTTTGCATGGTCTCCCAAAGACATGCCGGGTGTTCCGACGGATTTCGCCGAGAACAAGTTACATGTCCGACCTGACGTCAAACCGGTCAGGCAGCTCTTGCGCCGCCTATCAGAGGAGAAGAGGAGTTTTGTTGGAGAAGAGATAGTCCGGCTTTTGGCAGCCAGATTTATCATGGAGGTGTTTTTTCCAGAATGGCTAGCCAACCCAGTCCTAGTGCTGAAGAAGAACAAGCAGTGACGTATGTGCATTGACTATACAAGCCTCAACAAGGCCTGCCCCAAAGATCCGTTTGCTCTACCAAGAATTGACCAAGTGATAGACTCCACAGCCGGATGCGAGCTGTTGAGTTTCTTGGATGCATACTCAGGTTACCACCAGATAAAGCTGAACCCGGATGATAGACTGAAGACCGCCTTCATCACACCATTTGGAGCCTTCTGCTACCTGACGATGACATTCGGCTTGTGCAATGCCGGCGCCACCTTTCAGCGTTGCATGCAGAAGTGTCTCCTCAAGCAGCTCGGCAGAAATGCCCATGTCTATGTGGATGATGTGGTGGTGAAGATGGAGAAGCGTGGCACCCTGCTAGAAGATCTCAAGGAAACCTTTGAGAACCTGCGCCGATTCCAGATCAAGCTCAACCCAGAGAAATGCGTCTTTGGGGTACCAACCGGCCAGCTTCTCGGCTTCCTAGTCTCAGAGCGCGGCATAGAGTGCAACCCTGTGAAGATCAAGGCAATTGAGATGATGAAAGTACCCACCCGACTGCTGGACATGCAGAAATTCACCGGCTGCTTGGCGTCAGTCAGCCGTTTCATCAGCCGGCTGGGCGAGAAGGCCCTTCCCCTGTACCAACTCATGAAGAAGACCACTTTTTTCGAGTGGAACGACAAGGTGGACGAGGCATTTCTCCAACTCAAAAATATGTTGGCAACCCCACCTATCCTGGCGGCTCCGACTGAGAAGGAGCCCATGCTCCTCTACATTGCAGCCACCAGTCGGGTTGTCAGCATAGTCATGGTGGTAGAGCACAAGGAGAAGGACAGAGCATTGCTGGTCCAGAGACCGGTGTATTACTTGAGCGAAGTACTGTCCGCCTCCAAGCAAAACTACCCACACTACCAGAAGATGTGTTACGGCGTGCATTTTGCCGCCAAGAAGCTGAAGCCTTACTTTCAAGAGCACCCAATAATCGCGTCTGCACGGCTCCGCTTGCTGAGATCATTGGGAGCCGAGACGCCTCTGGCCGAGTGGCCAAGTGGGCTATTGATCTGGCTCCTTACACCATCTACTACCAGCCTCGCACCGCCATCAAGTCACAAGTGCTAGCCGACTTCCTCGTCGACTGGGCCGAGACCTAGTATTTGCCGCCTGCACTAGACTCCACTCATTGGTGGATGCATTTTGATGGTTCAAAAATGCACACTGGTCTAGGAGCCGGTGTCGTCCTCACCTCTCCCAAGGGCGACAAGCTCAAATACGTGCTGCAAGTCCACTTCGCCGCCTCCAACAACGTAGCTGAATATGAGGCACTCGTACACGAGCTCCGGCTTGCCAAGGAACTCGGCATCTGCCGAATCCTGTGCTATGGTGACTCCGACTTGGTGGTCCAGCAGTCATCAGGCGACTGGGACGCCAAGGATGCAAACATGGCAAGCTACCGCTTCCTCGTGCAGCAACTCAGCGGATACTTTGATGGGTGCGAGTTCCTTCATGTGCCAAGAAACGACAACGAGCAAGCAGATGCCTTGGCACGGATCGGCTCCACCCGACAAGCAATACCAGCCGGCGTTGCCCTATGCCGCCTTCTGAAGCCGTCTATCAAGCCGTCTCCTGATTCAGACTCCATCTTTGTGCCGGCCCTTCCTGAAGTAGTCGGATCCGACTTGATGGTCCCAGAGGCCGGCACAGGGATTTCGACAGGTGGCCCGGGGACTGCTGCAGCCGCACCCGGCCCGGGGACTTCGGCAGTCAGCCCGGGGACTTCAGCAGTCGGCCCAGGGACTTCTTCAATACAGCAGGCGGAAGCAGCTGCCAACCCGCCGCCTCCCGGCCCAACCACCCTCATACAAGTTGCAGTAGTGTCAGTCGAAGAAATTGCGGCGCCTTCATGGGCTCAGCCAATCCTCAAGTTCTTGGTGAATAAAGAGCTGTCGACTAATGAGATCTCAGCCCGACAAGTCCAAAGGCGAGCAACAGCCTACACCATAGTCAACAGAGAGCTGGTGCGACAAAGTGTCACAGGGGTTTATCAGCGTTGTGTGGAGTCGGACCAAGGCCAAGCAATACTCAGGGATATCCACCAAGGCGAGTGCGGCCACCACACGGCTTCAAGATCATTTGTGGCCAAGGCTTTCCGCCATGGGTTCTTCTGGCTGACTGCCCTAGAAGAGGCCAAAGAGCTAGTTCGTAAGTGTCAAGGGTGTCAGATGTTCCGTTCCAAGCCACACCTGCCGGCTTCTGCACTCAAGAACATTCCCATAGCCTGGCCCATTGCTGTTTGGGGGCTGGATATGGTAGGACCATTCAAAATGGCCCGCGGTGGTATGACTCACTTACTTGTTGCTGTGGACAAGTTCACCAAGTGGATAGAGGCAAAACCAATCAAGAAGCTGAATGGGCTGACTGCTGTGACCTTCACCGCCGACATCACCACGCGATACGGCATACCACACAGTATCATCACCGACAACGGCACCAACTTAGCCAAAGGAGCTCTGGTTTGTTTGTGTGCAACACGGGGCATCCGCCTGGACTTAGTGTCCGTCGCCCACCCACAGTCAAATGGCCAAGTAGAGCGTGCAAACGGCCTCATTCTGTCCGGCCTCAAGCCCCGACTGGTCGAGCCTCTGGAGCGTTCGGCCGGCTACTGGCTCGATGAGCTGCCAGCCATCCTCTGGAGCTTGCGCACAACTCCGAACAAGTCAACCAACTTCACGCCCTTCTTCCTCGTCTACGATGTCGAAGCCGTCATCCCGACAGACATTGAATTCGACTCCCCAAGATTCACCATGTACACCGAGGCGGACGCCAAGGAGGCGCGAGAAGACGACATCGACTTGCTGGAGGAAGGCCGGCTGCTGGCACTCAGCCGATTGGCCATCTACCAGCAAAGCCTACGCCGATACTACAACCGCAAGGTGAAGCCAAGATCCTTCCTGGAGGGAGACCTTGTGCTCCGGCTGATCCAGCGAACAGCCGGACAGCACAAGCTCTCGGCACCTTGGGAAGGCCCTTTCATCATCAGTAAGGTGTTGGGCAATGATGCCTACTATCTGATTGATGCCCAGAAGCCCCGAGCGCGCAAGAAAGATGACTCAGGCAAAGAGACGGAGAGGCCATGGAACGCAAACCTCCTCCGAAGGTTTTATAGTTAAAAGCAGTATGCATCATGCTACCTTTTGTACTATGTATAAAGACTCCGGGTCCTACGAGGAAAGCTCGGGGACTGCCCTCTTTTATATATATGATAAGTGTTATGCCTATAAGAAGGTGTAGTTTATTTATTCCGCATGGCACCGGGTTCGACCAGTCGCCCCGGAGCCTCGCCGCCTTCTACAATATGCCGCCTCCTGCAGCCGAACAAGTAGTGTGCCAGCACCAAAAACTTCCATTGTCAGAAGCCATAGCTTGTAGAGCGACTGAGTGGCGGGTAAAGGTTTCAAAATAGTGCCCCACATGAAAAAACGACTAAGGAAGAAAATGCATATAGTAGAGGGCGGCATCGCACCTAGCCATCCGGCTTCTCGGCAGCCGAACGGATAGCCTCTGCTTTCATTACCAAACATTTCGAATGGCTAAGTACTAGCCCTCCCACAAATAGCTAAAGTACTCAACCCAGCCACAGTCCGCAGAGCGGCTGCTCGGCTGGTAAGAGCATACCCAAGGGAGGGCGGCAAAGGAAAAAACCAAGGAGAAAAAGGAAAGAAAAGCTGGAGGTCGGCACAACAAGCATAAGCAATGATAGAGTATTTACATGGATAAAGGCCTCCGGCAGGCATTCAAACAAAGTTTTGATATACGGCCCGCAGGCTACAGCCCGCGGGTGGAATTGTGCGAATTTAACAAAATGTCCAGAGCAGCAAGCAGAAAGCAGATAAAACCCTAAGGAGCAGCAGAATACTCCGGCTGGGCGACGCCGGTTGGCGCAGCAGAAGGATCCGGCCGGGCTGCGCTGGACAGTGTGGCAGAAGACTCTGGCTGGATGCTGGAGTCGGCCGCACCACCCGGCGTGACAGGCGGCTCCATCTGGGCAGAGGAATCGCCAGCTGTAGACGGGGCGGTGGAGGGCCGGAGGACGGAGTCGATGGCGTGCGACGGAGGAACGGGTGGCTGGTCGGCCCCCACCTGGACACCTTCAGTAGCAGTCGGCACCTTGGTGCGTGGCTCATTGCTTGAGGCTCGGTCAGGTTGGGGTTGACTGATACGTCTCCAATGTATCTATAATTTTTGATTGCTCCATGCTACTTTATCTACTGTTTTGGACTATATTGGGCTTTATTTTCCACTTTTATATTATTTTTGGGACTAACCTATTAACCGGAGGCCCGGCCCAGAATTGATGTTTTTTGCCTATTTCAGTATTTCGAAGAAACAGAATATCAAACGGAGTCCAAACGGAATGAAACCTTCGGGAACGTGATTTTCTCACTGAACATGCTCCAGGAGACTTGGACCCTCCTCCAAGGAACAACCGAGGAGGTCACAAGGGTGGGGGGCGCCCCCCTGGGCGCACCCCCCTGCCTCGTGGGCCCCCTGTTGCTCCACCGACATACTCCTTCCTCCTATATATACCTACGTACCCCCGTCAGATCAAATACGGAGCCAAAAACCTAATTCCACCGCCGCAACTTTCTGTATCCACGAGATCCCATCTTGGGGCCTGTTCCGGAGCTCCGTCGGAGGGGACATCTACCATGCAGGGCTTCTACATCAACACCATAGCCTCTCCGATGAAGTGTGAGTAGTTTACTTCAGACCTTCGGGTCCATATCTAGTAGCTAGATGGCTTCTTCTCTCTTTTTGGATCTCAATACAATGTTCTCCCCCTCTCTTGTGGAGATCTATTCGATGTAATCTTCTTTTTCCGGTGTGTTTGTTGAGATCGATGAATTGTGGGTTTATGATCCAGCTTATCTATGAATAATATTTGAATCTTCTCTGAATTCTTTTATGTATGATTGAGTTATCTTTGCAAGTCTCTTCGAATTATCCATTTGGTTTGGCCAACTAGATTGGTAGTTCTTGCAATGGGAGAAGTGTTTAGCTTTGGGTTCAATCTTGCGGTGTCCTTTCCCAGTGACAGCAGGGGCAGCAAGGCACGTATTGTATTGTTGCCATCGAGGATAACAAGATGGGTTTTTTATCATATTGCATGAATTTATCCCTCTACATCATGTCGTCTTGCTTAAGGCGTTACTCTGTTTTTAACTTAATACTCTAGATGCATGCTGGATAGCGGTCGATGAGTGGAGTAATAGTAGTAGATGCAGAATCGTTTCGATCTACTTGTCTCGGACGTGATGCCTATACACATGATCATACCTAGGTAACATCTTAATTATTCGCTTTTCTATCAATTGCTCAACAGTAATTTGTTCACCCATCGTAGAACACTTATGCTCTTGAGAGAAGCCACTAGTGAAACCTATGGCCCCCGGGTCTATTCTCATCATATCAATCTCCATTACTTTATTACTTGCTTTATTTTTACTTTGCCTTTTACTTTTTACTTTGCATCTCTATATCAAAAATACCAAAAATATTGTTTATCATCTCTATCAGATCTCACCCTCGTAAGTGACCGTGAAGGGATTGACAACCCCTAATCACATTGGTTGCGACTAGCTATCGTTTTGTGTAGGTACTAGGGACTCGTGCGTGATCTCCTACTGGATTGATACATTGGTTCTCAAAAACTGAGGGAAATACTTACGCTACTTTACTGCATCATCCTCTCCTCTTCGGGGAAATCCAACGCAGTGCTCAAGAGGTAGCAAAAAGAATTTCTGGCGCCGTTGCCGGGGAGTTTGCGCAAAAGTCAACTATACCAAGTACCCATCACAATCCCTATCTCTCGCATCACATTATTTGCCTCTCGTTTTCCTCTCCCCCACTTCACCCTTGCCGTTTTATTCGCCCTCTCTTTCCCAATCTCCTCCTCTCTTTCCCTTTCGCCTTTTTCTCATTTGCCTTCCCGTTGCCATGGCCGAATCAAAAAGAACTAAGGGATTTCTCCTGAGTTCTAGTGCCTTGGATAACCCCTCTATCATTTCTAAGCTCATAAACAATGATGCTACGGAAAGATCCGCCGGGATCACCAATGAGAATTTAGATAATTTTGATGATGATGATTCCGGAATCTTTCGCTATTTACTTGATGAATCTTTAAAAGATGCTTGGGATAGGTTATTAAGGATTCGAGCTAGTTATGTGCCACAATATCAAATTGAGGTTTACTTAAAAAGATACCTATGAAAAAATGAAAACCATATTTGGGCACCCCTTAAATGATAAAGTTGAATCAACTACTCTCTTGTGCTTTTATCAAAATGAAATTATCAAAGAGATGAAGTCTAGCTTAGACGCAAATTTCCGTAACATGCTTAATCTCACCTCATCCATTAATGGCAATGTTCTTAATCTAAATAGAAGGATGAGTGACAGAGAAAGGAGATCCTCGCTTACTTATGCATCAAGTACCAAAGATGGCACTCGTTAGATCTATCCTTGCTTTTATGCCTAGCTAGGGGCGTTAAATGATAGCGCTTGTTGGGAGGCAACCCAATTTTATTTTTTGTTTTTTGTTTTGTTCCTGTTTAGTGTTAAATTTTGTTTCTACTTTCTGTTTAGATGTGTTTTTATCTTTTGTTTAGTGTTTGTGCCAAGTAGAACCTATAGGATAAGCTACGATGATAGTTGATTTGATTCTGCTGAAAAACAGAAACTTTGCGCTCACGAGAAAAACTTCAATAAATCACAAAAACGTGCTTTTGCATTGATTCTTTTTGCTGCTGATCAATAAACAAATTGTCCATTGCTAGAATTTTTAGAGTTCCAGAAGTTTGCGTTATTTACAGATTGCTACAGACTATTTTGTTTTTGACAGATTCTGTTTTTCGTGTGTTGTTTGCTTATTTCAATGCATCTATGGCTAATAAATTAGTTTATAAACCATAAGGAAGTTGGAATACAGTAGGTTTAACACCAATATAAATAAAGAATGAGTTCATTACAGTACCTTAAAGTAGTCTTTTGTTATCTTTCACTAACGGAGCTACGAGATTTCTATTGAGTTTTGTGTTGTGAAGTTTTCAAGTTTTGGGTGAATTCTTTTGATGGATTATGGAACAAAGAGTGGCAAGAGCCTAAGCTTGTAGATGCCCATGTCACCCCAAGATAATCCAAGGACACCAAAAAGTCAAACCTTGGGGATGCCCCGGAAGGCATCCCCTCTTTCGTCAACTTCCATCGGTAATTTACTTGGAGCTATATTTTTATTCACCACATGTTATGTGTTTTGCTTGGAGCGTCTTGTATTATTTGCGTCTTTGCTTGTCAGTTTACCACAATCATCCTTGCTGTACACACCTTTTGAGAGAGCCATACATGATTTGGAATTTGCTAGAATACTCTATGTGCTTCACTTATATCTTTTGAGCTTGATAGTTTTGCTCATAGTTCTTCACTTATACCTTTTGAGCATGATAATTTTTGCTCTAGTACTTCACTTAGATCTTTTAGAGCACGGTGGTGGATTTGTTTTAAAGAAACTATTGATCTCTCATGCTTCACTTAGATTATTTTGAGAGTTGTTAATAGCATGGTAATTTGCTTAAAGATAATATACTTGGTATTCAAGATATGTGAAACTTTCTTTTGAGTGTGTTGAATACTAAGATAAGTTTGATGCTTGATAATTGTTTTGAGATATGGAGGTGATAATATCAAAGCAATGCTAGTTGGGGTGATTATGAATTTAAAGAATGCTTGTGTTGAAGTTTGTGATTCCCGTAGCATGCACGTATGGTGAACCGCTTTGTGATGAAGTCGGAGCACAGTTTTATTTATTGATTGTCTTCCTTATGAGTGGCAGTCGGGGACGAGCGATGGTCTTTTCCTACCAATCTATCTCCCTAGTAGTATGCGTTTAGTGCTTTGCTTTTTGATGACTTCTAAAGTTTTGCAACAAGTGCATGAGTTCTTTTGATTAATGTTGAGTCCATGGATTATACGCACTCTCACCCTTCCACCATTGCTAGCCTCTCTAATACCGCGCACTTTTCGCCGGTATCATACACCCACCATATACCTTCCTCAAAACAGCCACCGTACCTACCTATCATGGCATTTCCATAGCCATTCCGATATATATTGCCATGTAACTTTCCACCATTCCGTTCATATGACACACATTACTTTTGGCATATTGCTTTTTGCATGAACATGTAGTTGGCATTGTATTTGTGGCAAAGCCACCATTCATAATTCTTTCATACATGCCACTCTTGATTCATTGCATATCCCGGTACACCGCCGGAGGCATTCATATAGAGTCATATATTGTTCTAAGTATCGAGTTGTAATTGTTGAGTTGTAAGAAAAAATAAAAGTGTGATGATCATCATTATTAAAGCATTGTCCCAGTGAGGAAAGGATGATGGAGACTATGATTCCCCCATAAGTCGGGATGAGACTCCGGACTTTACGAAAAATAAAAGAGGCCAAAGAAGCCCAGATAAAAAAAAGAGGCCAAAGAAGCCCACCAAAATAAAAAAATAAAAAAATGAGAGAAAAAGAGAGAAGGAACAATGCTACTATCCTTTTACCACAATTGTGCTTCAAAGTAGCACCATGATCTTCATGATAGAGAGTCTCATATGTTGTCACTTTCATATACTACTGGGAATTTTTCATTATAGAACTTGGCTTGTATATTCCAATGATGGGCTTCCTCAAAAGTGCCCTAGGTCTTTGTGAGCAAGCAAGTTGGATGCACACCCACTTAGTTTCTTTTGTTGAGCTTTCATATACTTATAGCTCTAGTGCATCCGTTGCATGGCAATCCCTACTCACTCACATCGATATCTATTGATGGGCATCTCCATAGCCCGTTGATACGCCTAGTTGATGTGAGACCATCTTCTCCTTTTTTTTGTCTTCTCCACAACCACCATTCTATTCCACCTATAGTGCTATGTCCATGGCTCACGCTAATGTATTGGGTGAAAGTTGAAAAAGTTTGAGATTACTAAAGTATGAAACAATTGCTTGGCTCGTCATCCGGGTTGTGCAGGATTAAATACTTTGTGTCATGAATATGGAGCATAGCCAGACTATATGATTTTGTAGGGATAACTTTCTTTAACCATGCTATTTTTAGAAGACGTTATTGCTTTGATTAGTACGCTTGAAGTATTATTACTTTTATATCAATATGAACTTTTGTCTTGAATCTTTCGGATCTGAATATTCATGCCACAATTAAGAATATTTACATTGAAATTATGCCAAAGTATCACTCCACATCAAAAATTCTTTTTTATCATTTACCTACTCGAGGACGAGCAGGAATTAAGCTTGGGGATGCTTGATACGTCTCCAACGTATCTATAATTTTTGATTGCTCCATGCTACTTTATCTACTGTTTTGGACTATATTGGGCTTTATTTTCCACTTTTATATTATTTTTGGGACTAACCTATTAAATGGAGGCCCAACCCAGAATTGCTGTTTTTTGCCTATTTAAGTATTTCGAAGAAACAGAATATCAAACGGAGTCCAAACGGAATGAAACCTTCGGGAACGTGATTTTCTCACCGAACGTGATCCAGGAGACTTGGACCCTGCTCCAAGGAACAACCGAGGAGGTCACGAGGGTCGGGGGCGCCCCCCTGGGTGCGCCCCATGCCTCGTGGGCCCCCTGTTGCTTCACCAACATACTCCTTCCTCCTATATATACCTACGTACCCCCGTCAGATCAAATACGGAGCCAAAAAACTAATTCCACCGCCGCAACTTTCAGTATCCGCGAGATCCCATCTTGGGGCCTGTTCCGGAGCTCCGCCGGAGGGGGCATCTACCATGGAGGGCTTCTACATCAACACCATAGCCTCCCCGATGAGTGTGAGTAGTTTACTTTAGACCTTCGGGTCCATAGCTAGTAGCTAGATGGCTTCTTCTCTCTTTTTGGATCTCAACACAATGTTATACCCCTCTCTTGTGGAGATCTATTCGATGTAATCTTCTTTTTACGGTGTGTTTGTTGAGACCGATGAATTGTGGGTTTATGATCCAGCTTATCTATGAATAATATATGAATCTTCTCTAAATTCTTTTATGTATGATTGAGTTATCTTTGCAAGTCTTTTCGAATAATCTGTTTGGTTTGGCCAACTAGATTGGTAGTTCTTGCAATGGGAGAAGTGTTTAGCTTTGGGTTCAATCTTGCGGTGTCCTTTCCCACTGACAGCAGGGGCAGCAAGGCACGTATTGTATTGTTGCCATCGAGGATAACAAGATGGGTTTTTTTATCATATTGCATGAATTTATCCCTCTACATCATGTCATCTTGCTTAAGGCATTTAACTTAATACTCTAGATGCATGCTGGATAGCGGTCGATGAGTGGAGTAATAGTAGTAGATGCAGAATCGTTTCGATCTACTTGTCTCGGACGTGATGCCTATACACATGATCATACCTAGATAACATCATAATTATTCGCTTTTCTATCAATTGCTCAACAGTAATTTGTTCACCCACCGTAGAATACTTATGCTCTTGAGAGAAGCCACTAGTGAAACATATGGCCCCCGAGTCTATTCTCATCCTATCAATCTCCATTACTTTATTACTTGCTTTGTTTTTACTTTGCCTTTTACTTTTTACTTTGCATCTCTATATCAAAAATACCAAAAATATTATTTATCATCTCTATCAGATCTCACCCTCGTAAGTGACCGTGAAGGGATTGACAACCCCTAATCACGTTGGTTGCGAGTAGCTATCGTTTTGTGTAGGTACGAGGGACTCGTGCGTGATCTCCTACTGGATTGATACCTTGGTTCTCAAAAACTGAGGGAAATACTTACGCTACTTTACTGCATCATCCTCTCCTCTTCGGGGAAATCCAACGTAGTGCTCAAGAGGTAGCATTGACCGTCCGCCAAAACCTCCGGCAGATCGACGTCGCTCTCCTCATCTTCCTCCTCCTCCTCCTGCTCTTCCTCCTCCCCGTCTTCCCCTTCATTGCTGGAGTCGATGACTTCAGCTGAATCTTCGCTATCCTCCGGGTTCAACTCTCCTGCGGAGCTTCACCGCCTTCCTTGACCACCTCCGGGACAAAGACGCTGGTGTCAGTGAAGTCGGCGATCGCCGCCGCCCTGTTGATGAGCTCAGCTTCCACCGCCGCCAGCTCCTCCTGCGCTTCCAGCCGGAACATGGTCAACTAGGCTAGATCTAGCTCAGGGTACCACGCCTTGACGAATTCCAAGGCCCGGCGCGCCCCTACCCGGGCTGCCGGGCCTTTCCAGGCTTCGAGGCGGCCGGCCGCCACCTCCAGCCAGTCGGCAGTCCGACTTGGGGTGCACAGAGTCGGCAAGCCCGGCCAGAGGGCGGAGACCGCTTGGGCTCTGATACGTCTCCAACATATCTATATTTTTTGATTGCTCCATGCTACTTTATCTACTGTTTTGGACTATATTGGGCTTTATTTTCCACTTTTATATTATTTTTGGGACTAACCTATTAACCGGAGGCCCAACCCAGAATTGCTGTTTTTTGCCTATTTCAGTATTTCGAAGAAACAGAATATCAAACGGAGTCCAAACAAAATGAAACCTTCCGGAACGTGATTTTCTCACCGAATGTGATCCAGGAGACTTGGACCCTACTCCAAGAAGTGCCAGAGGCGGTCACGAGGGTGGAGGGCGCGCCCCCTTGGGCGCGCCCCCTGCCTCGTGGGCCCCCTGTTGCTCCATCAACGTACTCCTTCCTCCTATACATACCTACGTACCCCTGTCAGATCAAATACAAAGCCAAAAACCTAATTCCACCGCCGCAACTTTCTGTATCCGCGAGATCCCATCTTGGGGAATGTTCCGGAGCTCCGCCGGAGAGGGCATCTACCACGGAAGGCTTCTACATCAACACCATAGCCTCTCCAATGAAGTGTGAGTAGTTTACTTCAGACCTTCGGGTCCATAGCTAGTAGCTAGATGGCTTCTTCTCTCTTTTTGGATCTCAATACAATGTTCTCCCCCTCTCTTGTGAAGATCTATTCGATGTAATCTTCTTTTTGCGGTGTGTTTGTTGAGACCGATGAATTGTGGGTTTATGATCCAACTTATCTACGAATAATATTTGATTCTTCTCTAAATTCTTTTATGTATTATTGAGTTATCTTTGCAATCTCTTCGAATTATCCGTTTGGTTTGGCCAACTAGATTGGTAGTTCTTGCAATGGGAGAAGTGTTTAGCTTTGGGTTCAATCTTGCGGTGTCCTTACACAGTGGCAGAAAGGGTTGCAAGGCACGTGTTGTATTGTTGCCATCGAGGATAACAAGATGTTTTTTTTCATATTGCATGAATTTATCCCTCTACATCATGTCATCTTGCTTAAGGCGTTACTCTGTTTTTAGCTTAATACTCTAGATGCATGCTGGATAGGGGTCGATGAGTGGAGTAATAGTAGTAGATGCAGAATTGTTTCGATCTACTTGTCTCGGACGTGATGCCTATATACATGATCATACCTAGATAATATCATAATTATTCGCTTTTCTATCAATTGCTCAACAGTAATTTGTTCACCCACCGTAGAATACTTATGCTCTTGAGAGAAGCCACTAGTGAAACCTATGGCCCTCGGGTCTATTCTCATCATATCAATCTCCATTACTTTATTACTTTCTTTGTTTTTAATTTGCCTTTTACTTTTTACTTTGCATCTATATATCAAAAATACCAAAAATATTATTTATCATCTCTATCAGATCTCACCCTCGTAAGTGACCGTGAAGGGATTGACAACCGCTAATCGTGTTGGTTGCGAGTAGCTATCGTTTTGTGTAGGTACGAGGGACTCGTGCGTGATCTCCTACTGGATTGATACCTTGGTTCTCAAAAACTAAGGGAAATACTTACGCTACTTTACTGCATCATCCTCTCCTCTTCAGGGAAATCCAATGCAGTGCTCAAGAGGTAGCAAGAAGAATTTCTGGCGCCGTTGCCAGGGAGTTTGCGCAAAAGTCAACCATACCAAGTACCCATCACAACCCCTATCTCTCGCATTACATTATTTTCCTCTCGTTTTCCTCTCCCCCACTTCACCCTTGACATTTTATTCTCCCTCTCTCTCCCAATCTCCTCCTCTCTTTCCCATTTGCCTTTTTCCCATTGCCTTTCTGTTTGCTCGTGTGTTAGTCTACTTACTTGTCACAATGGCTCTCCCTAAGTTTGGTGATCTTCACCTTAAAAGGCTAGAGGAGATAGAAAGTAATGTCAGGAAGTTTATGGTTTTGCAATTCGAGCATAATAATTTCTTTAGAAACGAGCTTAAAGAACAAAAAGGTTTCATGAGTTTTATGAATAAAGAACTCGATGATATGTCTAAAGAATTCGATGGTATAAGAGCTCAAATTGCTTGTGTTGAAAAGATGACCGCTGAAATTTCGGATATGCAAGCTACCTTAGTTAATAAGATGGCTGCTAAACCAAATTCCTATGAAAATCAAGATGAAAATCTAAAAGTTATTGATGTGTCCCCTATTAAATCTTTTTTTTGCAATATGAATCTTGATGAACCTGAATATGATCTTCCTTTACCTAGAAGGCGTTCTAAGAATTCGGAGTTTCTAGATCTTGATGATGAAATTGATGAAAGTGGGATTGAAAGAAATAAAAATCTTGATGTTGATAAACCCACTATTTTGGATCTCAAGGAATTTAATTATGAAAATTGCTCTTTGATTGGTTGTATTTCCTTGTTGCAATCCGTGCTAGATTCTCCTCATGCTTATAGTCAAAATAAGGCCTTTACCGAACACATTGTTGATGCTTTGATGCAATCTTATGAAGAAAAACTTGAGTTGAAAGTTTCTATCCCTAGAAAACTCTATGATGAGTGGGAACCTACTACCAAAATTAAAATTAAAGATTATGAGTTTCATGCTTTGTGTGATTTGAGTGCTAGTGTCTCTACTATTGCCAAAACTTTGTGTGATTTGCTAGATTTCCGTGACTTTGAAGATTGCTCTCTCAACTTGCATCTTGCGGATTCCACTATTAAAAAGCCTATGGGAAGAATTAATGATGTTCTTATTGTTGCAAATAGGAATTATGTGCCCGTAGATTTTATCGTCCTCGATATAGATTGCAATCCTTCATGTCCTATTATTCTTGCTAGAACGATTGGTGCGATTATTGATATGAAGGAAGGGAATATTAGATTCCAATTTCCCTTGAGAAAGGGTATGGAACACTTCCCTAGAAACAAAATAAAATTACCATATGAATCTATCATGAGAGCCACTTATGGATTGCCTACCAACGATGGCAAAACTTAGATCTATCCTTGCTTTTATGCCTAGCTAAGGGCGTTAAACGATAGCGCTTGTTGGGAGGCAACCCAATTTTAGTTCGTGTTTTTTGTTTTTGGTTCTGTTTAGGAATAAATAATCCATATACTTTCTGTTTAGATGTGGTTTTATGTTTTAATCAGTGTTTGTGCCAAGTATAACCTATAGGATAAGCTATGATGATAGTTGATTTGATTCTGCTGAAAAACAGAAACTTTGCGCTCACGAGAAAAAATTCAATAAATCACATAAACGAGATTTTGCATTGATTCTTTTTGTTGCTTATCAATAAACAAACTTTCCAGTACGTCCTATTTTTTTAGAATTTTTAGAGTTCCAGACGTTTGCGTTAGTTACAGATTGCTACAGACTGTTCTGTTTTTGACAGATTCTGTTTTTCGTGTGTTGTTTGCTTATTTCAATGCATCTATGGCTAATAAATTAGTTTATAAACCATAATTAAGTTGGAATTCAGTAGGTTTAACACCAATATAAATAAAGAATGAGTTCATTACAGTACCTTAAAGTAGTCTTTTGTTTTCTTTCACTAACGAAGCTCACGAGATTTCTATTGAGTTTTGTGTTGTGAAGTTTTCAAGTTTTGGGTGAATTCTTTTGATGGATTATGGAACAAAGAGTGGCAAGAGCCTAAGATTGGGGATGCCCATGGCACCCCCAAGATAATCCAAGGACACCAAAAAGTCAAAGCTTGGGGATGCCCCGGAAGGCATCCCCTCTTTCGTCTACTTCCATCGGTAATTTAGTTGGAGCTATATTTTTATTCACCACATGTCATGTGTTTTGCTTGGAGCGTCTTGTATTATTTGCGTATTTGTTTGTTAGTTTACCACAATCATCCTTGCTGTACACACCTTTTGAGAGAGCCATACATGATTTAACATTTGCTAGAATACTCTATGTGTTTCACTTATATCTTTTGAGCTTGATAGTTTTGCTCATAGTGCTTCACTTAAACCTTTTTGAGCGTAATAATTTTTGCTCTAGTGCTTCACTTAGATATTTTAGAGCACGGTGGTGGGTTTGTTTTAAAGAAACTATTAATCTATCATGCTTCACTTAGATTATTTTGAGAGTTGTTAATAGCATGGTAATTTGCTTAATGTTAATATACTTGGTATTCAAGATTTGTGAAACTTTCTTTTGAGTGCGTTGAATACTAAGATGAGTTTGATGCTTGATAATTGTTTTTAGATATGGAGGTGATAATATCAAAGCAATGATAGTCAGGGTGATTATGAATTTAAAGAATGCTTGTGTTGAAGTTTGTGATTCCCGTAGCATGCACGTATGGTGAACCGCTTTGTGATGAATTCGGAGCACAATTTTATTTATTGATTGTCTTCCTTATGAGTGGCAATCGGGGACGAGCGATGGTCTTTTCCTACCAATCTATCCCCCTAGGAGTATGCGTTTAGTGCTTTGGTTTTTGATGACTTCTAAATTTTTGCAATAAGTGCATGAGTTCTTTTGATTAATATTGAGTCCATGGATTATACGCACTCTCACCCTTCCACCATTGCTAGCCTCTCTAATACTGTGCACTTTCCGCCGGTATCATACACCCACCATATACCTTCCTCAAAACAGCCACCATACCTACCTATCATGGCATTTCCATAGCCATTCAGAGATATATTGCCATGCAACTTTCCACCGTTCCGTTCATATGACACACATTACTTTTGTCATATTGCTTTTTGCATGAACATGTAGTTGACATTTTATTTGTGGCAAAGCAACCGTTCATAATTCTTTCATACATGCCACTCTTGATTCATTGCATATCCCGGTACACCGCCGGAGGCATTCATATAGAGTCATATTTTGTTCTAAGTATCAAGTTGTAATTGTTGAGTTGTAAGAAAAAATAAAAGTGTGATGATCATCATTATTAGAGCATTGTCCCAGTGAGGAAAGGATGATGGAGACTATGATTCCCCCATAAGTCGGGATGAGACTCCGGATGAAAAAAAATAGTGGCCATAAAAAAAGAGAAAAGGCCCAAATAAAAAAATATGAGAGAAAAAGAGAGAAGGGACAATGCTACTATCCGTTTTCCACACTTGTGCTTCAAAGTAGCGCCATGATCTTCATGATGGAGAGTCTCATATGTTGTCACTTTCATATACTAGTGGGAATTTTTCATTATAGAACTTGTCTTGTATATTCCAATGATGGGCTTGCTCAGAAGTGCCCTAGGTCTTCGTGATCAAGCAAGTTGGATGCACACCCACTTAGTTTCTTTTGTTGAGATTTCATATACTTATAGCTCTAGTGCATCCGTTGCATGGCAATCCCTACTCACTCAAATTGATATCTATTGATGGGCATCTCCATAGCCCATTGATACGCCTAGTTGATGTGAGACTATCTTCTCCTTTTTTTGTCTTCTCCACAACCACCATTCTATTCCACCTATAGTGCTATGTCCATGGCTCACGCTCATGTATTGCATGAAAGTTGAAAAAGTTTGAGATTACTAAAGTATGAAACAATTGTTTGGCTCGTCATCAGGGTTGTGCATGATTAAATACTTTGTGTGATGAAGATAGAGCATAGACAGACTATATGATTTTGTAGGTATAACTTTCTTTAACAATGCTATTTTGAGAAGACATGATTGCTTTAATTTATATGCTTGAAGTATTATTACCTTTATGTTAATATGAACTTTTGTCTTGAATCTTCATGCCACAATTAAGAAGATTCACATTGAAATTATGCCAAAGTATCACTCCGCATCAAAAATTCTTTTTTATCATTTACCTACTCGAGGACGAGTAGGAATTAAGCTTGGGGATGCTTGATACGTCTCCAACGTATCTATAATTTTTGATTGCTCCATGCTACTTTATCTACTGTTTTGGACTATATTGGGCTTTATTTTTCACTTTTATATTATTTTTGGGACTAACCTATTAACCGGAGGCCCAACCCGGAATTGTTGTTTTTTGCCTATTTCACTATTTCGAAGAAACAGAATATCAAACGGAGTCCAAACGGAATGAAACCTTCGGGAACGTGATTTTCTCACCGGACGTGATCCAGGAGACTTGGACCCTACTCCAAGAAGTGCCAGAGGCGGTCACGAGGGTGGAGGGCGCGCCCCCTGGGCGTGCCCCCCTGCCTCGTTGGCCCCCTGTTGCTCCACCGACGTACTCCTTCCTCCTATATATAC
>NC_041387.1:558182851-558230941 GCF_002162155.2 Triticum dicoccoides
GGAGAGGGCATCTACCACAGAGGGCTTCTACATCAACACCATAGCCTCTTTGATGAAGTGTGAGTAGTTTACTTCAGACCTTCGGGTCCATAGCTAGTAGCTAGATGGCTTCTTCTCTCTTTTTGGATCTCAATACAATGTTCTCCCCCTCTCTTGTGGAGATCTATTCGATGTAATCTTCTTTTTGTGGTGTGTTTGTTGAGACCAATGAATTGTGGGTTTATGATCCAGCTTATCTATGAATAATATTTGATTCTTCTCTGAATTCTTTTATGTATGATTGAGTTATCTTTGCAGTCTCTTCGAATTATCCGTTTGGTTTGGCCAACTAGATTGGTAGTTCTTGCAATGGGAGAAGTGTTTAGCTTTGGGTTCAATCTTGCGGTGTCCTTACCCAATGACAAAAAGGGTTGCAAGGCACGTATTGTATTGTTGCCATCGAGGATAACAAGATGGGTTTTTTATCATATTGCATGAATTTATCCCTCTACATCATGTCATCTTGCTTAAGGCGTTACTCTGTTTTTAACTTAATACTATAGATGCATGCTGGATAGCGGTCGATGAGTGGAGTAATAGTAGTAGATGCAGAATCATTTCGATCTACTTGTCTCAGACGTGATGCCTATATACATGATCATACCTAGATAATCTCATAATTATTTTCTTTTCTATCAATTGCTCAACAGTAATTTGTTCACCCACCATAGAATACTTATGCTCTTGAGAGAAGCCACTAGTGAAACCTATGGCCCCAGGGTCTATTCTCATCATATCAATCTCCATTACTTTATTACTTGCTTTTTTTTACTTTGCCTTTTACTTTTTACTTTGCATCTCTATATCAAAAATACCAAAAATATTACTTATCATCTCTATCAGATCTCACCCTCGTAAGTGACCGTGAAGGGATTGACAACCCCTAATCGCGTTGGTTGCGAGTAGCTATCGTTTTGTGTAGGTACGAGGGACTCGTGCGTGATCTCCTACTGGATTGATACCTTGGTTCTCAAAAACCGAGGGAAATACTTACGCTACTTTACTGCATCATCCTCTCCTCTTCGGGGAAATCCAACACAGTGCTCAAGAGGTAGCAGGCTCCGATGCACTGGAGGCATCATAGTTTGCGATGAGCAGGCCGAAGCCAGGCCTGAATGCTGAGGACCTGTTCGCCAAGAGTCCGGGGAGCATCAGCGGCGATTCGCATACCCTTCTCCCTTCGCTCCTCGCGCTGGGCCTCGATCATTTGGATGGAGGCTATAGAATGGCCCGGGAACAAGTCTGTCCGGGCGGAAGAAGAAAAAAAGCCAAGGCTATAAGCAAAGGCTGACAGTTCAAAACAAGAAATCAAGAGAATAAGACTTACCATCGACCAAGTCTTCAATGCTACCGAAGCCAGCTGTCATCTGGGCCTCCTTGTCGGCCCAGGCAGATCGCTCGATCTCAAACTCGGCGAGGAGGTTGGTCTCCGTCGTCTTCACCTTCAGCTGGGCCGCCTTGAGGGCTTCCGCCTGCTCGGCAAGTTGAGCGACCAGGCGATCTCGTTCCTCGGCCAGCTGGCTGCACTCCGCCTCCTTGCCATGCAGGGCGGTGTTGGCTTCGCCCAGCTGTTGCTGCAGGGCAGCATTGGCCTCTGAAGAAAGAAAGAGAAGAAAAAGGCATCAGTCAAGCGGACAAGACAAAGAAATGAAACAACTGAGGAGATTCGGCCCGACTGCTTAGCAGTCAGCCCGAACCTCGGGGACTACAGCCCGCGGGTGCACCAACGCGCCCCCGCGAAGAAAGGAAGATAGAAGCTTACCCGGGCTCTCGACCAGGTGGGCAGTCCGCGTCTCCAGCTCCCGAACCCTGGAGTTGTAGGCGGTCGCGCGGAGATTGTGATAGTCCTGCAGAAGAGACATCAGGCGAAATCAGCAGCCAACAATTGCAAGATAAAGTTCCGACCCGCCTGCTCAGCAGCCGGCCCGGAACTTGGGGACTACATCCAGTGGGTGCACTTGCGCGCCCCCACGAGAGAAGCAAGAGGATCATCTGAAGAAGAAAGCCAAAGATAACTTACGCGGATGGCGGTTCGCGACTCTAAGAAGGCCTCGTTGCAGCGCCTGAGGGCCTCCGCTTCTGCCCGGAGCTTGGCCTGGACGTCAAGAGACACCTGGTTCAGGACGCCCGTCCCGCCCCCCGTGTATGAACCCACGGGTGCGGTGCTGGTCGCCTCGGTGTCGGGGACCAATGAGCTTGCGGCGCCGACCTCCTGCGGCCACGGTGCTGAGGCCGCCTTCTCCAGACGACGGCGCGCGGGTGTGCGGACCGTAGGAATCAGGTCCGTCACCACCGTGTTCTCGACCAGTGGCACCGGCGGTGCAACCGGCTGCTCGTCCCGCGGCTCGCTGGCTGGCGGAGGCGGAGGAGGCGGGGGTGGTGGCACGAAGACGTCCGGCATGGCTACGTCGCCATCCTCCCGCTCCCGGATCGGGTGGTCGTCGCTGGCTCCTCCGGTCGTCGCCTCGAATTCAGGCGGAGGCGGCGGGGTGTTGAGGGGCACCACGAGCAGCGGCTCTTGGTGCGTACAACCTCCACAAGCCGCTCCTTCTCCACGGATTGGGCTTCGGCCTGCGCCAACGCTCTCTCAGCGGACGCGGCGGCCTTGTCCGCCTACTCCTTGGCCAGGCGGTCGGCCTCTTCCTCCCGCGCCTCCCGCGCATTCCAGTCTGTCGCCTCCCGGAGGTCGGCGGCCGGGTCGATCCGCCGGTTGGTCCAAGAGGTCGCTGCCGACCTAAGGACTGAGGCGGCGCCTGACTTCTCATGGGTTAGCGAGGCCCTGAAATAAGAAGACAAGTTAGAAGGGCTCTCACGCCAGATTGACAAGAGGCCAAGAAGTAAGGGAAAGACACTTACGCCGACACCATAACGGGCACCTTCGGCTGCCTCTGATACTGGGCCACCTTGGCCGCGGCTTCCTTCCGCCTAGTCGCCGCGGCCGGGTTCTTGGGCTTCTTCGGGGCGCTGCCAAATAGGGCAGCGCCCTGCTTCCGCTTATGCTTGCTGCCGCGGGCGGGCGGCCCGGAGGAGGGGCCAGCGCCGGTAGTGGCAGAGCTCCAGGCGGGGCGCGGTTCGTCTTCATCTTCGTCGTCATCAGGCCAAGTCCCCACGCTGCCGCCTTCCTCGGAGCCGCCTGCTCCACCGCCGCTGTCTACTCTGCCGCCGCTGCCTGATGCATCGTCCGCCAGGGCGGCCGCCCCCAAGTCGGGGTCGTCCAAGTCGCTTGCCGCCCTGTCCGGCTGGAGGTTATCGCCCAGCCCCAGGAGGGCGGCCGTTGTCGCGGACATGTAAATCTGCAGCCAAGAAAAAGTTGCATCACGATGAGAAACAGAGCTGAAGAAAACAGATCACAGGACAAAATAAAGAAACTTACAGCAGGCGGCGGACTGTGGCGGGAGTACGACCGCTTCCCGTACCGCCACTCTTCCTCTGATACCTTGAGGTCGGAGATCTCGTTTACCATCCGTGCAACTTCGATGGGCGGCATCCCTTTCGTGCACAACCGGCACGGATCGCGGTGTCCGCTCATCCAGAATATCAGATGAGGGAGGCTCTGGAGTGGGAGGACCCGGTGCTCGACGAAGGCGACGAGGAGGTTGGAGGCCACGAGGCCTTCCGACTCCTGGAGTACTCAGAGTCGGCCGATGGCAGCCGCCGCGTCCGTCGACACCTGCTTCGGTTTGTACCCCTAGGTGGGCCGAGCCCCGGTGGGGGGCCGGCCTCGTAGGCCGGCAGGTTGAGGAAGTCGGCAGCCGGATCTACGTTCTCAACATAGAAGTAGGACTGCTGCCACATCTTCACCGACTGCGCCAGCTTGATGACGGGAAAGGCATTCCGCTTCGCCAGTCGGTGCACAGCGACGAAGCCCCCGCACTCGGCCGTCGTCTCCCTGGTGGAGGTGCCGAGCTTCCCATAAAAGAGCACTCCCCACAGCTCAATTGTGGGGAGGATGCCGATGTAGCCCTCGCACGCCATGACAAAGGCGGAGAGTAGAGTCATGGCGTTGGGCGTGAGGTGGTGAGGCTGAAGATGGTAGAAGTCGAGGAAGGAGCGGAAGAAGCTGCTCACCGGGAGGCCGAAGCCCTGGAGGAAGTGCGAGCGGAAGACGACCCACTCGTCTCCCCGCGTCACCGGCGAGATTTCTGTCTCCAGCGGCACCCGCGCCTTGACGAAGGCCGCGCTGGGCATCCGGCGTGTCTCACGGAGGAAGGAGATATGATCTTCGATCACGGTCGATCCGTCCCAGTCGCCGCCCCTCTCGCGCGCCATGGCTTTCATCTGACTGCGTGGGGAGGAGAAGGGCATCGGCGGCGGACAATAGCGGCAGCACTATGGCAGCATACAACAGCAGCAACAGCGAGTGCTTTGCCGCACCTCTCCCATCTCCCTACTTATAGCCCTCGGGCTACGAAGCCGAGGGGGCGGGACGTGGGTCGTGGGATTAACTGCGCCCACGACCCCACGACCCCCATTTACCGCATACATTCAGCATGCCGTAAATGGCCGTGGGAATGGCAACCGTCCCCGTCGGCGCAGCGGATCCGCCCGGTTGCCGAGGCACGGTAGTGGCGGGCCCGGCCCAGTGTCACGTCCCGTCGAGGGCGTGGGGTGGCAGGCTGACCAGGCTGACGTGCGCCGTGTGGCGCGTCTGTGGCGGGTGGCGGCCCGAGAAGCTTAGCAGGCACGCTACCTGTTTCCCGCCTCGAAGTTCAAAACCAACCACGCAAGCTCCGCCTGGGCCAGGCCGGCCTAGGCAGTCGGCTGGCTGCATGGCGGACCGACGTCTTCCCAGAGCCCGGTGAGGAGGGGAAGCCGCTGAGACTTCGCTGCCCCTCGACAGCAACGCCTCGCCGGCTTCGGGGACTACTGTCGGAGTAATGGGCCACGGGTAGGCTCACCCAAGTCCCTGGATTTATCAAGACTTTGGGCTAGCTCTGCCTAGCTGGACCCCGAGCAAAAGCTCATCCCTCAGGGAGCCGGCTCGCTCAACGGCCGGCTACCAGAGGGCGGCTGACCCAAGCCTATGACGCTTCAAGTGACCGACTCCTGTTGGCCGGCCTCCAGGGAGGGTGGCATCAGGCAGGCGGCTACCTCACGACTCCGGTGCGGCCGAGCCCCCATCGAGAGTACAAGACAGAGCATGGCTACAGTAAAGCACGTCGCCTCCCACGCTCGGGACAGGCGTGGCTACAGTGCTCTGTACAGGCGGAGATCTTCGCACGACGGGGCACGGTGCCATGTCTCCCCTGACGTCGCTCCGAGCAGACGGAGTCCTGTTCCCCACGACGGCCTGTCGGTATGGCCTGTCGGTGGCGGGCCCTATCGGGCAGCGACCCCGTAGAAGACGGCGGAAGATCAACCATGCGGATTCGGGAGGGGCCGGCCTCCAGCAGGCGGCCGTCCCTTGCCCCGAGGCAAGCATGCCATTAAGCTGACAAGACCAGGTGTGGCTACAGTGGCCTCCCGCCAGGCGGCGGGGCTGTAGCCACACTAAGATGACCAAGCCCCCATCATCAACGGCACGGCTACAGTAAGCAGCCACCAACCAGTCGGCGGGGCCCACCAGGTGGCGGGCCCCAACTGTCGGCGGAGAAGCTAGAGGCTGGAGACACTGACAGCCGGGCCCAGCACCCGGACGGATTACCATTGTACCCCTGGGGGTAGGCCTATATAAACCCCCCAGGCCACCCATGCAAAGGGTTCCAACCCTGATAGAACTAGCCAGTTACCTAGGGCAGGGAAGAGCTAGCCTCGCCTTCTCCTACCTCTAGACACATGTCACGCCCAATATGCGACCCTATCCAAAAGGATCTCGAAGGTCCTACCAAGGATAGACCCGCATATTGAAACGCTTTTGCAAGGTGGATATCATTACATCAACATTACATAATAGATGGGGATACATACATAAGGCATACAATGCCACACGAATACAACATCACAATACATAAGAGCATCATCCGACTACGGATGAAACACAAATAGGAACTCAAACAACAACCACCCTGCTAGCCCAGGCTGCCGACCTGGAACCTATCCCCTGATTGAAGAAGAAGAAGAAGAACTCAACGCAAGAAAGCATCGCTCTCGCGTCATGATCATCGCATAACCTGTACCTGTAACTGTTGTTGTAGTTATCTGTGAGCCACGAGGACTCAGCAATCCCATTACCATGGGTATCAAGACTAGCAAAGCTTAAAGGGGAAGGAAGGGGTAAAGTGGTGAGGCTGCAGCAGCGACTAAGCATATATGGTGGCTAACATACGCAAATAAGAGCGAGAAGAGAACAAGCGGAACGGCCGTGAAGCTAGCAATGATCAAGAAGTGATCCTGAACTCCTACTTACGTCAAACATAACCCAGAAATCGTGTTCACTTCCCGGACTCCGCCGAAAAGAGACTATCATAGCTACACACGCGGTTGATGCGTTTTAATTCGGATCTGGTGTCAAGTTATATACAACTGGACATTAACAAATTCCCATCTGCCTATAACCGCAGGCACGGCTTTCGAAAGATTATACCCTACAGGGGTGTCTCAACTTAGCCCATGATAAGCTCTCGCGATCAACGAAGGATATACCTTCTCCCAGGAAGACCCGATCAAACTCGGAATCCCGGTTTACAAGACATTTCGACAATGGTAAAACAAGACCAGCAAAGCCCCCCGCTGTGCCGACAAATCCCGATAGGAGCTGCACATATCTCGTTCTCAGGGCACACCGGATGAGCCAGACGTCGGGTTGGCATAGACCCTGGTTGCCCAGGGGGCGCCGGACATCGCTCGGTTTGGACCAACACTTAGACAAGCATTGGCCCAGGGGGGCTAAAATAAAGATGACCCTCGGGTTGGCCGACCCAAGGGAAAGGTAGGTGGTGGTGAGGCAAATGGTAAAACCAAGGTTGGGCCTTGCTGGAGGAGTTTTATTCAAAGCGAACTCAAAATCACCCAACCACATAAGGAACGCAAAATCCGGGAACATAACACCAGTATGACGGAAACTAGGGCGGCAAGAGTGGAACAAAACACCAGGCATAAGGCCGGGCCTTCCACCCTTTACCAAGTATATAGATGCATTAATTAAATAAGAGATATTGTGATATCCCAACATAAACCTGTCCACCGTGGAGCAAACTTCGACTTCACCTGCAACTAGCAACACTATAAGAGGGCTGAGCAAAGCGGTAACATAGCAAAACAATGGTTTGCTAGGAAGGGTGTCAAAGGTTAGAGGCTGACATGGCAATTTGGAATTGCTTGAAGAACAAGTGATAGGAACCGCAGCATAGCGATAGAACGAAGCAACTAGCATAGCAATGATAGTAGTGAGATCCAAGGTAGCGGTCATCTTGCCTGAAATCCCGCTAGGAAGAAAAACGAGTCCATGAAGAAGATGAGCGGACGTGGTCGAACGAATCCTCACAACTCCAGAACGAAACTGAAGGCAACCCGGAAAGAAGCAAACAACATGGTAAACGCACAAGCATAATCATGGCATGATGCACAATCAAGTATGATGCATGTCCGGTTTAAAGAGCATGGCATGGCAAAGTGAAACAAACAATGCTACAAGTTAAGTGGAGCTCAATATGCAACGAGTTGCATATTGACAAAACACCATAAGCAATTATTTAGTTCTCTCTCGGTTAGGTACACAACAATATTAAATGTTGTTAAACATGGCAAGAGGTGAAACATAATAAAACTACCTATCTAAGCAAGTTTAATGAGGCCGGAACAACAAAACAACAATTCCGAAAAATCCCCATGTGCATATTTTAGATTCGGTACTGTTCTTCCCTAAACCATATTTTATTGTTGTTAAACAGGAAAATAAAGTGGACCATGTTATTCTAGGCATTTTCCCACCCCATTTACATATAAAGTTTATTTAAAAAGGAGCTACGGTTATTTAGTTATGAAATAAAACATTTTAACATGGCATTTATGCAAATTAACACAAACAGCATTTTAAACATTTTTAACATGGATAAAAGTGGCATGTTATGAAACTAGATGAAATTCTAAGCACTTTACATATATAAAACATTTTAATATGATGCACGGTTCATGAGTTATTAAATGCATGAATATGGAGGGGTTTTCTGCAAAACTGATATCTCAGGATAAATGCTAAAATTGCTGGACAGGAAAAAAAACAACAATGGGCCGAATCTGGAGGGCGGACTGGGCTGCTCACCATGGGCTCTTGGCCCGGCTAGAGAGGAGGAGGCCCAAGCGGTGCAGATCTAGGTCTTGGGAAGGCGCTGGGCAGCTGGGCTACGAGCGAAGCAGAGGAGGCCTCGCGCGGGTCACAGGATGCAAGGGTGCGGTCAACGGAGCTAGGTCGAGCTCTGGTCGTCCTCATGCTTGAAGCAGAGGATGCAGGGGGCGACGGCCACGGCCAGACTTGGCGGCAGGGACGGCGAGGCAAGGCGGCGGAGGCAGGGCTTGCCGGCGGAGCTTGGCGCGACAGCAGCGACCGGATCGAGGCGGAGGGAGTCAGATCCGGAACGAAGTAGGCGACGCGAACCGCTGGAGAGACGCTGTCCATGGCGGTTGCTGCAGCTCCTGCAGAAACTCGCGAAAGAGAGAGGTGAGGCACGGGGATGAGAAAGGAGAACCAGGAGGGGGCGCGACGAGGCGACCTGGCTGGAGCTCGTCGGCGGCTGGATCCGGTGGCTCAGGCAGGGAGGAGGGGCGCTGCGGGATAGGAGCTGGCTGCGGGAGGCATCGACTTGGAGCTCCATGGGGAACGCCATGGCGCAGAGCAAGGCGCAGGGCTCGCACGGCGTGGAGGAGGCACTCGGGAGGGATCGAGCGGGAGGATCGGGCAGGCAGGTGGTTGCGCTTGCGGGCGGCGCTAAAAGCGAGGAGCGACGCGGCTGTGGGTTGGTTCGATTTGGAACACGAGGAAAAGGGGCTAGGTGGATCGGGATGGATCCCGAGAGAACAGTGACGGCGGCGGACACGGAAGGATGGGACATGATCCCTAGAAATTAGGGTTGTCCACTATTTATAGCAAATGGGTTTTTAGCTAGGGGCTAATCGGACCCTCCGATCAAAATCGAACGGTCGAGAAAAAAAAGCTAGGGAGTCCAAATAAAACAATGAAGATATTTTACGGATGTAAGGGGATGATTCGAATCCAACGGAGATGACTGAGCGGGTCAGGTTCGGGGTAGGTTTCGGACACGCGCAAGAGGGGGTCGATGGTTGTGCAGAGAGGTTAGGTGGTCAGACAAGAGGGACTCGAGAAGCCCGGTTGGTCTCGAAACGGTCCACGAAGGCAACGGGGTTTGATGAGCTCAGAAAAGAGAGAGAAGAGAGTGGTCCGGTTGATCTGAGAGAAGGTCAGCCGAGACACGGAAGAAGCGGCAACTACGAGCAGATGCAAGTTTTATGAAAACGATGTCGATGCAATGCGAATGATGACATGAGACGAGATGCATAACAAGAACAAAATGCAAAACAACAGACAAAAACCCAACCACGGAGGAAATAACATATCGCATCTCCGGAAAAGGCAAGAGTTGGAGTTACGAATATGGAAAGTTGTATCCGTGGCGTTACAACACTCCACCACTACGAGAGGATCTCGTCCCGAGATCTAGGATGGCACCGGAGGGAAAAGGAATAGGAAGATAAGAGGTAAAACTAAGTTGCTTCTTCGACAAACGAGTGAAACCAAAGAACCTTGAGAGGTTGAGAAGTTGAAACAAAGAACACAACGGAGTTGAACACAATTGAGAGCACCGCGGTAGAACAAATAAAAATAAGGAACACCATGTGAACCTTGGAGGTTGAAAGACATAAGAAAAGGGTTACAATGGACAAGAAGTACATGCAAGCACTCCGGTTGAAACGAGATGTACAAGGAATGACAAAGATCAATTAAGACGTCACTCTGGTTGGAATTGGGAGGAATAGAATATGAACTTGGCAAAATGAAAGCACTTGGATGAGACTCCGGTTAAATGAGGAATGATAGACACAACACTCCGGTTAAATGGATAAGCAAGGAAAAGTACATGATCTTGACAAAACAAGATGATTAGTGAAGAGAGCAACATCACAATGCCTCCGGAACAAAAGAATAGAAGCAAGATTGTTGGGATAAAGGGACGGAGAAGAAAATGACAATTTCTGCCACAAATGAACTTGGAAAGCATCCTTGGAAAGAAGGATTGAATGGAGTTGTTGGAAAACCAACAATGAAAAGAATAAGCTTGTAGTGGGCTTATGGAAACATCTCAACACTTGAGGTGAAATTCTGCCACTAACAAAAAACAATTGCCTGTTTGAGATCAACGAAGGGATGAAAACTGCTTTTGCCGAGAGGATAGGAAAAAACTTGGATCATTGATAAGCACCACAAATAGCAACATTCCTTAGGGGAAGGCTTTAGGTGAAATCTATACCAAGATAACTCCAATGAAGAGATTGATGGATTGAGAAGAACTCATGCTCGAAGGACTTGATGGGTTTAACTACCTCATTCTTGACAACTGTTGAATCACGAAACATGAAAATTGTCAACAATGATATAACACCACCTCAAAAGATAAGGTAGAAAGAATTGCACTTTGGAATGCAAGATGAAGAATACTTGAACGCCTCAAAACAAAACATGTGTTGAGCACCATGTTTAATTTTGATTATAGCTTGGCGGGTCATAACTTCGAGAGAAATCTTGAAGAACAATTGAAGAATGAAAAGAATCCTTGATGAACCATCATGTAGAGCCTCCATGAAGAACTCCGGTAATAAAAGGATGATAGAAAGAAAGAGAAGTTGGAAACACAAGGTGAAGCCTTGCAATGATTTAGATGGAGCTTCGCGATGATATAACCGAGAGAACTTGGAACTCCGGAAAGAAAAGATGAATACTAGAACCAAGAATTACTTCATCATGAACAATCTCCGGAAGAAAAGAATTGAATCACCTCGAGGAAATAAGAATAAGATTGATTGTATGCTTATCCTTCATCAATTTAAATTGATGACAAGCAACGGATTTGGCATACTACTTATTCTCATAGAAAGGATTAAAAGAGATATAGTGTAAACTTGAGAAGGTATAGTTGGAACCACCAGTGGGATTCGGAAACAACGAATGAATTGATATGATAACGAAGGAAGAGGAATCTTGAACGAACAACCGTAAGAATTGAAAATGAAAGTAGCAAAGGCACAATTCACCGGGAAGAATTTGAAAATGAATGAAGATACTTGAGGCGATTTAGATACATGAGAACGAAGAGATCATGAACTGACTAGAGGGTATTTGAAAGATTCACCGGTAAGATTTGGAGAACGATAGCTACACACTGAGAATGAAGAATTATGACATGATGGCCTTCGGATAAAGAAATGGAAACAACTCATGAAATGCTTCGGATGGTAAGAAAAGAATTCTCACAATCGAAAACAATTATGAGAGGATGGCATCAAGCTTGAACCATGAATCTCTGGAAGAATGGGTAAGGATTTAAGAGGAACTCTTCTTCGGTCTTCAAAATCCGAGAATGACGACGAAGAACACCACCATGAATTGTTGAGATACTCTGGGATGAAAGTTAGAAAGGTTGAACCAACGATGAAAGAATTTGAAAGATCTTGGAGAAGGACATATGACTTATGATAATTCATTCTTACGTCAAACTCAAAAAGAATTAGGAATGGCTCCGAAATAATTAGAAGAGTCAGGTAAGATCCTGGGAAAAGACCTGTGGGTTAGGGCCCACTCAAAAGAAACACCGTTGAAATGATTTTAAAGAGAGATTGCACCGGTTGAATTAAATGATTCAAAAGAGATAACAACCTCGAGATATCTTGAACAGATTAGGAATGATGACCCGAAACTTTTGAGGTATCTTCAGCACACCGGAACAAATGGTAAGCGAGAGGTGAATGATCAAGAGATACACCGGCATGAGAAAAATATTTGAAACGAGGAAAGGATATGATCGACAAGGCTTGAATTGAAACCACCAAAGAAGAAAAAGAGAACGAAGAATGATAAACTTGAAGCTTCCTTTAGTGTCTTCCTGAGAATCACCGGATAAGAGCATTGACGGAAAAGAATGGAGAGACTTCCCATCAATAAAAGGATACTTGATTAAGAAATCTGAGTCCTTGAAGAAATGGGTGGGAGGGCGGGAAAAACAAAGACAACTTGGGATGGATGAAACAAACACCGGTGAGAAAACTTAGAGTTGATCTTGCGGATGTTGAAAATGATTGGATACACATGAAGAGAAGCACACCGGTTGGAAAAGAGTTGACATGACAACCTCAATGATCAAAAGGATTAGTACTCCCATAGAAATATGAGAACACCGCTTGAAAGGTATGGAATCAACACTTGACTTTGAAGCAACTCGAATACCACAAATAAAACAAAACAAAGGATTTGGCTTTCAGAATAAGCCGGAACAAATACATATGATAGAGATTTACCCAAATCCATATCATGCATCTGTCGGAAAGATATTCTAGGAGCTACTTGAATTCGCACCTATAAACTCCCAAAACTTTCTGGTTATGCAATCTGGTGTTGGGGATACAGGGGAAGCAATATATCTCACCCAAACTAACAATACCTACATCCAGCTGTATCCATCCGTCAACACATAACCAAGAAAACTCCGGAAATCGTGTACCTCAACCTTCAAAAAGCATCCGTTATGCGACTTATGGCAATACTCCCGAACTCTCGCCCTAGTACTGGGTGGCGTCGAGGTTATCTCACCAACAACTGCATAAAAGAGATTTTCGATGTCGGCAAAACTCAGGTATTCCTGAACTGCAACGATAAAATTGTGACGACAACACCTCGGAGCTCAACTCCCCGGGTCACTGCCACATAAAAGACAGGAGGCACCAAGAACAATGTTCTCGTCACAAAACCATCGGAACGATTCCAAGATACCCGCGTGATCCTAAAATTTTATTTAGTGAAATTTGAGGAGAGGAAAGTCAAAACATCTACATCAGGAGACCTCACCAGAGCGACGAAGGGGTTGAGGAGTAAAAAGAATCCTACTCTCTGATATATATAATCCTAAGACTCAAAATAGTTTTCTTCTAGACTCAACAACGGCCAACAATCAAGGGGGATCCTATGGTCGGTCGAGGCTCTGATTACCAACTTGTCACGCCCAATATGCGACCCTATCCAAAAGGAACTCGAAGGTCCCACCAAGGATAGACCCGCATATTGAAACGCTTTTGCAAGGTGGATATCATTACATCAACATTACATAATAGATGGGGATACATACATAAGGCATACAATGCCACACGAATACAACATCACAATAATAAGAGCATCATCCGACTACGGATGAAACACAAACAGGAACTCAAACAACAACCACCCTGCTAGCCCAGGTTGCCGACCTGGAACCTATCCCCTGATAGAAGAAGCAGAAGAAGAACTCAACGCAAGCAAGCATCGCTCTCGCGTCATGATCATCGCATAACCTGTACCTGCAACTTTTGTTGTAGTTATCTGTGTGCCACGAGGACTCAGCAATCCCATTACCATGGGTATCAAGACTAGCAAAGCTTAAAGGGGAAGGAAGGGGTAAAGTGGTGAGGCTGCAGCAGCGACTAAGCATATATGGTGGCTAACATACGCAAATAAGAGCGAGAAGAGAACAAGCGGAATGGTCGTGAAGCTAGCAATGATCAAGAAGTGATCCTGAACTCCTACTTACGTCAAACATAACCCAGAAACCGTGTTCACTTCCCGGACTCCGCCGAAAAGAGACCATCACGGCTACACACGCGGTTGATGCGTTTTAATTCGGATCTGGTGTCAAGTTATCTACAACTGGACATTAACAAATTCCCATCAGCCTATAACCGCAGGCACGTCTTTCGAAAGATTGTACCCTACAGGGGTGTCCCAACTTAGCCCATGATAAGCTCTCGCGATCAACGAAGGATATACCTTCTCCCAGGAAGACCCGATCAGACTCGGAATCCCGGTTTACAAGACATTTCGACAATGGTAAAACAAGACCAGGAAAGCCTCCCACTGTGCCAACAAATCCCGATAGGAACTGCACATATCTCGTTCTCAGGGCACACCGGATGAGCCAGACGTCGGGTTGGCATAGATCCTGGTTTCCCAGGGGGCGTCGGACATCGCTCGGTTTGGACCAACACTTAGACAAGCATTGGCCCGGGGGGGCTAAAATAAAGATGACCCTCGGGTTGGCCGACCCAAGGGAAAGGTAGGTGGTGGTGAGGAAAATGGTAAAACGAAGGTTGGGCCTTGCTGGAGGAGTTTTATTCAAAGCGAACTATCAAGGGGGTCCCATAAATCACCCAACCGCGTAAGGAACACAAAATCCGAGAACATAACACCGGTAAGACGGAAACTAGGGCAGCAAGAGTGGAACAAAACACCAGGCATAAGGCCGGGCCTTCCACCCTTTACCAAGTATATAGATGCATTAATTAAATAAGAGATATTGTGATATCCCAACATAAACCTGTCCACCATGGATCAAACTTCGACTTCACCTGCAACTAGCAACGCTATAAGAGGGCTGAGCAAAGCGGTAACATAGCCAAACAACGGTTTGCTAGGAAGGGTGTCAAAGGTTAGAGGCTGACATGGCAATTTGGGAAGGCTTGAAGAACAAGTGATAGGAAGCATAGCATAGCGATAGAACGAAGCAACTAGCATAGCAATGATAGTAGTGAGATCCAGGGTAGCGGTCATCTTGCCTGAAATCCTGCTAGGAAGAAAAACGAGTCCATGAAGAAGATGAGCGGACGTGGTCGAACGAATCCTCACAACTCCGGAACGAAACCAAAGGCAACCCGGAAAGAAGCAAACAACATGGTAAACACACAAGCATAATCATGGCATGATGCACAATCAAGTATGATGCATGTCCGGTTTAAAGAGCATGGCATGGCAAAGTGAAACAAACAATGCTACAAGTTAAGTGGAGCTCAATATGCAATGAGTTGCATATTGACAAAACACCACAAGCAATTATTTAGTTATCTCTCGGTTAGGTACACAACAATATTAAATGTTGTTAAACATGGCAAGAGGTGAAACATAATAAAACTATCTATCTAAGCAAGTTTAAATGAGGCCGGAACAACAAAACAACAATTCCGGAAAATCCCCATGTGCATATTTTAGATTCGGTACTGTTCTTCCCTAAAACATATTTTATTGTTGTTAAACAGGAAAATAAAGTGGACCATGTTATTCTAGGCATTTTTCCACCCCATTTACATATAAAGTTTATTTAAAAAGGAGCTACGGTTATTTAGTTATGAAATAAAACATTTTAACATGGCATTTATGCAAATTAACACAAACAGCATTTTAAACATTTTTAACATGGATAAAAGTGGTATATTATGAAACTAGATGAAATTCTAAGCACTTTACATATATAAAACATTTTAATATGATGCACGGTTCATGAGTTATTAAATGCATGAATATGGAGGGGTTTTCTGCAAAACTAATATCTCAGGATAAATGCTAAAATCGCTGGACAGGAAAAAAACAGCAACGGGCCGAATCTGGAGGGCGGACTGGGCTGCTCGCCATGGGCTCTTGGCCTGGCTAGAGAGGAGGAGGCCCAAGCGGTGCACATCTGGGTCTTGGGGAGGCGCTGGGCAGCTGGGCTGCGAGCGAAGCAGAGGAGGCCTCGCGCGGGTCGCAGGATGCAGGGGCGCGGTCAACGGAGCTGGGTCGAGCGCTCGTCATCCTCCTGCTCGAAGCAGAGGATGCAAGGGGCGACGGCCATGGCCGGACTTGGCGGCGGGGACGGCGAGGCAAGGCGGCGGAGGCAGGGCTTGCCAGCGGAACTTGGCATGACGGCAGCGACCGGATCGAGGCAGAGGGATTCAGATCCGGAGCGAAGTAGGCGACGCGAACCGCTGGAGAGACGCTGTCCATGGCGGTTGCTGCAGCTCCTGCAGAAACTCGCGAAAGAGAGAGGTGAGGCACGGGGATGAGAAAGGAGAACCAGCTGGGGGCGCGACGGGGCGACCTGGCTGGAGCTCGTCGGCGGCTGGCTCCGGTGGCTCAGGCAGGGAGGAGGGGCGCTGCGGGATAGGAGCTGGCTGCGGGAGGCATCGGCTTGGAGCTCCATGGGGAACGCCATGGCGTAGAGCAAGGCGCAGGGCTCGAGGAAGGAGCACAGCGTGGAGGAGGCGCTCGGGAGGGATCGAGCGGGAGGATCGGGCAGGCAGGTGGCTGCGCTTGCGGGCGGCGCTGAAAGCGAGGAGCGACGCTGCTGTGGGTTGGTTCGATTTGGAACACGAGGAAAAGGGGCTAGGTGGATCGGGATGGATCCCGAGAGAACAGTGACGGCGGCGGACACGGAAGGATTGGACATGATCCCTAGAAATTAGGGTTGTCCACTATTTATAGCAAATGGGTTTTTAGCTAGGGGCTAATCGGACCCTCCAATCAAAATCGAACGGTCGAGAAAAAAGAGAGGCTAGGGAGTCCAAATAAAATAGCGAAGATATTTTATGGATGTAAGTGGATGATTCGAATCCAACGGAGATGACTGAGCGGGTCAGGTTCGGGGTAGGTTTCGGACACGCGCAAGAGGGGGTCGATGGTTGTGCAGAGAGGTTAGGTGGTCAGACAAGAGGGACTCGAGAAACCCGGTTGGTCTCGGAACTGTCCACGAAGGCAACGGGGTTTGATGAGCTCGGAAAAGAGAGAGAAGAGAGTGGTCCGGTTGATCTGAGAGAAGGTCAGCCGAGACACGGAAGAAGCGGCAACTACGAGCGGATGCAAGTTTTATGAAAACGATGCCGATGCAATGCAGATGATGACATGAGACGAGATGCATAACAAGAACAAAATGCAAAACAACAGACAAAAACCCAACCACGGAGGAAATAACATATCGCATCTCCGGAAAAGGCAAGAGTTGGAGTTACGAATATGGAAAGTTGTATCCGGGGCGTTACAACATAGCTCAAGGAGCAACTTGTAGCACTAGTGCCTTAGTGATCATGTGGAGACCCCGCATAGCAGGAGTAGGGGTATTATCTCCACGGAGAGCCCCCAACGTGGGTAAAGTTCGCCGGCGTACGTGTCTACGTCTTATCCCGCTTCCAGGCACCGGCGACGTTCTACTCGCCCCCACCATGATAAGCCATCTGTTGGCATATGTCGTACCCAACCCCCGACAATGATTCTCCACTTCATTCTAAAATTCTTTGAACTTTTCGAATGTTTCAGACTTGTGTTTTATTAAGTAGATATACTCATATCTTCTCAAATCATCGTGTGAAGGTCAGAAAATAATGTTACCTGCCACGAGCATCAACACTCATTGGACCGCATACATCGGTATGTATTATTTCCAATAAGTCACTAGCTCGTTCCATTGTTCCGGAGAACGGATTTTTAGTCATCTTGCCCAAAAGGCATGGTTCGCAAACATCAAATGATTCATAATCAAGTGATTCAAAAAGTCCATCTTTATGGAGTTTCTTCATGCGCTTTACACCGATATGAACCAAACGGCAGTGCCACAAATAAGTTGCACTATCATTATCAACTTTGCATCTTTTGGCATCAATATTATGAATATGTGTATTACCACGATCGAGATTCAATAAACCATCAACATTGGGTGTATGACCATATAAGGTTTTATTCATGTAAACAGAATAACAATTTATTCTCCGTCTTAGACGATTATTTTTATCGCAACAAACATGATCTACTCATATTTATGCTCAACACAAACACCAAATAACATTTATTTAGGTTCTACACTAACCTCGAAAGTATAGGGAGTGTACAATGATGATCATATCAATCTTGAAACCACTTCCAACACATACTGTCACTTCACCCTCAACTAGTTTCTGTTTATTCTGTAACTCCTGTTTTGAGTTACTAATCTTAGCAACCGAACAAGTATCAAATACTCAGGGGCAACTATAAACACTAGTAAGGTACACATCAATAACCTGTATATCAAATATACCTTTGTTCACTTTTCCATCCTTCTTATTCACCAAATATTCAGGGCATTTCCGCTTCCAGTGACCATTTCCTTTGCAGTAGAAGCACTCAGTTTCAGGTTTTGGTCCAACTTTGGGCTTCTTCACGGGAGTGACAACTTGCTTGCCATTATACTTGAAGTTCCCTTTCTTTTCCTTTGCCCTTTTCTTGAAACAAGTGATCTTGTTTAATCATCAACACTTGATGCTTTTTCTTGATTTCTACCTTCGTTGATTTCAGCATCACGAAGAGCTCGGGAATTGTTTTCGTCATCCCTTGCATACTATAGTTCATCATGAAGTTCTAGTAACTTAGTGATCGTGACTAGAGAACTCTGTCAATCACTATATTATCTGGAAGATTAACTCCCACTTGATTCAAGTGATTGTAGTACTCAGACAATCTAAGCACTTGCTCACTAGTTGAGCAATTCTCCTCCATCTTTTAGGCGAAGTATTTGTCAGAGGTCTCATACCTCTTGACACGGGCATGAGTCTGAAATACCAATTTCATCTCATGGAACATCTCATATGTTCTGTGCCGTTTCAAAAACGTTTTTGCAGTCCCGGTTCTAAGCCATAAAGCATGGTGCACAAAACTATCAAGTAGTCATCATATTGAGCTAGCCAAACATTCATAACGTCTGCATCTACTCCTGCAATAGGTCTGTCACCTAGCGGTGCATCAAGGACATAATTCTTTTGTGCAGCAATGAGGATAAACCTCAGATCACGGACCAAGTCCGCATCATTGCTACTAACATCTTTCAACATAGTTTTTCTCTAGGAACATATAAAAAACATAGGGAAGCTATAACATGAGCTATTGATCTACAACATAATTTGCAAAATACTACCAGGACTAAGTTCATGATAAACTAAAGTTCAATTAATCATATTACTTAAGAACTCCCACTTAGATAGACATCCCCCTAATCATCTAAGTGATCACGTGATCCAAATCAACTAAACCATGTCCGATCATCACGTGAGATGGAGTAGTTTTCAATGGTGAACATCACTATATTGATCTTATCTACTATATGATTCACGCTTGACCTTTCGGTCTCAGTGTTCCGAGGCCATATCTGCATATGCTAGGCTCGTCAAGTTTAACCTGAGTATTCTGCATGTGCAAAACTGTCTTACACCCGTTGTATTTGAACGTAGAGCTTATCACACCCGATCAGCACGTGGTGTCTCGGCACGAAGAACTTTCGCAACGGTGCATACTCAGGGAGAACACTTATACCTTGAAATTTAGTGAGAGATCATCTTATAATGCTACCATCAAACAAAGCAAAATAAGATGCATAAAGGATAAACATCACATGCAATCAATATAAGTGATATGATATGGCCATCATCATCTTGTGCTTGTGATCACCATCTCCGAAGCACCGTCATGATCACCATCGTCACCGGCGCGACACCTTGATCTTCATCATAGCATCATTGTCATTTTCGCCACCTATTGCTTCTACGACTATCGCTACCGCTTAGTGATAAAGTAAAGCAATTACAGGGCGATTGCATTGCATACAATAAAGTGACAACCATATGGCTCCTGCCAGTTGCCGGTAACTTTGTTATAAAACATGATCATCTCATACAATAAAATTTAGCATCATGTCTTGACCATATCACATCACAACATGCCCTGCAAAAACAAGTTAGACGTCCTCTATATTGTTGTTGCAAGTTTTATGTGGATGCTACGGGCTGAGCAAGAACCACTCTTACCTACGCATCAAAACCACAGCGATAGTTCGTCAAGTTAGTGTTGTTTTAACCTTCTCAAGGGTCGGGCATAGCCACACTCGATTCAACTAAAATTGGAGAAACTGACACACGCCAGCCACCTATGTGCAAAGCACGTCGGTAGAACCAGTCTCGCGTAAGCGTACGCGTAATGTCGGTCCGGGCCGCTTCATCCAACAATACCGCCGAACCAAAGTATGACATGCTGGTAAGCAGTATGACTTGTATCGCCCATAACTCACTTGTGTTCTACTCGTGCATATAACATCTACGCATTAATCTGGCTCTGATACCACTGTTGGGGAACGTAGTAATTTTAAAAAAATTCCTCGTAGACCGAAAGCGGAAGCATTAGCACAACGTGGTTGATGTAGTCGTACGTCTTCACGATCCGACCGATCCAAGTACCGAACGTATGGCACCTCCAAGTTCAGCACACGTTCAGCTCGATGACGTCCCATGAACTCCGATCCAGCAGAGCTTTGCGGGAGAGTTCCATCAGCACGACGGCGTGATGCCGGTGTTGATGATGCTACCGATGCAGGGCTTCGCCTAAGCACCGCTATGATATTACCGAGGTGGAATATGGTGGAGGGGGGCACCGCACATGGCTAAAAGATCAATGATCAATTGTTATTCTAGAGGTGCCCCCCTGCCCCCGTATATAAAGGAGGGAGGGAGAGGCCGGCCCTAGAGGAGGGCGCGCCAAGTGTGGGGTGTCCTACTAGGACTCCCAAGTCCTAGTAGGATTCCCCTTTCCTTTTCGGAGTAGGAGAGAAGGAAAGATGGGGAGAGGGAGAAGGAAAAGGGGGCTGCACCCCTTGTCCAATTCGGACCAGGGGGCGCCTCCTTCCTTTTGGCCTCTCTCCTCTATTCCCGTATGGCCCAATAAGGCCTATATACTCCCCGGCGAATTCCCGTAACTCTCCGGTACTCCGAAAAATACCCGAATCACTCGGAACCTTTCCGAAGTCCGAATATAGTTGTCCAATATATCGATCTTTACTTCTCGACCATTTCAAGACTCCTCGTCATGTCCCCCATCTCACTCGGGACTCCGAACTACCTTCGGTACATGAAAACACATAACTCATAATATGTAGACATGACCGAGAACTATGTAGACATGACTAAGACACATCTCCGGCCAATAACCAATAGCGGAACCTGAATGCTCATATTGGCTCCTACATATTCTACGAAGATCTTTATCGGTCAAACTGCATAACAACATACGTTGTTCCCTTTGTCATCGGTATGTTACTTGCCCGAGATTTGATCATCGGTATCTCAATACCTAGTTCAATCTCGTTACCGGCAAGTCTCTTTACTCGTTATGTAATACATCATCTTGCAACTAACTCATTAGTCACATTGCTTGCAAGGCTTATAGTGATGTGCATTACCGAGAGGGCCCAGAGATACCTCTCCGACAATCGGAGTGACAAATCCTAATCTCGAAATACGACAGCCCAACAAGTATATTCGGAGACACCTATAGAGCACCTTTATAATCACCCAGTTACGTTGTGATGTTTAGTAGCACACAAAGTGTTCCTTCGGTAAACGGGAGTTGCATAATCTCATAGTCATAGGAACATGTATAAGTCATGAAGAAAGCAATAGCAAAATAGTAAATGATTAAGTGCTAAGCTAACAGAATGGGTCAAGTCAATCACATCATTCTCCTAATGATGTGATCCCGTTAATCAAATGACAACTCATGTCCATGGCTTGGAAACTAAACCATCTTTGATTCAACGAGCTAGTCAAGTAGAGGCATACTAGTGACACTCTATTTGTCTATGTATTCACACATGTACTAAGTTTCCGGTTAATACAATTCTAGCATGAATAATAAACATTTATCATGATATAATGAAATAAATAATAACTTTATTATTGCCTCTAGGGCATATTTCCTTCAGTACAGTGTGCTAACCTCTGCAGAGTGTATACTAAATCTATCGATAGCTGTGCCCGCGGATAAGGGCCCAGTTTGTGTCGGTCACACTATGGGTCAACAGTAATGATAATGATGTGCTTAATAACAACCCCGGTTCGATGATGAGATAAGATGGTTATGTGATCCGTGAATGATCACCGTTTGGTTACGAGGTAACCCATTGAGCCTAGAGTGGTTCCGTTTGTGATCCGTGAATGATCACCGTTTGGCTACGAGGTAACCCGTTGAACCAAGTGAGATTCCATTTGTGATCTGTGATTGATCACCGTGGTATCAAGGATACCGAGTTGTTGGATATTCGTGATGTTGTGCAAGAATCATGGGTAAAGATCAAGCTCCTTGTGGTCATGTAATGACTACTGCGGTATTGTTTATACCAAGCTTGATTTGATCCTGAGATGATCTTGTGATGTCCGAGGTTGGTAAGTTGATGCATGATAGTGTCATCATGTTGCATGCTAGTATCGTCAGGTTCATATGTTCATGCCATGTTCATGTTGTTCTAGCTGTATCATGCTCATGTTGTTCATGCTATGTTGTTCTGCTGATATCATGATAATCCCTGCTTAATCTGTAATTGCCATGCTTTTGTTTGTCTTGAATGCTTCTGGATTATTGTGAGCTTGCAAGTACATTCAATGTACTGACCTGGTGTGTCATGTCAGTTTGTAGGTCATTCCGGATTTGATTGCTTGTTTGCCGTGGAGTCCTTGTTTGTGAGCTAGGATAAGCGTTCCAGTCAGAGTCCCTGCGGAGTGGAGTTCACCACCGTCGTTGTTGTTCTGCTGCTAGAGTTATTCCGTTACTTCGAGTTGTTCTGCTGCTTGCATAGAGCAACAGTGGCAGGCGTAGTGTCGCCGTGCCTATCTAACCCCTTGTACCCAAATAGATTGTAATAAAGAGCTGGTTTGTTCTATGCTAAGCAGTGCCGTATTCCAGAAGACTTCATCTCGATCTCTGGGCTGGAATACGGGGCGTTCCGGTTTTCTCTGAGCTGGGGTGCCACAAATGTTATGTATGATCCATAAATATGTTTCAATGTGTAAAATATGTTTAACACAAATTTGAAAAGATCTTCAAAACAGGAATTTGACAAAATTGTAATCAAGTATTTGATACTTGTCAAACATGCATGTTTTAGATATATATGAAAAGTGTACAAGGTGTATTTATAAAGTAGACATCAAAACATATATTTGAAAAACCTGTTAATCGTTTATCCATAAAATTATCATCATATATTAAAAAAAACCTTGCAGATGTAGACAGTGAATGTAAAATATGTATGAAAAAGTAGACATATGTTAAAAAAAGAAAAAGAAAAAGGAGAGAGCAAAAAAAAGAGTAAAGCAAACTAGTGAAAACAAAAGAAAGAAACAAAGAAAATCGAAGGCAACAAAAGAAAAAAAGGAAAAGGAAAAAAGTAAACCTGAAATAAAAAAACTCACAGGAAACTGATCAAAACAATGAAAATACATAATGAAAACCAATGAGAGAAAAGCTCACGTGGCGGCTACTGTACTGGGTCGGCCTAGTGCGCCGCGCCAGAGGCGATACCAAGTGAAGTCTCGCATCGGGCTAGAAATAGCCCCGACTTTCAACTTCCATCTTTCCTTGCCACCTCATCCTAGGCCCATCATCTTTTATATACTGTACAGCTCCTTTCAGGTCTTAGCCCAATCAACCCAAGGTTCACGGATAGATAGGATGTTCAACTATTATGCCCGATCAACCCAACATCGAAGGGCAGGAGAGCGTGGACTAGCTAATTTCTGATAAATAACCGCAGGTCGACACTGCATCTGCCGCCACAATCTGTGTGATAGCACTACAACATATGCACCTGGATTCTTCTTGTGGGTTGTGGCTGCCGCCCTCCTCAATTCCTCATGTGAGCTGACGGTGCACACATATGGGTCGTCCACCTAGGGTAGACGTAGAAGAGCATTCCACGCGGGCTCGCAATGCCAATGGATAACTCCCTTGAATTGTGGCCTTCAACTTTCATTTTTGCTCGATATCTCATCCTAGGCCATTCCAGCATTGCTTTGTCTCGCTTATAGCAAGACAGAGCGCTCCCTCGCCTGAGCGTTGTCCTAAATGGGCTAGCCCATAATCACACACGTACACTTAGGCACGTACATAGGCACCTATGCTAGTTTTTTTCTGTGTTTTTATATTTTCAAAATACTCTAAATGCATATATTCCAATAAACTTTTAACTTTTTTTTTTACAAATGTTAAGGCAATATATTTTTTTAGTGTAATGTAAAAAAATGTTGATAGTAATTGTCATACAATGGCAAGTTTTAAATGTTACGTCAATAAACTTTTAACTTAACTTTGTAACATTGTTGCAACAAATGTTAACGCGGTGTATTTTTTATTCCAATAAACTTTTAACTTACATTTTTGGTGTAACTGCAAAAAAATGTTGATAGAAAAGGTATGTAACATTTTTTAATATTGTTATACAATGCAAAAACATAATTTCCTAACTCAAAACAGTGTACATGACATTAAAGAAAATGGTCACGTGTTCCAAATAAATGTTCATGACATTTAAAAGAAATGTTTAGACAATGGAAGAAAAATGTTCATGTAGTTAAATAATGTTTCATACTGTTAAAAAATAATGTTCAACATATATTTGAATTTATTTGAACATGTATTTCACAAAAAATATTAAAACATATTCTTTTAAAATGTACATCATGTATTTACAAAATGTTTAACATGTATCAAAATAATGTTACGTGTGCACAAGAAAATGGTAAAATGTTCCTCGCAAGAAAATAAAAAATATGTAGAATGTGTAATGAAAAGAGTAGACGTGTGTTGAAAAAAGAAAAGAAAAAAGCAAGGAAAACCGGTGTAAAAAGGAACAAAAAGACGGACTCGGAAGTCATTAAAACTTCCAAAGCTCCTGCCCTCTGATGTCACAGATCGACAGCACAGCTTCCAAGAAATACTCCACCCTTTCGACAGCGCATGAGCTATCCGTGAATAGCTCGATATATAGGATGAACGAAGCCGATGACTTGCGTGCGCATCGCTGGTGGACTTTCGAATTTTTGTTAAACAACCACGCACCGGCACCGTCTCCCTCGCCATAATCCGTGTGACAGCATGGCAGCTTATGCACCATTATCCCTGTGGGCTGTGGCCGCCGTCCTCATGTGAGCTGCCGCTCCCCGCACGTTGTTGCGGGAATATTTTGTAACATATCTCAATGTGATTCATTATATGAAACGTATATAAAAGGATAGAACTGAAACTACATATAATTTATTATGTTTGATCACTATATAGTTGTAAAATGTTTATTAAATATAAATAGAATAATAGAATAGAAATTCGCATGTTGAGATAGGTCTTTTTTCATGCAGGTTTCATGATGAAATGGCATGCTTGCATGTTGCGAGACATATGGTAGTGAGTGTGGGCCTTTTCTCGTGCATGTTGTGTGATGATGTGGCATGCTTGCATGTTGAGAAAAATAGTTAGTGGGGGCTAGCTATTTAGATATAGAAGATCCCAGGATTCCTCTTCTCCTTCTTACCAACCCCGGCCCTCCTTGTGTGGCATCGCATCTCAACTTTGGAAAATAAACTAACAACTCAGGAGGTGCATGACAAGTTCGCCGTCCTAGTAAGAAAAGGCAAACAATTCCAGCTAATCATCCCATTGTCGAATTGAGCTGAGCAAGATTCATGGCGGAAACATGCAGAGAAACATGGAGCAATTCGACCGACGATCAGGAGTTTTTTTTTCTAACACTGTACTGTACATGGAAGCTAAACTACGAGGAAAGAAACATGGAGCAGCTCGACCGACGATCCAATCTGCGGGAAGCGCGCGGAATTCTAGCTGAGCGATCCAGTTTCGTGTGCACGTGTCATACGCGCCACCAATTCGCTGCACCGGCCTGCAGGGTTAAAATTATGAAATCGATTCCACTCGATCGATCGCTCACTCACTCCCGCTACTTATTTAAACTACCGTGCGTACAGTGTATGTTGTAGGAGTAGTAGTAGAGTGGATCACTTGGGAGCTGTCTGGGATTAACTTTCACGTTTCACCGATCACGTACACCGGCCATCACTCTCACTGACGATCTTGAGAAAATGGAGACGCGGAGCAGGCCATGGAGCTTTATGCTGTTCGCCGTCCTCGTCGCTGCGGCTTCGGGCTTCGTGCCGGCGGAGGCGACGGGCTAGTCGAAAGGCTCGGCCACGTTCTACGGCGGCAGCGACGCCTCCGGCACCATGGGTAAGTTCGCCGGCCGGGCGCGCACTGCTAGCCTCTGTTTACTTCAGAGCTACCAGCAGGTACAGTGGAGTGGTTAAGCAGCAGACGTAGTTTTCAACGCGTGCATGGATGCAGGTGGAGCGTGCGGGTACGGCAACCTGTACTGGACGGGGTACGGGACGGGGACGGCGGCGCTGAGCCAGACGCTGTTCGGCGACGGCGCGTCGTGCGGGCAGTGCTACCAGGTGACGTGCGACCACGAGGCCGAGTCGCAGTGGTGCGTGCCAGGGAAGTCGGTGACCGTCACGGCCACCAACCTGTGCCCGCCCAACTACGCCCTCGCGGGCGGCGACGGCGGCTGGTGCAACCCGCCGCGCGCGCATTTCGACATGGCCCAGCCCGCCTGGCTCCACATCGGCATCTACAAGGGCGGCGTCGTGCCGGTGCTCTACCAAAGGTACCCACTACACACCATTGCATGGGCGGTTTGACTTGGATGAATATTAGATAGATTAATCAGTATGTGATGTTTTATTTATGTAGGGTGGCCTGCGAGAAGCGAGGAGGGGTGCGGTTCACCATGGGAGGGTTCGAGCACTTCCAGCTGGTGCTCATCTCGAACGTGGCCGGAACCGGGGACATCAAGGCGGTGTGGGTGAAGGGGACGGCCACGGAGAGGATGCCGATGAGCCGGAACTGGGGCGCCAACTGGCTGTCGCTGGCGGCGCTCGCCGGCCAGGCGCTCACCTTCGGGGTCACCGACACCGGCGGCCAGACCGTCGTCTTCCCGAACGTCGTGCCGGCGTGGTGGAGCTTCGGCCAGGCCTTCACCTCCAACCTTCAGTTCTCCTACTGACTCCTCCGCCGTACATTCAGCGGTCGGACACGAGATCGACTTCCCTGGTTCGCTTGGAGGCTCGCTTCATCCTATTTAGTCCCGTCCAATAATGGTGCAGACTAGTCTGGGTCTCAGGGTGGAAATGAGGCTAGCGTGGCGTAGTCGTGTGGTCGAATACTAATGTGAACAGAAGATTGAGAGAAGCTGGAGTGGTTTCTGAGGTGAATTTTAAAATTGTTTGCGAAATTCAAAAATTGATCCACCAGCGGAGTAGGCCTACCGGGGGTTTCGGAATTTGTATTCTTGGTTTTGCCTCGTTCTGTACGATCGATGTCAGTGAATATTTTTCCGTGAGGTAACATATTAAGGCAACAGACATTGACATGTAATCTCACGGAAATATCAATTTCAATAATTCTAAAAAATGATCATGAATTTTAAAAAAAGTTTCAAATTTCAAAAAATGTTCACAAATTAGAAATGCTCCAGTTTCCAAAAAATGTTTGCGAGTTTCAAAAACATTCCTGGATTTAAAAAAAATTAATGAATTTGGAATAATATTATCAAATTCAAAAAATATTCAGGAATTTCAGTATTATTCCAAATACTTCCAGCAATGCTCACGAATTCAAAGAATCCATTTTTTAAGAATTTCAAAATTGTGTCCAAAATTCAAAAAATGTTCACGAATTTCAATATTTTTCCAAATTTCAAAAACTGTTCCTGAATAACATTTAAAATGGTAACACACAAATATTATAATAAAAGATAAAGAGAAATAAGAAAAAGGAAAAACACAAAATAAAACCACAAAAAGAAAGAAAGTGTTCTAGGAATGTTCTAGAACCTTCCCAAAACTCGCGTGGAGGAAATCCTGAATGGGCCAGTCCGTATAGCACAAGGGCACTCACAGGCGCCACCCATGGTGCACGTTTGTCTCTAACCCCTGTGGTATGCGGGGAATTGGAACAATCTATTGATCCAAGAGAACTGCTCGCTCCCCCTCGCTCGGTTTGTCAGGGTTGACTGATGTATCATTGGTTGATTGACCTTTAACAAGTTCATCGTTGACTTTAAAAAAATCATGAATCTGGAAAAGGTTCAAAAAAGGAAAAATCATAAAATTTTAAAAAACAAATAATTAAAGTTCCTAAATTTTAATTTTTTGTACTCATTTGAAAGAAGTTTGAAAAAAGGTTTACAAATTTGAAAAATGTCACAAAAATGGAAAAAAATGTTCATGAGCTTGAGAGAAGACAAACATTTTAAAAATTTTGTGAATTGGAAAATATACATTGAATTGAAAATTTTCACAAAAAAAAAAGAAGTTCATGAATCTACAAAAGTTCACCAAGTTGAAAAAACCAAATTTGAAAAGTTATTACATTTTATAAACAAATAGGAGAAGGAAGAATAAATAAAAGGAAATGAAAAAAATAGGAAGAAACCGGTCCAAAAAAACTAGAAAAGAAAAGAAAAAATAATGACCGAAAACTTCGAAACGCTTCTCGAAACCATATGGGAAGCTCCGAGAAGCTTCCATAAACTGGGACAAGATTGCTACCTAGGTGCTTAGATGAAGTAGGTAATGTTGGGAGACTTGAGATTAAAATGGCCATTACGGCTGGTCCTGAAAGGGTTGTAAACATCTGTGAACTATATCAATTTGATCTAGTTTAATTAATTCAATACCCTTTCCTCCCAAAAAAGTGTCATCCATATATTTTATTATATATACCAAGGCAAATGGGTAAACAAATATAGCTAAAGTAGCAGTAAAAAGAGACTATTTTGAACAGCCTAAATATATCTTCCACTTAGTCTTTCCTATTACCACCCTTCTTCGCCTTACATCAAGGTAGCAAAAATCAGTATGTGTTCTTCCCATGGGCATTACTACCAAACGATCAAATAAAGTATATATTATTAGTCAGAAATACGTCCTTGCCTGCGTCATGGTCAGAAAATAAAATTAAAATAAGCAATATATTCTCTAGCTTACATACATTAAGATTGAACGGGCTTATTAACGATCACTATATTCATTAAAAATGAAGATATAATTAAATCCAACTTATAAATATGTTATTACTTGCTATTATGTAGCAAAAGATAGCTGAGCTCTGAGACAACCATGACTAGCAATGATACTCCCTCCAATCCAAAATAAAAGATGTATTAATTTTGGAAAAGTCAACATGTCTATGTTTGACCAAGTATATAGAACAAAATATATGTAGCTAGTATGTTTAACCATGTCGTTAGATTCGTCATGAGATTGGTTTTTATATTTTATTTATTTGGTATTGTAGTTGTTGATATAATTTCCTATAAACCTGCTCAAACAAAAGAACATTTGACTTAAAAATACTAATATACCTTATATCTTGGAATGGAGTATATTTCTATAGCAGTCCTAATTCCCGGTATTGTATTTGAACCAAACTTCCCCCAATAATTTTTTTTGCACTGTCTAGATCTAGGAAGAACTAATCTAAAAATAAAAATATTATGAGCTATTTTCTTTATTAACAAAATTCTCAAAAATGTGTACGGAAGGCGAAGAAGGATCACACAAAACAAAATTGTAAACACAAAGTGGAAAAAAAATGCTCACAACATTTTGAAGACGTAGTTCGAACAAGGTTTCCATAAAGTTTTATTATAATTTTGTTTCCGCCGAAACTTTCTCCTCCTAACTATTCGTTGATGGCTACTATCTTCACCATTTGTCATTGTTTCTACTCTCATCACGTATCTTCCGTGATTGTTTCCATTGCCTCTTTCATCATCTACTAGTCTCCTTACACGAACACCTCATTCATGTCAATCCACACTCTAACGCTCGATAGTATTCCTTTCCCGCGGTAGTTGCCACCTTTTCACTTTATTGCACCCACTACTAGTCCATCGCCCCAACCGATATTTTTTGTAAGATTGAAAACACAAGTTTTATTCTTTGTCAGTTGTGAAATCCACCGTTGCGCACAATTGATATTGGGAAGAAAAAAAAAATGAACGAAGGACATCACGAAAATGATTGAAATCAGCTAAGTTCTATTTTTGCTCTAAGCAACTAACTGATAATACTAAATAGTAAAAAAGTACTATAAGAATAGTTGTCCAAAGCAAAAGTGATGTTAATAGAGAATTTTATTTTTGCCAATTTTCCTTATGCCACTCTAGAATTTTGAAATTTCACTTTCGCCATTCTCAACTTTTGAAAATTATCACACGTGGCAAAAGCAAAATAATTTTATTTCACTTTTTCCACTCTTAGCTATTTACAATCTATCACAATTGCCACTCTAATTTTTTTTGTTTATGCCACGAAATGGCAATTGTGACAAGTGTCAAAAGCTAAGAGTGACAAAAGTGAAATGTCAAAATCTAGAATGGCATAAGAAAAATTGGCAAAATCTAGAGTGGCAAAAACAAAATTTTCCCATGTTAATATGCCACCTAATGTCATCAACTAAGTTATACTCCCTTCGTCCAGTGAAGTGTGTATATTTGTCTTTAAAATTTGTCCACAAAAGAGTGTACTTCTGTCTTACCAATGCACTTTAAAGTAGAAAAAATATTGCTCTCTCATCACACGGTAATCAAGACCAATATCTTTCTATACATGGTCTCCTTAATTTCTACATGCACTTAGCTCATTGGGGGTTGGGTAATTAAAGAGGAGAGAGATGATGGCTTGCACCTTTTCAATGCATTTTTTTACTCCACTCCATAATTTGTTCTAAAAAATTTATATATACACTTTTCATCGGATGGAGGGAGGATGTAAGAAAACACCAGGTTTAGTGAGAGATAGCAAATCCATTAGTCTTACAATTTGATTATACAATTTTCTCCTAACCAGATGATTTTTTTTCAATCTTAGTTGACTGAGATTAGGCACTAGAATTGCTTAGTGATATGCTCTTTTCAATGGATGTAAACTAAGTTTTTTTATTTCATGCCCCCCGTCAGTTGAGATTTTGTAAACTCCAAGCCAAGTAATATTTAGATATACTCTTAGTTATAAAGAAAAACAATGTACTAAAACAAAATCTTTTTAGAACACCCTGTCTTACATAAATGAATGGACTCAAACATAAATAGTGCCTGAATGCTCGAAACGCCCACCAAAACCAGCATGTAGTTCCACGTCAATGCATGACTGATATAAATTCTTTGTTATATATCCACAAGGAAATAAGAAGTAAATCAAGAATAGGGACATCAATCTTTTTTTTTTACATCTAAACCCTAACCGGAGAAAACTATATGCACAAAACATCAATCTTCGGTATACCGGGAGCAGAGGGGAAGTGCTATAAACATATGGAATTTACAATGAGGCACTATATCATCACGTGTGACTTATACAGAGGTACTTATATGGTGGCTTATAAGGAAACCTAATCTAAGAAGCAATAAGAATCCACACATGAAACTGCGGATCATACATTAGCATCCTACTACTCGACCATATAAAGGTTGCCTAAGTGTTAATAATGGACATCCTCGTTAAGTACAAATGCGTGTGGATGAACTATGAAAAAGAGATACTATTTGATTGCCGGAAATTCGAAACCACATGAATCGGAGAAACAAAGAAATTGCAAAGGCCCACTCAAATGCTATAAGATTGTATTTGCCCCAAATTTTCATTGATTGCATCACATAAAACAAATGATTTGTTCCGAGAGATTGTGAGGATTGAAATTTACAGTAAAAAAATAGTGCCTAAGGATCCCTCAGAAATATTTCTATAGTATTCAATCCTATAAATCAAATAACCCAAACTGAAAATCCCTAAGGATTCTATCTTACAAATTGCGCGCGTCAAATCCTTTTAATCAGATAGAGAACTCCTCTGCCCGCTCCCGTGTCGCTCCCCCCGTGGGCGACCCGGGAGAGCCATCCCCGTCGCCGGCCAGCAACTCCTCCTCCCACTCCTCCTCTTCTCGCCGCCGCCAGCGGGCGCCGCCGGGGCAAAGCCCTCGCGACATGGGCGGCGGCGGGGAGGTCTCCCTCCCTGGCAGATGCGGGATAGCGCGGGGCTGCTCGCATGTCAACGGCGTGGGGCGGTGGTCCAATCCCGGCTTCAGCGCTTCCCCTCCGGCGTCGTGGTGGCCGGGCGGCGCAGCCTTGCTCCGGTTGCCCTGCATCTCGCCTGGGCACGGGCTGAGGCATGGTGGCGGCGTTTCTGGGGTCTCTTGCCCAGATCCGGTCGGTGGTGGGGGTTGATGGCGTCGGGGGTTCATACGGCGGCCCTGGAGGGTGGTGGTGGGGCGTCGTGCTGTGGTGGCGTGGTGGGCTGGAGCGGGCGCTCCCATCGGTGGTGGCGTCGTCTGGCTGGGGCTCTGCCTAGCTCGGGGTCGGCTGGCTCCATGGTGGGGTCGTGGCTCCGGGCGACGGATCCTCTTGGTGGAAGCCGGGGCGGCGGCCCCGGAATATCGTGCAATGAGGTGGCACGGTGGTGCGAGTTCTGGCCGGCGTGTGGTGGTTGCCGGCCGGCACGGTGGTGGTGGACGCGCTTGTTCCGACGGTGTGGAAGCCTCGAGTTCGGCGGGCTGCGGGGGGCGCTGCGGCGCGTTGGCTACGGCAGCGAGGAGGGAGGATGGCGGCGCGGCGGCGCCGCTCTTGGCGGTGGGTGCGGGGCTGCCATTGTTGGGGAACGTAGTAATTTCAAAAAAAAAATCCTACACACACGCAAGATCATGGTGATGGCATAGCAACGAGAGGGAAGAGTGTTATCCACGTACCCTCGTAGACCGTAAGCGGAAGCGTTATGACAACGCGGTTGATGTAGTCGTACGTCTTCACGATCCGACCGATCCAAGTACTAAATGTACGACACCTCCGAGTTCAGCACACGTTCAGCTCGATGACAATCCCCGGGCTCCGATCCAGCAAAGCTTCGGGGATGAGTTCCATCAGCACGACAGCGTGGTGACGATGATGATGCTCTACCGGCGCATGGCTTCGCCTAAACTCCGCGACGATATGACCGAGGTGGAATATGGTGGAGGGGGGCACCACACACGGCTAAGGAACGATCCGTAGATCAACTTGTGTCTATGGGGTGCCCCCCGCCCCCGTATATAAAGGAGCCAGGGGGAGGAGGCGGCCGGCCAAGGAGGGCGCGCCAAGGGGGGAGTCCTACTCCCACCGGGAGTAGGACTCCCTTCTTTCCTAGTTGGAATAGGAGAACGGGGGGAAAGAGGAGGAAGAGGGGAAGGAAAGGGGGGCGCCGCCCCCCTTCCCTTGTCCTATTCGGACTAGGAAGGGGAGGGGCGCGCGGCCCCATCCTGCCTCCTTCCCTCTTCTCCCTCGAGGCCCATGTAGGCCCAATAAGCCCCCGGGGGGTTCCGGTAACCTCCCGGTACTCCGGTAAAATGCCGATTTCACCCGGAACGATTCCGATGTCCAAATATAGGCTTCCAATATATCGATCCTTATGTCTCGACCATTTCGAGACTCCTCGTTACGTCCATGATCACATCCGGGACTCCGAACAAACTTCGGTACATCAAAACTTATAAACTCATAATAAAACTGTCATCGTAACGTTAAGCGTACGGACCCTACGGGTTCGAGAACTATGTAGACATGACCTAGAACTATTCTCGGTCAATAACCAATAGCGGAACCTGGATGCCCATATTGGCTCCTACATATTCTACGAAGATCTTTATCGGTCAAACCGCATAACAACATACTTTGTTCCCTTTGTCATCGGCATGTTACTTGCCCGAGATTCGATCGTCAGTATCCAATACCTAGTTCAATCTCGTTACCGGCAAGTCTCTTTACTCGTTACGTAATGCATCATTCCGTAACTAACTCATTAGCTACATTGCTTGCAAGGCTTATAGTGATGTGCATTACCGAGAGGGCCCAGAGATACCTCTCCGACAATCGGAGTGACAAATCCTAATCTCGAAATACGCCAACCCAACATGTACCTTCGGAGACACCTGTAGTACTCCTTTATAATCACCCAGTTACGTTGTGACGTTTGGTAGCACCCAAAGTGTTCCTCCGGTAAACGGGAGTTGCATAATCTCATAGTCATAGGAACATGTATAAGTCATGAAGAAAGCAATAGCAACATACTAAACGATCAAGTGTTAAGCTAACAGAATGGGTCAAGTCAATCACATCATTCTTCTAATGATGTGATCCCATTAATTAAATGACAACTCTTTTGTCCATGGCTAGGAAAGATAACCATCTTTGATAAACGAGCTAGTCAAGTAGAGGCATACTAGTGACACTATGTTTGTCTATGTATTCACACATGTATTATGTTTCCGGTTAATACAATTCTAGCATGAATAATAAACATTTATCATGATATGAGGAAATAAATAATAACTTTATTATTGCCTCTAGGGCATATTTCCTTCAGTCTCCCACTTGCACTAGAGTCAATAATCTAGTTCACATCATCATGTGATTTAACACCAATATTCATATCTGTATGTGATTAATACCCATAGTTCACATCGTCATGTGATCAACACCCAAAAGGTTTACTAGAGTCAATAATCTAGTTCACATCGCTATGTGATTAACACCCAAGGAGTACTAAGGTATGATCATGTTTTGCTCGTGAGAGAAGTTTAGTCAACGGGTCTGTCATATTACAGAGTCGTATGTATTTTGCAAATATTCTATGTCTACAATGCTTTGCACAGAGCTACTCTAGCTAATTGCTCCCACTTTCAATATGTATCCAGATTGATACTTAGAGTCATCTGGATCGGTGTGAAAGCTTGCACTGATGTAATTATTTACGACGGGCTCTTTTATCACCTCCATAATCGAGAAATATTTCCTTAGTCCTCACTAAGGATATTCTTGACCGCTGTCTAATGATCTACTATTAGATCAAAATTGTATTCCTTTGCCAAACTCAGAGCAAGGTATACAATAGGTCTGGTACACAGCATAGCATACTTTATAGAACCTATGACTGAGGCATAGGGAATGACTTTTCATTCTCTTTTCTATTTTCTGCCATGGTCGGGTCTTGAGTCTTACTCAACTTCACACATTTGCATCACAGGCAAGAACTCCTTCTTTGAATGTTCTATTTTGAACTATTTCAAAAATTTATCAAGGTATGTACTTATTTAAAAAATCTTATCAAGCATCTTGATCTATCTATATAGATCTTGATGCTCAATGTGTAAGCAGCTTCACCGAGGTCTTTCTTTGAAAAAGTCCTGTCAAACACTCCTTTATGCTTTGCAGAATAATTCTACATTATTTCCGGTCAACAATATGTCATTCACATATACTTATCAGAAATGATGTAGTGCTCCCACTCACTTTCTTGTAAATACAGGCCTTTCCAAAAGTCTGTATAAAACCATATGCTTTGATCAACTCATCAAAGCGTATATTCCAACTCCGAGATGCTTGCACCAGTCCATTGATGGATTGTTGGAGCTTGCACACTTTGTTAGCATCTTTAGGATTGACAAAACCTTCTGGTTGCATCATATACAACTCTTCTTTAATAAATCCATTAAGGAATGCAGTTTTGACATCCATTTGCCAGATTTCATAAAATGTGGCAATTGCTAACATGATTCAGACAGACTTAAGCATCGATACGAGTGAGAAAATCTCATTGTATTCAACATCTTGAACTTGTCGAAAAACCTTTTTGTGACAAGTCGAGCTTTGTAGATAGTAACACTACTATCAACGTCCATCTTCCTCTTGAAGATCCATTTATTTTCTATGGCTTGCCGATCATCGGGTAAGTCCACCAAAGTCCACACTTTGTTCTCATACATGGATCCTATCTCAGATTTCATGGCCTCCAGCCAGTTCGCGGAATCTGGGCTCATCATCACTTCCTCATAGTTCGTAGGTTTATCATGGTCTAGTAACATGACTTTCAGAACAGGATTACCGTACCACTCTGGTGCGGACCGTACTCTGGAAGACCTACGAGGTTCTGTAGTAACTTGATCTGAAGTTTCATGATCATCATCATTAGCTTCCTCACTAATTGGTGTAGGAATCACTGGAACTGATTTCTGTGATGAACTACTTTCCAATTCGGGAGAAGGTACAAATTACCTTATCAAGCTCTACTTTCCTCCCACTCACTTCTTTTGAGAGAAACTCCTTCTCTAGAAAGGATCCATTTTTAGCAACGAATATCTTGCCTTCGGATCTGTGATAGAAGGTGTACCCAATAGTTTCCTTTGGGTATTTTATGAAGACACACTTCTCCGATTTGGGTTTGAGCTTATCAAGATGAAACTTTTCACATAAGCATCGCAGCCCCAAACTTTAAGAAACGACAGCTTAGGTTTACTGCTAAACCATAGTTGATACGGTGTCGTCTCAGCGGATTTAGATGCTTCCCTTTTAATGTGAATGCAGTTGTCTTTAATGCATAACCCCAAAACGATAATGGTAAATCAGTAAGAGACATCATAGATCGCACCATATCCAATAAAGTGCGGTTACGACGTTCGGACACACCATAACGTTGTGGTGTTCCAGGTGGCGTGAGCTGTGAAACTATTCCACATTGTTTTAATTGAAGACCAAACTCGTTACTCAAATATTCGTCTCCGCGATCAGATCGCAGAAACTTTATTTTCTTGTTATGATGATTTTTACACTTCACTCTGAAATTCTTTGAACCTTTCAACTATTTCAGATTTATGTTTCATCAAGTAGATATACCCATATCTGCTCAAATCATCTTGTGAAGGTCAGAAAATAACGATACTTGCCACGAGCATCAATAATCATTAGTCTGCATACATCAGTATGTATTATTTCCAACAAGTTTGTTGCTCGTTCCATTGTTCCGAAGAACGGAGTTTTAGTCATCTTGCCCAAAAAGCACGGTTCGCAAGCATCAAATGATTCATAACCAAGTGATTTCGAAAATCCATCTTTATGGAGTTTCTTCATGCGCTTTATACCGATATGACCCAAACGGCAGTGCCACAAATAAGTTGCACTATCATTATTAACTTCGCATCTTTTGGCATCAATATTATGAATATGTGTATCACTACGATCGAGATCCAATAAACTATTTTCATTGGGTGTATGACCATTGAAGGTTTTATTCATGTAAACAGAACAACAATTATTCTCTGACTTTAAATGAATAACCGTATTGTAATAAACATGATCAAAACATATTCATGCTCAACGCAAACGCTAAATAACATTTATTTTGGTTTAACACTTATCCCGAAAGTTTAGGGAGTGTGTGATGATGATCATATCAATCTTGGAACTACTTCCAACACTCATCGTCACTTCCCCTTCAACTAGTCTCTGTTTATTCTGTAACTCCTGTTTTGAGTTACTAATCTTAGCAACCGAACAAGTATCAAATACTCAGGGGCTACTATAAACACTAGTAAGGCACATATCAAGAACCTGTATATCAAATATACCTTTGTTCACTTTGCCATCCTTCTTATCCACCAAATGTTCAGGGCATTTCCGCTTCCAGTGATCATTTCCTTTGTAGTGTAAGCACTCAGTTTCAGGCTATGGTCCAGCTTTGGGCTTCTTCGCAGGAGTGACAACTTGCTTGTCTTTCCACTTGAAGTTCCCTTTCTTTCCCTTTGCCCTTTTCTTGAAACTAGTGGTCTTGTCAATCATCAACACTTGATGCTCTTTCTTGATTTCTACCTTCGTCGATTTCAATATCACGAAGAGCTCGGGAATTGTTTTCGTCATCCCTTGCATACTATAGTTCATCACGAAGTTCAAGTAACTTAGTGATGGTGACTAGAGAATTCTGTCAATCACTATCTTATCTGGAAGATTAACTCCCACTTGATTCAAGCGATTGAAGTACCCAGACAATCTGAGCACATGCTCACTAGTTGAGCGATTCTCCTCCATCTTTTAGCTATAGAACTTGTTGGAGACTTCATATCTCTCAACACGGGTATTTGCTTGAAATATTAACTTCAATTCCTAGAACATCTCATATGGTCCATGACGTTCAAAACGTCTTTGAAGTCCCGATTCTAAGCCATAAAGCATGGTGCACAAAACTATCAAGTAGTCATCATATTGAGCTAGGCAAACGTTCATAACGTCTGCATATGCTCCTGCAATAGGTTTGTCACCTAGCGGTGCATCAAGGACATAATTCTTCTGCGCAGCAATGAGGATAAACCTCAGATCACGGATCCAATCCGCATCATTGCTACTAACATCTTTCAACACAGTTTTCTCTAGGAACATATCAAAATAAACATATGAAAGCAACAACGCGAGCTATTGATCTACAACATAATTTGCAAAATACTACCAGGACTAAGTTCATGATAAATTTAAGTTCAGTTAATCATATTACTTAAGAACTCCCACTTAGACAGACATCTCTCTAGTCATCTAAGTGATCACGTGATCCAAATCAACTAAACCATGTCCAATCATCACGTGAGATGGAGTAGTTTCAATGGTGAACATCACTATGTTGATCATATCTACTATATGATTCACGCTCGACCTTTCGGTCTCCGTGTTCCGAGGCCATATCTGTATATGCTAGGCTCGTCAAGTTTAACCTGAGTATTCCGCGTGTGCAACTATTTTGCACCCGTTGTATTTGAACGTAGAGCCTATCACACCCGATCATCACGTGGTGTCTCAGCACGAAGAACTTTCACAACGGTGCATACTCAGGGAGAACACTTCTTGATAATTAGTGAGAGATCATCTTAAAATGCTACCGTCAATCAAAGCAAGATAAGATGCATAAAGGATAAACATCACATGCAATCAATATAAGTGATATGATATGGCCATCATCATCTTGTGCTTGTGATCTCCATCTTCGAAGCACCGTCGTGATCACCATCGTCACCGGCGCGACACCTTGATCTCCATCGTAGCATCGTTGTCGTTACGCCATCTATTGCTTCTACGACTATCACTACCGCTTAGAGATAAAGTAAAGCAATTACAGGGCGTTTGCATTTCATACAATAAAGCGACAACCATATGGCTCCTGCCAGTTGCCGATAACTTCGGTTACAAAACATGATCATCTCATACAATAAAATATAGCATCACGTCTTGACCATATCACATCACAACATGCCCTGCAAAAACAAGTTAGACGTCCTCTACTTTGTTGTTGCAAATTTTACGTGGCTGCTACGGGCTTTAGCAAGAACCGTTCTTACCTACGAATAAAAATCACAACGATAGTTCATCAAGTTGGTGTTGTTTTAACCTTCGCAAGGACCGGGCGTAGCCACACTCAATTCAGCTAAAGTGAGAGAGACAGACACCCGCCAGCCACCTTTAAGCACGAGTGCTCGCAACGGTGAAACCAGTCTCGCGTAAGCGTATGCGTAATGTCGGTCCAGGCCGCTTCATCTCACAATACCGCCGAACCAAAGTATGACATGCTGGTAAACAGTATGACTTGTATCGCCCACAACTCACTTGTGTTCTACTCGTGCATATAACATCAACGCATAAAACCTAGGCTCTGATACCACTGTTGGGGAACGTAGTAATTTCAAAAAAAATTCCTACGCACACGCAAGATCATGGTGATGGCATAGCAACGAGAGGGAAGAGTGTTGTCCACGTACCCTCGTAGACCATAAGCGGAAGCGTTATGACAACGCGGTTGATGTAGTCGTACGTCTTCACGATCCGACCGATCCAAGTACCGAACGTACGGCACCTCCGAGTTCAGCACACGTTCAGCTCGATGACGATCCCCGGGCTCCGATCCAGCAAAGCTTCGGGGATGAGTTCCGTCAGCACGACGGCGTGGTGACGATGATGATGCTCTACCGGCGCAGGGCTTCGCCTAAACTCCGCGACGATATGACCGAGGTGGAATATGGTGGAGGGGGGCACCGCACACGGCTAAGGAACGATCCGTAGATCAACTTGTGTCTATGGGGTGCCCCCCGCCCCCGTATATAAAGGAGCCAGGGGGAGGAGGCGGCCGGCCAAGGAGGGCGCGCCAAGGGGGGAGTCCTACTCCCACCGGGAGTAGGACTCCCTTCTTTCCTAGTTGGAATAGGAGAAGGGGGGAAAGAGAAGGAAGAGGGGAAGGAAAGGGGGGGCGCCGCCCCCCTTCCCTTGTCCTATTCGGACTAGGAAGGGGAGGGGCGCGCGGCCCCCTCCTGCCTCCTTCCCTCTTCTCCCTCGAGGCCCATGTAGGCCCAATAACCCCCCGGGGGGTTCCGGTAACCTCCCGGTACTCCGGTAAAATGCCGATTTCACCCGGAACGATTCCGATGTCCAAATATAGGCTTCCGATATATCGATCTTTATGTCTCGACCATTTCGAGACTCCTCGTTATGTCCGTGATCACATCCGGGACTCCGAACAAACTTTGGTACATCAAAACTTATAAACTCATAATAAAACTGTCATCGTAACGTTAAGCATGCGGACCCTACGGGTTCGAGAACTATGTAGACATGACCTAGAACTATTCTCGGTCAATAACCAATAGCGGAACCTGGATCCCATATTGGCTCCTACATGTTCTACGAAGCTCTTTATCGGTCAAACCGCATAACAACATACTTTGTTCCCTTTGTCATCGGCATGTTACTTGCCCGAGATTCGATCGTCGGTATCCAATACCTAGTTCAATCTCGTTACCGGCAAGTCTCTTTACTCGTTACGTAATGCATCATTCCGTAACTAACTCATTAGCTACATTGCTTGCAAGGCTTATAGTGATGTGCATTACCGAGAGGGCCCAGAGATACCTCTCCGACAATCAGAGTGACAAATCCTAATCTCGAAATACGCCAACCCAACATGTACCTTCGGAGACACCTGTAGTACTCCTTTATAATCACCCAGTTACGTTGTGACGTTTGGTAGCACCCAAAGTGTTCCTCCGGTAAACGGGAGTTGCATAATCTCATAGTCATAGGAACATGTATAAGTCATGAAGAAAGCAATAGCAACATACTAAACGATCAAGTGCTAAGCTAACAGAATGGGTCAAGTCAATCACATCATTCTTCTAATGATGTGATCCCGTTAATCAAATGACAACTCTTTTGTCCATGGCTAGGAAAGATAACCATCTTTGATAAACGAGCTAGTCAAGTAGAGGCATACTAGTGACACTATGTTTGTCTATGTATTCACACATGTATTATGTTTCCGGTTAATACAATTCTAGCATGAATAATAAACATTTATCATGATATGAGGAAATAAATAATAACTTTATTATTGCCTCTAGGGCATATTTCCTTCAGCCATGACGGCCCGTGTTGCCGTTGTGGTTTTGCTTGCCGTGTAAGAGGTGGTTGGCGGTGGTGATTGGTGTAGAGTGCTCGGCCGCCGCCGGTGGTGATTGGCTGTGGTGAACATGGGTTTGGTGAGCTCCGGGTGAAAGCCTAGCTAGACCTCGGTCGATGCCAGCGTCGACGACGTCCTAGGATGTCGTTCCCTTGTTGGAGGCGGCATCGTGGAGCCCCTTCACCTCCCTCGTCATCTCAGCCACAAGCTCTTCGGGTGAAAACCCAAACTTCGGCCTTGGGCGAAGTGGGCGTCGGCGGCGTTCCTCGTCGCTTCCCTCTTGGGGGCGACGCCTTTGGAGGTCCGGTCCTTCATCTGTTGGCGGTGGCTCTGTGGCTTTGCAACTTCGTCGTCGGCTAGGCGTGTGCGCGGCCTCGGGGCCGGCGTGGAAGTCAGAGCGGCGGCTCCGGGTATCTCCTTCGTGCGGTGGTTGGCTTTGGTCGCGAGGGTGACATGGTCATTGACTAGGTGGGTTTGCGGCCTCGGGGCCGGAGTGGATGCCAGTGCGGCATCGTCGGAGATCTCGTGTGTGTTGGGTGTTGGCTTTGGCCTCTAGGGCGGCGGAGCCATCGACTAGGCTGGTGCGTGGCCTCGGGGCCGGTGTGGATGTCGGAGCGGCGGCTCCGAAACCCAGTGTTCTGTTGTAGGGTGTCGTCTCTGGTCACTTGGGTGACAGTGTCGTCGACTCGAGTGGTGCGCAGCCTCGGGGCTGGCGTGTGCGTTTATCGCAGATGTATCGGTTTTCGGCCAGTTTTCCTTATAAACTGGTCAATTCTCTTCTTCTTAATGAAAAGGCAGAGCTCCTGCCGGTTGCTCGAAAAAAAATCCTTTTAATCAATGAAGCCAAGAAGCGTGTGTGTGTGTGTGTGTGTGTGTGTGTGTGTGTGTGTGTGTGTGTGAGTGAGTGTGAAAAGAGGGACCTTATCTTCAAGGAAAAAAGGAGGGGGCTCCCTATGATTTCCATTAATACAAACCAATAAAGTCCCTTACAAATAAAAAAGGAGGGAAATAAAATACCCCCAAAGAGGCAGTTCCGAGCTTCTGCGGTGCATAAAACATTTAGCGCAAATATCAGACAATTTATCAACATAGCCCCTGCCGACTATGTGAATACTGGGATCATGCACAAAATATAGCAAATCATCAAATATGATTATGCTTAAGGAGGAAAGAATCACAACATCGATAACCGTTAGTTCAGTGGAATTTTTCGGTTTTTAGCCAGCTTTGTTTCGATAAAAGGCGCTTTTGTTCTCTGAAAATGTAGCTTCAAGCGGATACAAGCATGATGAGCAACACTTGATTTCTGCATAGGTAAGACGCACACAACCAAATTATCCGACAAATGACATGTCTCCACGTTGAGCAGAATTGAAGACTTCACTTACTACTTGTTCACACAGTCTTACTCCCCATCTTAGAGCATCACATTTTTCCTATATGTTCTGCAGAGTTAACCAAGCATTTAGCCAATAGTCAACTAAAGGAACAAATACGGATGCACCTGTACTTGTGGTGCTACCAGTACACTCGGATGTCATAGAATATTTTTAAAAATCTAAAAAAAATTCTAGCATGTTAACACAACATCAATGTAGGATGTCACAAAATTTCGTATAATATTTTGAAATATTTTTTGATATACAAAAATGACAAATTTGACACCGGTGTGATAATGGGCCAAATCTAAAGCCCAAGTTATGTTACGTACTATTCAGAGTTATGTTTCGAATTTTGACTTGAAATTTTGCGACACCCTACATTGATGTTGTGTAAGTGTGATATTTTTTTCAGATATTTTTGAACATTTTAAAAGAATAATGTGAGCTCGGTGCACCGGTAGCACCACAAGCTCCGGTGCACCAGATATTTTCCCGAACAAATACAAATGGGCCAGCAACCCTTTTATTGTCAAAATAGGCTTCATTTCCGACTTTCCAAGTAGTCCAGAACACCGCAGTAGATCATAGATAACCAGGGCTGAAGTAGATCATGCATACTGCCACATACATCTCTAAAACCAAATGCAAATTGAAGAACGTTGCAGATCAACTTAGCAATTTGGCGTTGTAGGAAATGATGGCTTATTGTCTCATCTCCCCCCCACAAAATTAACATGTTTTTGCTTCTTTGCAGCCTCCTCTAAGCAGATTATCTTTTGTAATGATGATGTTTCGCAAGATCAACCAGACAAAGATTTTAACGTTTACAGGGAGCTTAATCTTCCAGTGAAGTTTACCTCTTCATTATTATTTTCTGATAGAAAGACCCGATAGTGAAAAAAAAATCATTAGCAGCTACTGCCTCCGTTTGGGTTTAAAGGGCCCTTAAGCCATAGCTCCAGAACCAAGGCACTTGTCTATTTTAATACTACCTCCGTCCAGGTGCATAGGGCACCAAAGAAGATGCAGCGCGACCTAGGCGTGTATTGATTGGACTAGTAATAATTAATTAGCGCGGCTCTATATGTGTATTTACTGGGGAGGGGCACTTAGGCATCCAACCATGGTGTGTGGCCGTTTGCATGCACGTCCAACAATTATGTGTTGGGGTTTGCATGCAGTGGCCGTTTGCAATGATCATATGTGCCTTGTTATCTGGGTTGGACTCATAAAATTAATTACTCCACATCGCGCAAGCTAATTGCAATGCCCTACATTATAGAAATTCCTGGATTTCGTTAGGTGCCTAATGCACCTGGACAGAGCGAGTAGTCTGATTCTTGAAACTCCTCACAAGTCGGGCAGTGCTCGTCTCTGAGAGGGTGCTTGGATACGTTTTAGTCCCATGACTAAAAGTAGTGGGACTAAAACTTGCTAGCCTCACCCATGCTTGGATACAAATACTAAATAGACTAAAATTGAGTTAATGAGCATTTATTATCCTCCAAACCCTCCAATCCAGAACTCGCATGTGTTAAAGGAGAGGAGTTAAATGAGGAGAGAGATGACTAATCCACATTTTAGTAGGGTTCCCCTGACTAAAAATTTTTAGTCTCAAGACTAGTTCTAGCCTCTCTTTAGTCAGAGGTGATTGGAACTTTAGCCTCTAAAAGAGACTAGTTTTAGTAAGAGCATGCTTGGATACGTTTTCGTCCCATGACTAAAAGTAGCAGGACTAAAACTTGCTAGCCTCACCCATGTTTGGATCCAAATACTAAAGAGACTAAAATAAAGTTATTGAGCATTTATTATCCTCCAAACCCTCCAATCCAGAACTCGCATGTGTTAAAGGAGAGGAATTAAATGAGGAGAGAGAGGGCTAATACATATTTTAGTAGGTTTCCTATGACTAAAAGTTTTTAGCCTCAAGACTAGTCTTAGCCTCTCTTTAGTCAGGGGTGTTTGGAACTTTAGCCTCTAAAAAAGACTATTTTTAGTCAGACTAAAAATAGAGACTAAAAATAGTCCCTTAAATCCAAGCACCCTCTAAAATAGTCCCTTAAATCCAAGCACCCTCTAAAGATAGTCCCTTGGATCCAAACAGAGCTGCCGCGACAAATTTCTCTCACCTGCCTGCATGCGTTCTCTGACCTGCTTGCATGTGGCCAATTAGCAGCAGCCTTTTTCTCTCCCATGCATGCATGCACAGCGCTAATACATATGTGAGATGTGACCTTACAAATTAGGACGAGGTGTGCTGGCTCAAGGGCCTTCTAAACCCGGACGAAGGTAGTAAAAGCCAACTTACATTGTCTACTAATCTGACAGAGTAATTCCAAAGCAGCTAGGTGTCAGTTATGCTCCGCCATAATTTTATGGAATTTCCCACAAAGTTCTTCTAAAATTGAACCTGGTCATACCCTTTGTTAAGAACCTTGACAACAGAAACATGTTCTTTTCATTAAACTATTGGTAAAGTTGTTGGTTCTCTTGTGCACGATGCCACTTGGTCTAGCTTAGCCAAATGCACTTGGGACTGGTCCATGCATGTCCATCAGTCTGGAGTACTCAACAACAATAACAACAACAACGGAAAGAGGGGCTGTGCCGGTACCGTACAACGGCACAAGGTCAGTACACTAGAGGCCGTAATCCCGCAACGCTTAACTGCACTTGATTGGTCCATGGAAGCATAACCACCAGGAATGGTACCAAACTCTGTCAAAACAAACAATTTCCTCTGCTTGTCACTCCGTCTGATTGTCTGCGTAGTGTGAACGACTTGGTAAGCTCTTTAATTTCCGCTAAACAATGCCGTCAACTAGGCCAAGTCCAGGCACTAAAGCGCTGACTCTTTCAGCCAGATTGAGAATGATTAGGCGTCTACCAACCAACGTACGTACGCGGTGAGATGATCAGCACGTACTTCGTTTAGTTTATCCACCTCCAGGGCCGTCGTCCATGTGCTGACACCGCTGGCCCTCATGGCCTCATGTGGCTCCGAGTTCCCTCCGCTCTAAGAATCTGCTGCTAATCGGTTATCCCCCACACGAGAGAGACGACCATAATTTAAGCCATGCGAGTTCATTCCAAAATACTCTAGTTTAACGGCGTATGCCATAGTTATTAAGCTGTCGATCGTCCAATTGGCTCCGTCTCAAGCCGGCGAGTACCGAGCTACGGATTATGGAACATGCATGGAATGTATTATCCTCCGACTTGATCGTCAGGAGAGACGTACAAAATGTCATGCCATGCTGCACGCGCATGCATGCACCAATAAGTCGTCCAATTTAATTAACGCGCAATTCCCTGTTGGCATCATATTGCATGTGAGCTTCGCTAGCAGACTAGCGTTCACTGGGATGTCGATCGATCGATGGCATGTTCTCTGCCATTCCCTGACAAATTCTTCTTCCCTGCTCCTCTTATATAAGGCACTCCACGTTGTCTGCAAATCCACCAAGCTTAACACCATCGATTCCGCCTCTCCCTCCATCTCTTGTAGCTCTACTAGTGCTCACTGCCCATCTCATCTCAGCTGAGATGGCCAGATCCATGTTGGCACTGTTCGTCATCCTAACTGCGGCCGGCTGCTTCGCGCCGGCCGCGCAGGCGTGGTGGTACCAAGGAACGGCCACGTTCTACGGCGGCGCCGACGGCTCCGGGACAATGGGCGGCGCGTGCGGGTATGGGAACCTGTACAGTTCTGGGTACGGGGTCAACAACGCGGCGCTGAGCACGGCGCTGTTCAACGACGGCGCGTCGTGCGGACAGTGCTACCTCATCACCTGCGACACCGGCAAGTCGAAGATGTGCAAGCCCGGCACGTCCATCACCGTGACCGCCACCAACTTCTGCCCTCCAAACTGGGCTCTCGCCAGCGACAACGGCGGCTGGTGCAACCCGCCGCGCCCCCACTTCGACATGTCCCAGCCCGCCTGGGAGACCCTCGCCATCTACCGCGCCGGCATCGTCCCCGTCCTCTACCAGCAGTAAGTGAAGAGTGCACCCACATAAGTTCTTCTTCCTTGCACTGTCGTATAAGTATATATCCAATGAGCATGTCGTGATGGTGGTGTAGGGTGAGGTGCTCGAAGATGGGAGGGATCAGGTTCACCATTGGAGGGTTCAACAACTTCGAGCTGGTGCTGATCACCAACGTGGGCGGGCCGGGGTCGATCCGGTCGGTGTCGATCAAGGGGGAGAGGACGGACTGGATCCAGCTGAGCCGGAATTGGGGAGCAAACTGGCAGTGCAACGCGCCGCTGGTCGGGCAAGGGATCTCCTTCTCCGTCACCTCCACCAACGGCCAGACGCTCTACATGTACAACCTCGTGCCGGCGTGGTGGGGGTTCGGCATGACCTTCACCAGCAACCAGCAGTTCGGCTATTAATTAATCACCTGCTCAAGCTAGGCATAGCTCGCTACTACCTCGCACGTACTGCCGTCGATCTCAGCTAGGCTGCATATGGCAATGGCATCAAGCTGCATGGGATTGCGCGTGTACGTATCTTGATTTGTCTGCCATTTATTCGTCTGCAATCTGAATTCTGATATGAAGTTGGGGATTTTTTCGATCTTTTTGTAACATGTATGTATATTCTTTTGTCTCATATATTAAAATCTATGATATTCGCAAAAGTGATTGATCGTTCTTTCAAGTCAGACGTGGCTCGTGCGTGTGCTTCCCCTTGGGTCAGATTAACACTTGCAATCTACATATATGATTAGTAGCTCTGAAGAAGAAGGATACTATACCTACCATGCATGTTACTGGAAGTCAACATGTGTATCTAGAAAAAAGATCAACAGAATGTGCATTATCCTGTGAGATGAACATATTCCAGATCAACATAAAAACACCACCAAAAATAAGTCTAGACGTACCCTCAACTTCAACTTTACTCCAGATCAAGGGTTTGAAAAAAGCTGAAAAATCTAACAAAAGATAAATCAAGGGGTAAAAGAGAATTTTTGTTGTTTTGTTATTACAGTCTAAGTTCAGTCCCTGAATCAATTCCAAAAGTTCTAGACCCTCCATTGTCGATAACAAATGGATTGGCCCCTTGCGCCACATAAAATTGCCACAGTATAATGGTTCATACAATGCCTACCTGGTCAACATTTTCTTCGGGACTGTAATTTCTGAAAGGTATAGATATCAAGAATTTTGAAAAAAATAGCAGATAATTAAAGAGGGAAGTTTGTGTTTATTTTCAAATATATTGCACATAATTATGAAATATAGAAACTTTAGAAATATTTCCTATAAACAAATACTCTATATTAAAATCAAGTAATGCTAACATATAAAATAATTAGTTTGCATTAGGTAAAAATAAGGGGAGTTATAAAAATGCAAGTAAATATGTACAATAGTAAAAAGTGTTCTAGGAAGGTACGGGTCATTTAAAAAGAGGTACATACAATCAATATTGTTTTCCCCGAGTTTTCCTAATTTCCTTTCAAACATGATTTCTTATATCCTTCCCCATGTCTTTATAATCTTCAAATTTCCTA
>NC_041387.1:558231307-558240221 GCF_002162155.2 Triticum dicoccoides
GGTAATTACCCCATATATCTTATATACTATCATGTGGTACTATATATACTATTTTAATATTTTAAATATGTTCATATACTATATCTAAGATATTTCAAAGCAAGTCACATGAAAAAATTGCATATGAGCCCATAGTTTTTGTTATATTTGTGAAATACGTACATATTTGTACGTAAAAAAGGGCATACTCAAAACACGATACATACTACCTAAAAATTAGTATATATACTACCTAATCATTGTTATATACCACATACTACACGTATATACTCTCGGTTTCGATAGATACTACATACAACATACAAAACACAAGTGGTGGTAACTACCACTGCTTGTAGGAAATATATATATATATCCATAAACGTAAATTTACAGCAGTGCAACATGGCTCGGTTGATGGACCCAGGGTGAAGAATAGTCACCTGAGCCATGTTGCACTGCTGTAAATTTACGTTTATGGCAGCGGTTGGCTGGTAAGGAGGTAGCCCACTCCCCGTACCTATTTTTTTTTTCTAATCAGCTATGAGCAGTTCAGCGACTGGCAGGTGGGTCTCGACACCGTTCCTCTCACCCCGGACATCCTCTCCAACGACGATTGTTGAGGCGGCGGCAGCGATGGCGACGGTGCCGGAGGGACGATAGCGAGGTGAGGGCCATTCCCCTCTCTCATACGTGGAGTACTCCCCCCTTTCCCTCTTCATGCAGTAGTGACCAGGAGGAGAATTGGGCACTGCAACGATAGGATGCGAGCTCGGGGACGGCAACGTCCTTCTCCGGCGTTCATCTCCATTGCGGATGGTCTTCTCTGTCTCCCTCCTCTCTTACCTTTTCCTTTCTTCCTCCATGAATTTCTAACTTTTTAGGGTTAGGGTTCTTGATTTTTTGGGAACGGGGCTAAGAAAGAGGAAGAAGTCCAAGAAAGGAGATGAATGAAAAGAGGGAGCTTGCATACTGAAGGGGGTGATGGAGTAGACCTTTGCTCAGATATGAGATCAATTCAAGGAGGGGATGATCATGCAGGAGGAGAAGAAGAGGACGAGCTCAACGATGTGGAGGAACAACACTAGAGTGTCTTCCAAGATTCAGCCCTGTTTCTTGACATTCTTTTCTATTTTGGATGAACTGTTCCTTATTTCTTCTTTGGAGCTCCATTGCTACAAAAAAAGGAGCCATGTCCAGCCGTTTTCACTTAGTGGAGTTGGGATGCTGCTACTGTATTAGGATGGTCATCCCATCATTGTGAATCTGCCCTGTTGCAGAATAAGGCACACAAGGGAACCAGAAAGGGCAAAGCACAATAAAATGTGAAAATAACAAGCCACACACTGTGAGCAACTAAGAATCACTCCCAAAAAGAAGCACAAATCATTCAAGCCCAACTAATTGTGATCTTAATGCACAATGTTATTGACTTATTGATAGGGAGTATAACGTTTTGTTAGGTTTCGAGTCCATCAAACCACTGCCATCAGGGCTGATCATACCTCTAAATAGAAAGAAATGTAAACCTTTCGATTCAGTGATCTTGCTAAAGGATACAAATGTGTCTTTTCTTAAATGTAAGGTATTTGATGGCTCCATTTGGTAAAAAAAAATACTTCCCCTGTTTCATTACATAATTTGTAGAGAAATCATGGTGCTTAGCATACTTCTCTTGCCTTCAAAGTACAATTTCTAAGACAATGGAAATGCCGTGCCTTGTTTTGTTAGGAATGATGCATCCAGAAAAACGTTCTCATATTATGGAACGGAGGGAGTATTTTTGATATATCTCCGTAGGTAACAGATAATGTTAGTTTCCAGTAGCATCAATTGGCTCCTATCTGAACTTTATTTTTGAGATGCACTTCCATGTCTGTGAGACCAATTCCATGGTGAAGGTTTCTTTACCATATTTGCAATTAACTGTAGTTTGTTTAAATTCAGGGGAACGGTGTATGCAAAGAATATGCCATCATACTATTAGAATAAATCCGAGGTACGCGGTTGATCCACCGAGGAACAAGCAATCACACGAGCACGACACTGAGATTTGTTAACGAGGTTCACCGATATGGCTACATCCCCGGGGCCTGACTATGGGCGCTCCTCCCCATGACACCGCTACAATACCGCACCCAGTCGCCCTGGACGCCGGCACATGCCGCCGGCTTCCCCTGCGTTCCGGTGCTATTATGTTGGCATAGGTTACATCGTGTGTCTATCCGCGCTATATAAGAGAGGCCTAGGATACAAGTGTCCTACTAGGACACGCCTCAATATCCTATCTAAACACAATACTACTCAGAGTCCAACTGTAACCTACCGTGTACACAATATTCGACACAACTCTAACAAACTCCACCTTGGCGAATATTCTCCACCACCTTGAATTTGTCCATGCGTCAAACTTCCATGTACATTGGACTTGAGCTTGTCCCATGAGCACTGCTGCTACTCCAAAGACTCCATATGACTCCACCTGCAACTTGTAGTCCCTTCTTTTCTTGACCACGGTCAACACTCGAGCAAAATTAAGTTCCTTGTTACTCTAGCTTATGCTCCCAACTTCCAGAGTATCAGTCCAACGCCATCACGCACTGATCACTGACCTGCGTGAAAGTGAACAACTCACATATTGGGTGTCACACATAAGAGTTACCTGAACTCAACATCGACGCTCCTTTCTTGACCGCCTGTCTGAAACTTGAAAGAATTTCACCGTTGCTTGTAGTCATCCCGAGTCAAATTCGCAGTTGTCTCACCACATGTATGACCACCAGAGCCCTGGCCCGTCTCCATGTCCGTGTGTACCGCACGCCTCGCCGCTATTACCGCGTCGAGCCTCCGCTGTCCCGGTCGAGTCTCAAGGGTCGCGAAACCACACCACTCAACCCCCACTGCAGAGTACGACCGATCATCACCGACCGATGACGAGTTTCACGCTTCCATCAGACCACTGGGCTCCAGTCTGAACTGCATGTCACTCGCTTTTCCCGCTGAATAGGCTTCGACTCTCTGACGTCTTACGTCGTAGCCCCTCAATCAGCACCGAGTGAAGTCTTCCGTCAGACTCCAGCTCCACCTTCAACATGACTCCATGGTAGATGATCAGTCCATCCCTCGCGCCCCATCGACTACAAGCTCCGTGTGTACACCACCTTGAATCAACCCCGCGCCATTGTCTTGTCGAAGTCACACAAGCCGTCGGGCCTGCGCCACGTGTTTCCACGCCCCAGAAGTCGGTCACCATCAGTATCACGCTCCTACGTCGTTGTCGCCGATCTCACCATCGTCTTCTGTACCAACCGACTTACGTCGATCCGTCAGACTGTCCAGGCCAACTGCCCTATGTGTCTGACCCGAGCCGACTTTTCTGACTGCAACCATCTGCAACTCCTCACAGCCCTCATCATCCATCTTAACTGGTTGACATCCCGCAATGCCTACAAGCATCCTTGTTGTGCCAATAAATCTTTCACCTTATTCGTCATAACCCAAGGTTTTCTGTTCTATCGAACTTCTCCACCTCAAACCTGATACCCCTTGATGCCAGATTCTTTGTATGATTGACCTGTGAAAAATAAATAACCAAGCTTCTTTCCACGATGCCAAAGTACAGAAGACAAACATACGTGCTCGCATCCCAGTACTAATAGCAATTTCACGTGGTGTAGCTCCTGGCTCAATCCGGATGCTAGCTTGCTTTGTCCTCCTGATGGATTTTCTTGCCTCTGTAGGTTGCCTTGATATTGCACGACTACCGCTCGGACTCGGCCCTTTTCTTTTGGTCCAAAACAAATCTCACGTCTCCTGTGTTGCACAATACATCAGCACTAGCCTACCCAATCACGTCCAGGCAGCATCACGCCTCCACCTCGCAGCTACACCAGGCCTAGCCAATCAAGCACGCACAAAACCAGCCAACGGGCCAGCTTCGCACGTCCTAAGCATGCACACAAGCCGCGCTGGCTTCGGCTCGCCCGCCTGCAGCCGTGCAGCTTCCAGCCTTCCACCTGGGCAGCGGCCCGCCTGCCCGATCGATCCGATCGATCGCCGCACGTCTCATACTGCCGCCATCACAGAATTCCACTGATCGCTGCAACTCGCCGAGATTGCCTCGTAACTCTTCTGATTCGCTTTCTCCGATCACGCTGAGAACCATGCCAACTTGCTGCATCTCAGACTTGATCTTCCTCTAAATCAACAATCCATAGCCTCCGAACAACCTAGCTCATGATACCACTTGTTAGAACAAAATCCGAGGTACGCGGTTGATCCACCGAGGAACAAGCAATCACACGAGCACGACACCGAGATTTGTTAACGAGGTTCACCGATATGGCTACATCCCCGGGGCCTGACTATGGGCGCTCCTCCCCATGACACCGCTACAATACCGCACCCGGTCGCTCTGGACGCCGGCACATGCCACCGGCTTCCCCTGCGTTCCAGTGCTATTATGTTGGCATATGTTACATCGTGTGTCTACCCCCGCTATATAAGAGAGGCCTAGGATACAAGTGTCCTACTAGGACACGACTCCATATCCTATCTAAACACAATACTACTCAGAGTCCAACTGTAACCTACCGTGTACACAATATTCGACACAATAATGTTAGTTTCCAGTAGCATCAATTGGCTCCGATCTGAACTTTATTTTTGAGATGCACTTCCATGTCTGTGAGACCAATTCCATGGTGAAGATTTCTTTACCATATTTGCAATTAACTGTAGTTTGTTTAAATTCAGGGGAACGGTGTATGCAAAGAATATGCCATCATACACCTTCAGGTGATGCCTATAAGTTACCTGAAAAGTTTAGGACTTTCATCATTTTACTTTGGCAATAATACTTCCTGAGTTCACAAATTATATAATATGAAAACTTCCAACATCCAATGCTTTTAGTTGAACTCACATTCCATCATATATTTCTAAGCTAACATGTTATCTTTTTTATGGCAAGCGCACTGACCTAGAATAGCATAAGAATGACCACTTAACTAGCTAGCGTTTGAAGCTTCAATTCCATGTAGCGGTACCCAACCCAGCAATTTGAAATCTCTTTTTTTTATAGAAATAAGGGACGCTTCCCTGGCTCCATTTTATTAGAAATCAAAGCCCAGCGATTCTTATTTCTTATAGTACGTGCAGAGTACAACAGTGTATTACCTCAGTAAAAAGAGGTAAACCTCGCCTGGAGTCCAAAACTACAAGATGTCTGATGACGAAAAGATACACGCTCCTCGCACCATAGCAGATAGATTAATATTAGCACACTGGTAATGCCACATTTAGTCATGCTGATTTATCAAAAGCGAATGACATTGGATTCTGTACCCTATCAATTATGGAGTTATGGTATCAGTTTTTGTTCTAACTTCTCATGAATACACATCAATTATGAATTGATTTTATTAGCAAATGGATACTAGCCAGAAATTTCATTTCAGTTATGATGATGATGTTATTATTTTCTAATGCATGCTACCTGCTGATCAGGTGGGTCCACCTCCGCCACACAAGTATTTTTTCTAATGGTCGAAGAACTACATCTTCAGTTTAAGCAGTAAGAGCCGTATTCACGTTAGATACATGATCATAGACAATTTTATTCATATATAGCCTGATTTCAGCCCACGGTTCTTAAATATGGTTTGGCAAGATTTAGGAAACACCGATGCCTGCTTTTCTGTCCGGCGAAAAGGGCCAGTTTTGTTTTCTGAATTTGACTGAAATTCAATCACCTTTTTGAGGAATTTCGACGAAAAAAATATAGAACACCTTTTGCTTTTGGCTCCAGTTGGGTCACTTTCACTGAATATAAATATGTCGGTACTCATGGAAGTTGCCGATATTTTTGGTTCTTTGGATAAAGTTTCTGGCAAAAAGAGCACTCAGTCCAGTTTAACTTCTAGAAAGAGAGTGCAATGTTCAGGGTTCAGTGTAGCTGTGTAAATGGTACTGAGCATAGCCATGTGAGCTCAATACCAATCTCCAATGGTACCACGCGCAATAATATCCAGAATTAGAATGTAAAAGCGCTTAAGTAATCTAACCTTTTTTGTAATCAGCAGCAACCTATATTTAGTTACTTCAGCGGTGAGAAAAGAGTACATTTTCCTTCTTTTTTAGAAAATGTACTGTTTATCAAAAAGAAACTTAAGTGGGTAAACTGGTATTGAGAAACTTATGTATATGCTCCTTCTTTACATACTGTCCCCGGTCCCTTTTGAAAATGCTTTTAGAGAAGGAGCATATATGAATGACAGATAAATAGTTGCATGTATAGTCCCTTTTAGAAATGTTTTCATAATTCAGTTTAATTCTTCTTTCACTTCGAATTGACCTAACTTTTTTGTTTGAAATAGGACTGTGTATACTTGGTTTCGTTTCTTAAGCTTATCCATTTCCCAGATCATTCTCAAGTGCAGCTATACTTTGCTGCACATTTTTAGGCATGTAACTTAACAACGTGCAAGCTTAGGCGCCTGAGTCTGATATATAGATATCATTTTGGGATAATGTACTTGCACCCTGGTTGTTTTCATGTTGGCTTCATTTGTATTGTAGGATGCTAAACACCTTCGCTTAGAACTTTAGAGGAGAAAAAAAAACTCTAGAGGAGGCATGGAAGAACATGTACATTGTGCTGAAACCTCGAAACTCTGCCTCAATATTGGGATGACTCATCTAGATTTCGTTTGCCATCAACCTAAGCATCGAGTGTGTCGTTGTTCAACCTGGCAATGTGTCCAGGCCTACAGAATTCAGATAGTTCAGGTTCTTAGTCTGTCCTTTCTCAACACCGGAATACTGAAGAAGTAGATTGAGCAGAGGGACATTGTGACTTTGTGAGTGTCTCCATGCCGGATGTCAACGCAGTTGAGAACAAAAAATCCGTGTTCTCATTGCTTAACTTACTATATTTAATCTGCTAATATAGGTACTGACCTACCAGATTCCTTCAATTAGTGACCCAGGGTGAAGAATAAGCTATAATAAGCTCGGCAGGTTTGGCATTTTGCTTCACAATTATGTGTGTCTGATCAATTATATGTTTCATTTTGATGACTCTTTGGTGTGTTCAAAAGTTACAAGACACATACTAGTTTAATATGCAGACATCCAGTATTTGATAAAAAGACATGGTTTAGTGTGCATAGAAACAGTACTTACAGAGTTTGGCCTTTTATCTTTTTTCTCTCCATATTTTTCATTCATACCATGCATCCGACGTCTTATGGGTTCATGTGATTCCGATGAATTTGGTACATCCGAAATCCATCTGTGGTGTCTATGATTTCAACGTTGTTTCCAGTTTAGGTTAGCGGAGCCTATTAACCGTTCAAGTGTTATATGTGCTTGTGTGCTGGTACACTTGTGAGAAAATATTCTGTTTGTCAGGTATCTGTTTAAGCGGATGATGGTTAATGTATGAGGGATAGACATTAACGTCTTCGTATCTATGGTGGGTACTAGTAATGTTGAATTGAAATTTCAGACTTTCTTTTTCTAGTAACCAGAAGCAAAATTTAGGTTTTGGTGAGAAGAAAAGTGAACCTAAAGGGTGCAGTACTATTAATAGGATACTATGTTGGTTACAGCTCATGATTAGTAATGTTTCAGTTACTGGAGAGCTTGCTGAACAGATGAAGTTGACGTAAAATCTCTGGTCACCTGCAAATTTAGCTCCTTGAAGATAAAGTTCGGCAGTAGTCAATTTCAAGTTCGGTAGTATTCAGTTTTGTAATACAGTAGTGATTTCTGAATTTGTCATGCTGCTGGTTACTTAGTGGTAAGTAGCACTCAATTGTATCCAAACGAATTTTATTTTAATTGTAAGGATGGTTTTTATTATGTGAGATATTTCACAGAACCACTACATAGAATCTGTTTTTTAGACCACTTTGTTGTTCCGCTGTTACCAAAATATTCATACTGTACAGAATGAATTGCGTGTGTTTCTTATTGTTACCAAAAATGCATTCCACAGAATGGTGATAATGGCTTGTGTTACTTAAATCATTTCTTTATTTCATTTTTGCTAGAGACCTGATGTACTCAGTCCAATAGAGATAGTAAAAGAGCTGACAAAAAATACATGAAATAAGGAACGCAGCCTTATATCTAAAAAACCAAGAACGCCCAGCTACTGTAAGATTACCCGAGTGGCCGTAAAATTACGTCAAGATGGGACAGACTGGTTCCTCGCCTACATGGATTAATTTACTCGCATGCAAACTGTAAGATTGCCTTGCATTTATTCTGTTTAAGCGGCGACTGGTCCTCCTTCCACGCGTGCAAACTGTAAGTTACCTTGCATTTGTGCTGTAATATTACCTCCCAAACGTGTTTCCCTTAGATTATGGTTCTGAGCGTGGGCATAGAAACTGACTGGGGTGAGGAATAAGAAATTCTCACCCAGAGTGACGAATAGCGCGTCCCTACGCACTATTCGTCACCCTATGTGAGGAATAGTTATTCTTCACCCCCTTCTATTTTACCATCAATGCACCGTAATTTTACATTCTGTAAGTTTTGTCTTATTTCTGACGCAAAAAGAGATCGTAAGAAAATATATAATCGCCGTAAAAAATATTTTATGTTATGTAAAATTACAAACGTAAAAACATAGTCTAAAATACACATAAACTACAAATTTTCTTGTCTTATGCCCTATATTTTTATTTTTTTATGTCAAATTTTACGTTGTGAATCAATAGAAATGTAACTATTTGAATTCCAAACGTAATTTAATTATGAAATGATCGTAAGATTACCTTGGATGAAGAATAACTTATTCTGTACCTTGGGTGATGAATAGTAACACTATATTGTTTTCCCTGAGTTTTCCCTGAGTTTTCCTAATTTCCTTTCAAACATGATTTCTCATATCCTTCCCCATGTCTTTATAATCTTCAAGTTT
>NC_041387.1:558240315-558290478 GCF_002162155.2 Triticum dicoccoides
AGAGTGAATAGGATTTTTTTTAAAATGTTGACACAATTGTTTGCAAAAAATGTTTTTGAAAATTGTTCATGTACTAGGAATAAAAATATAGTTATTTAAAAAATCATGTACTAGGAAAAAAATCATCGCTTAAGTGTTAGGCTTTCTGGGAATGGTGGTGGTGATCATGGAGACTCTCTGCTCCTTTTCTGCTTGTTCTGTTGCGAATGGGGCCTTGAGCCTTTTATAAAGTGTGTCAGGATGACATCACTGAACTGCTGGTGCAGGGCACGAGCGGGCAGATGGCATCTTCTCCTTTGGATCATTTTTTATGCCTCTGGTTGGCTTACCTTCATGTCCATACTTCATATTTCATTTGTTGCTCCATTTCCTTCCCTTTTATGCTCCATTTCCTACGGAAACAAATTACACAAAGTGATTTGCAATCTTTTGTGTTTATTAGTCATTAGTGAGAAAATGTGAGTGATTTTCATAATATCTGGGATTATTCATATTAAACAAATGGTGGAATGAGTGTAGAAAAATACACTCGTTGGAAGAAGAGGTGGGAGGAATAAGATGAATAGTATGACGCAACAAAATCGACTAATTTGCAACAAAAAAGTCATGTAACTGAGGTTTTAGACGGTCTCGACAACATGAAATAGATCAGACATGGATTCATGGAGGATACGTTGTGTTGCTGAGTTGTTCATAAGTACAACCATGACAGTCCGCTACCTCTACCTCTATTCTCTAGTGCTTTTGATTGTGTAGATCGGATGGCAGAGCCTCTATCTCCACTTTAGTTAAGAAGTTGAGATTGAAGTTCTTAGTGTCGGGATATCCTCCTCATGAGGGTTGTGAGGACATGACAAACATGTGCCAAAACCCACTACCCATTAGGATTGTGACCTAGGTTAATTATGGTATTTGGATGTGAGGGAGGTGGGATGTCTATCCCTCCATCCAGCAACCACCAATACAAGTGGCAAAAATCAATTTAGCCCTCATTAGAGAAGAAGGAAAACCCAAGAGAGAAGGGAAAAGAGAGGAAGACTGAGGGAAGAAATTTCAAGAAAAGGGAGCTCCTCCCCAAGATTGTGTAGTCCAAATCCACCACTTTGTCACCTTCAAGCTATGATTCCACCATCTTTGGTGAGATTGTTTCAATCCCTATGTCTTGAGCTTGAAATCTTATTATGGTCATCCAAGATTTGAGAGATCTTGATGTATGAGAGCCTCTACTGCCTTATAGGGAAGAACTTCTTGTATCCCCGATGCGTCTCAAATGTATCTATGATTGTCTATTGTTTCATGCTACTATAATATCACTTTTGTATATTTTTATGCCAATTTATATGATTTTTTCTGTACTAACCAATTAATTCAGTGCCCGGTGTCAGTTGTTGTTTTCTGCATGCTTTTGACTTTACAGAAAATCAATATCTATGGAGGCCAATTTTTTTGAGGATTTAATACAATTTTTTTTCGGGGCACGAAGACTCCAATAAGCATTAGAGGGATACGAGAGGAGCCATAGGGTCCCCACACAACATGGTGGTGCATCCCATGACCGTGTGGGCCCCACAGATACCGCCTTACGTCCATTTCTCCACCTATAAATTTCATATTTCGCGAAACCCTTCTTAAGATTTCTCTTTTTTTTCTGCCACCACAAGCTTCTGTTCAGAGGAGATCCAATATGAAGGCCTGTTCCGGTACTCTACTAGAAGGGCAATCCATTTCCGGAGGCTTCTTCATCAACCTTGCTGCCTCCATGACCATGTGTGAGTAGTTCCCTTAGAACCTTAGGGTCCATGGCTATATGGCTCTCTCTCTTTGATCTTCAATACCAAGTTCCTGTGAGCTGCCTCACATGATTGGGATCAATTCAATGTAATCCGTACATGTGTTTATTGGGATATGATGAATTCTCACTTTATGATTAGATTGTTCATTGAATTCAACTAATTCTTTTCACACTTTTTTATAATTAAATAGCTTTGATTCTCTTTGATCTATCTATCTTCTTTGACCAAGTTCGAAGGATTTCTCTTTAGAGGGAGTGGTGCTCTGTAGTGAGTTCTAATCTTGCGGTGTCCTATATCCCGCTGACAGAAATGGACAAGACATGTATTGTATTGTTGCCACTAAGGATAAGACAGCAATGTCTCGTCATATTGTTTGATGGTTTACTATCTGCATTATGTTATCATACTTATTGCAATGTTTTGTTTCTTTTATACTTAATATTTTGAGATGCATGCTGGATAGCGGTGTTGGGATTGGAGTATTAGTAGTTGATGTAGTTGGATAACAGTCTACTTATCAAGGATGCAATGTCTATATGAGATTATACCATGAATGATCACAGTCATAAATATAAATATTGCATTTTAATCGCTTCCCAACTGTAATTTGTTCATCCCACCAGACTTGTATGCTTGAGAGATATGATACTAGTGAACTATGCCCCCTGGGTATATTCTCCATAATTAAAACTTTACAAAAATATATCTCTTTGTTGTACCATTTTACCTTTCTATCAAACTATCATTATATCTTGCAATTTAATCCTATAACTAGCAAGGCAAGAAGCTTGACAACCTTCTTGATGTGTTGGGGACAAGTTTGTTTAGTTTTGTGTGTGAAGGTACCAGTGACTTTGTTTGCTGAGGAACTCCTTCTGGTTCGATAAACCTTGGTTCTCTAATCGAGGGAAATACTTATTGCTAGGTTATATCACCCTTACACTTGGGGGATACCCAACCACTCTTGAGAGAGCAAGCAAGCCCACATTTGATTATAGTGGTAGAATCTTTGGGTGGCTTTGGCATGTGTTTTTGCCCTCAACTTGGGGGGGGGGTCACTTAAATATGCCAGTGTTCATCTCTGCTAATTTTCTGCTACTGTTTTGTGTGTTTTAGCTTGGCACAAGACACATATGAGATGGATGTTTGAGGTGTAGCGTCGCATGCTAGAGAAACTTACTGCAAGCATTAAGTTTCATCCTAAGTTTTGGTTCACAGAACATACTCCATATATACTGACACATATGTTTCCTTCTATAACTGAGCAACGATCCATGATTTAGTGGATGGAGATGGTGTTGAAGTTATTTACGTTGCAGTGTTTCAGATAAGCACCGTTAAGTGTGTGATAATTACCAATAGAGTGGCATTAGATCTTTGGTTGCTTACAAGGTTTGATGATCCCATTAGCTTGATTGTTGCTGGAAGAATTGCTTACAATGCTTCTTCTTCTTCTTCTTCTTCTTCTTCGCTACTAAATAATTTGCTACTTTGCTACTAAATATATTGCTGCATATATTAAGTCTTTCAGGTGTGGTTGAATTGACAACTCAGCTGCTAATACTTGAGAATACTCTTTGGGTCCCCTTGTGTCGAATCAATAAATTTGGGTTGAATACTCTACCCTTGAAAACTATTGCAATCCCCTATACTTGTGGGTTATCAAGACCTCTTTTTGGCGCCATTGCCGGGGAGCATAGCTCTATTCTCTGAGTAACTTGGGATTTTTATCTGTTGATCACTATGATGAATTTTAAAGATCAAAGAACCAAGATTTTTCCCTCAACTACGAGGGGAGGTAAGGAACTGCCATCTAGCTCTGCACTTGATCACCTTCTATTTTGATTAAACTTGCGACACCTACACCTGCTATTGATTTTGATATGTCGCATGATATTGATGATGCCACTTCTGCTATGCATGATGCTTATGATAATACTACTTCTTTGCTTGAGAATACCGTGCCACTAGGTGAATTTCTTGACGAATAACTTGCTAGGGTTAGAGAGAATAAATTACTGAAACTGATGATGCTACTGAAACTGATGATGACGATTCTCCCCCTAGATATGAATTGCCTATTGTACCTGAGGATTATATTATGGATGAAGAAACTGCTAGAGACTTTTTTGCTTACAATGATAGGTATGATCTAAGAAACTATTAGCTAAGCTGAAAGAAAAGTCTTTGAATGCTAGAATGCAATATGATCCTGCGTTTGATACTTCACCTATCTGTGTTACTGATAAGAATTATGAATGCTCTGTTGATCCTGAGTTAATTACTTTGGTTGAATCTGATCCTTTCCATGGCTATGAATCTGAAATTGTTGTGGCACATCTTACTAAATTGAATGATATAGTCACCCTATTTGCTCATGAGGAAAAAATTTGCTATTACTTATTCTTAAAATGTTTCCTTTCTCGTTAAAGGGTGATGCTAAGATATGGTTTAATTCTCTTTCTCTTGGTTATGTGCGTAGTCCCCAGGATATGATTTACTACTTCTCTGCAGAATATTTTCTTGCTCATAAGAAACAAGTTGCCTTAAGGGAAATATTTAACTTTGTGCAAATTGAAGAAAAGAGTCTCCCACAAGCTTGGGGGAGGCTTCTCCAATTACTTAATGCTTTGCCTGATCATCCTCTCAAGAAAAATGAAATACTTGATATCTTTTATAATGGACTATCCGATGCTTCCAGAGACCACCTGGATAGTTGTGCTGGTTGTGTTTTCAGGGAATGAACTGTTGAGCAAGCTGAATTGCTATTGAATAATATATTGAGCAATGATAATCCTAAACCAACTCCTAAGCCAACTCCAAAGAAAAGGGGTATTCTGTTTCTCAGTCCTGAAGATATGCAAGAGGCAAATAAATCTATGAAAGAAAAAGGTATTAAAGCCGAAGATGTTAAGAATTTACCGCCTATTGAAGAAATACATGGTCTTGATAACCCAACATAGGTAGTAGAGGTAAATTCTCTCTATAGATTTGATGAAGGTGATATTCCTCATAATAAGTCTGCTAGTCAATGCTTGGATGAGTTTGATAATTTTATTGTTAAACAAGAAAACTTCAATGCTTATGTTGGTAGACAATTGAAACGTAATGCTTATGTGGTTTAACACTTGAGTGATTATATGTCTAGAGTTAAAAGTGATCTTAAGCTTATTAGTAAACATGCTTCCATTGTTATGACTCAAGTAGAACAATTACTTAAGGCACATGATGATTTGCTCAATGAGTTGGATAGTAAGAATAATGATAATGTTGTTAGAGTTATGACTAGAGGTGGTAAAATGATCCAGGAACCTTTGTATCTTGAGGGCCATCCTAAGAGAGTTGAGCAAGATTCTCAGAGAACTAATACTAATGCACCTAGTCCTACTAATAAAAAGAGAAAGAACACTAGTAGGACTTTACATGCTTCTAGTGAACCTGTTATTGACATACTTGAGGATCCCAATGATATTTCTATTTCTGATGCTGAGACACAATCTGGTGATGAACATGAACCTAGTTATAATGTTAATGATGATGTTCATGATGATGCTCAAACTAGTAATGATAATGATGTAGAGATTGAACCTACTGTTGATCTTGATAACCCACAATCAAAGAATCAACGATATGATAAGAGAGACTTTGTTGCTAGGAAGAACGGTAAAGAAAGAGAACCATGGGTTCAGAAACCCTAGCCTTTTCCTCCTAAGCCATCCAAGAAAAAGGATGATGAGGATTTTTATGTTGGAAATATGCCCTAGAGGCAATAATAAAAGGATTATTATTATATTTCCTTGTTCATGATAATTGTCTTTATTCATGCTATAATTGTATTATCCGGAAATCGTAATACACGTGTGAATACATAGACCACAATACGTCCCTAGAAAGCCTCTAATTGACTAGCTCGTTGGTCAATAGATAGTCATGGTTTCCTGACTATGGACATTAGATGTCGTTGACAACGGGATCACATCATTAGGAGAATGATGTGATGGACAAGACCCAATCCTAAGCATAGCACAAGATCGTGTAGTTCATTTTGCTAGAGCTTTTCCAATGTCAAGTATCTTTTCCTTAGACCATGAGATCGTGTAACTCCCGGATACCGTAGGAGTGCTTTGGGTGTACCAAACGTCGCAACGTAACTGGGTGACTATAAAGGTGCACTACAGGTATCTCCGAAAGTGTCTGTTGGGTTGACACGGATCGAGACTGGGATTTGTCACTCCGTATGACGGAGAGGTATCTCTGGGCCCACTCGGTAATGCATCATCATAATGAGCTCAAAGTGACCAAGTGTCTGGTCATGGGATCATGCATTACAGTACGAGTAAAGTGACTTGCCGGCAACGAGATTGAACGAGGTATTGGGATACCGACGATCGAATCTCGGGCAAGTAACATACCGTCTGACAAAGGGAATAGTATACAGGGTTGATTGAATCCTCGACATCATGGTTCATCCGATGAGATCATCGAGGAGCATGTGGGAGCCAACATGGGTATCCAGATCCCGCTGTTGGTTATTGACCGGAGAGCCGTCTCGGTCATGTCTGCATGTCTCCCGAGCCCGTAGGGTCTACACACTTAAGGTTCGGTGACGCTAGGGTTATTAGGAAGACTTGTATGTGATTACCGAATGTTGTTCAGAGTCCCGGATGAGATCCCGGACGTCACGAGGAGTTCCGGAATGGTCCGGAGGTAAAGATTTATATATGGGAAGTTGTCATACGGTCACCGGAAAGTTTCGGGGTCATATCGGTATTGTACCGGGGCCACCGGAGGGGTTCCGGGGGTCCACCCCTCTCGTAGGGCCTCATGGGCCGTAGGGGGCAGGGAACCAGCCCCTGGAGGGCTGGGCGCGCCCCCCCTTGGGCCCATGCGCCTAGGGTTGGGGGGGAAACCCTAGTGGGGGCGCCCCCCTTGCTTGGGGGGCAAGCCCCCTCCCTTGGCCGCCCCCCCTCTAGAACTCATCTAGAGGGGGACGGCCCCCTTACCCCTTCCCCTATAAATAGAGGGGAAAGGGGAGGGCTGCACACAACATCCAAGGCGCAGCCCCTCCCCTCCCCAACATCTCCCCTCCTCCGTTAAGTGCTTGGCGAAGCCCTGTCGGAGTACTGCCTCTCCACCAACACCACGCCGTCGTGCTGCTGCTGGAGCCTTCTTCCTCAACCTCTCCTTCCCCCTTGCTGGATCAAGAAGGATGAGACGTCATCTGCTCCGTACGTGTGTTGAACGCGGAGGTGCTGTCCGTTCGGCACTTGGTCATCGGTGATTTGGATCACGGCGAGTACGACTCCATCATCCCCGTTCTCTTGAACGCTTCCGCACGCGATCTACAAGTGGTATGTAGATGTAATCTCTCTCCTATCACTCGTTGCTTAGATGAACTCATAGATGGATCTTGGTGAAACCGTAGGAAAATTTTTAATTTTCTGCAACGTTCCCCAACAGTGGCATCATGAGCTAGGTCTATGTGTAGTTCTCTATTGCACGAGTAGAACACAATTTTGTTGTGGGCGTAGATCTTGTCAACTTGCTTGCCGCTACTAGTCTTATTTTGCTTCAGCGGTATTGTGGGATGAAGCGGCCCGGACCGACCTTACACGTACGCTTACGTGAGACAGGTTCCACCGACTGACATGCACTAGTTGCATAAGGTGGCTAGCGGGTGTCTGTCTCTCCCACTTTAGTCGGAGCGGATTCGACGAAAAGGGTCCTTATGAAGGGTAAATAGAAGTTGGCAAAATCACGTTGTGGTTATTCGTAGGTAAGAAAACGTTCTTGCTAGAACCCAATTGCAGCCACGTAAAAGATGCAACAACTATTAGAGGACGTCTAACTTGTTTTTGCAGCAATTGTGATGTGATGTGATATGGCCAGAAGTTGTGATGAATGATTAATGATATATTGTGATGTATGATATCATGTTCTTGTAATAGGAATCACGACTTGCATGTCAATGAGTATGACAACCGGCAGGAGCCATAGGAGTTGTCTCTATTTTTTGTATGACCTGCGTGTCATTGAAGAACGCCATGTAAATTACTTGACTTTATTGCTAAACGCGTTAGCCATAGAAGTAGAAGTAGTCGTTGGCGTGGCAACTTCATGAAGACACGATGATGGAGATCATGATGATGGAGATCATGGTGTCATGCCGGTGGCGAAGATGATCATGGAGCCCCGAAGATGGAGATCAAAGGAGCTATATGATATTGGCCATATCATGTCACTATTATATAATTGCATGTGATGTTTATTATGTTTATGCATCTTGTTTACTTAGAATGACGGTAGTAAATAAGATGACCCCTTATAATAATTTCAAGAAAGTGTTCCCCCTAACTGTGCACCGTTGCTAAAGTTCGTCGTTTCGAAGCACCACGTGATGATCGGGTGTGATAGATCCTTACGTTCACATACAACGGGTGTAAGACAGTTTTACACATGCAAAAGACTTAGGGTTAACTTGACGAGCCTAGCATGTACAGACATGGCCTCGGAACACAGAGACCGAAAGGTCGAACATGAGTCGTATGGAAGATACGATCAACATGGAGATGTTCACCGATGATGACTAGTCCGTCTCACGTGATGATCAGACACGGCCTAGTCGACTCGGATCGTGTAACACTTAGATGACTAGAGGGATGTCAATCTGAGTGGGAGTTCATTAAATAATTTGATTAGATGAACTTAATTATCATGAACTTAGTCTAAAGTCTTTGCAAAATATGGCTTGTAGATCAAATGGCCAACGCTCATGTCAACATGAACTTCAACGCGTTCCTAGAGAAAACCAAGCTGAAAGATGATGGCAGCAACTATTCGGACTGGGTCCAGAACCTGAGGATCATCCTCATAGCAGCCAAGAAAGATTATGTCCTAGAAGCACCGCTAGGTAAAGCACCAATCCCAGAGAACCAAGATGTTATGAACACTTGGCACTCACGTGCTGATGATTACTCCCTCGTTCAGTGCGGCATGCTTTACAACTTAGAACCGGGGCTCCAAAAGCGTTTTGGGCGACACAGAGCATATGAGATGTTCGAGGAGCTGAAAATGGTTTTTCAAGCTCATGCCCGGGTCGAGAGTTATGAAGTCTCCGACAAGTTCTATAGTTGTAAGATGGAGAAAAACAGTTCTGTCAGTGAGCACATACTCAAAATGTCTGGGTTGCACAACCACCTGTCCCAGCTGGAGATCAACCTCCCGGACGAGGCGGTCATTAACAGAATCCTTCAGTCGCTCCCACCGAGCTACAAGAGCTTTGTGCTGAACTACAATATGCAGGGAATGGTGAAGACCATTCCTGAAGTATTTTCAATGCTGAAGTCAGCAGAGGTTGAAATCAAGAAAGAACATCAAGTGTTGATGGTCAATAAGACCACTAAGTTCAAGAAGGGCAAGGGTAAGAAGAACTTCAAGAAGGACGGCAAAGATGTTGCCGCGCCTGGTAAGCCAGTTGCCGGGAAGAAGTCAAAGAATGGACCCAAGCCTGAGACTGAGTGCTTTTATTGCAAAGGGAAGAGTCACTGGAAGTGGAACTGCCCCAAATACTTAGCGGACAAGAAGGCCGGCAACACTAAAGGTATATTTGATATACATGTAATTGATGTGTACCATACCAGTACTTGTAGTAACTCCTGGGTATTTGATACCGGTGTCGTTGCTCATATTTGTAACTCACAGCAGGAGCTGCGGAATAAGCGGAGACTGGCGAAGGACGAGGTGACAATGCGCGTCGGGAATGGTTCCAAGGTCGATGTGATCGCTGTCGGCACGCTACCTCTACATTTACCTACGGGATTAGTTTTAAACCTCAATAATTGTTATTTAGTGCCAAGTTTGAGCATGAACATTGTATCTGGATCTCGTTTGATGCGAGATGGCTACTCATTTAAATCCGAGAATAATGGTTGTTCTATTTATATGAGAGATATGTTTTATGGTCATGCCCCGATGGTCAATGGTTTATTCTTAATGAATCTCGAACGTAATGTTACACATATTCATAGTGTGAATACCAAAAGATGTAAAGTTGATAACGATAGTCCCACATACTTGTGGCACTGCCGCCTTGGTCACATTGGTGTCAAGCGCATGAAGAAGCTCCATGCTGATGGACTTTTAGAGTCTCTCGATTATGAATCATTTGACACATGCGAACCATGCCTCATGGGCAAAATGACCAAGACTCCGTTCTCCGGAACAATGGAGCGAGCAACCAACTTATTGGAAATCATACATACTGATGTGTGTGGTCCAATGAGCGTTGAGGCTCGCGGAGGATATCGTTATGTTCTCACTCTCACTGATGACTTAAGTAGATATGGGTATGTCTACTTGATGAAACACAAGTCTGAGACCTTTGAAAAGTTCAAGGAATTTCAGAATGAAGTAGAGAATCAATGTGACCGAAAGATAAAATTCTTACGATCAGATCGTGGAGGAGAATATTTAAGTCACGAATTTGGTATGCACTTAAGAAAATGTGGAATCATTTCACAACTCACGCCGCCTGGAACACCTCAGCGTAACAGTGTGTCCGAACGTCGTAATCGCACTCTACTAGATATGGTGCAATCTATGACGTCTCTTACCAATTTACCGCTATCATTTTGGGGATACGCTCTAGAGACAGCTACATTCACTTTAAATAGGGCACCGTCTAAATCCGTTGATACGACACCTTATGAATTATGGTTTGGGAAGAAACCTAAGCTATCGTTTCTAAAAGTTTGGGGATGCGATGCTTATGTTAAGAAACTTCAACCTGAAAAGCTCGAACCCAAGTCGGAAAAATGCGTCTTCATAGGATACCCTAAGGAAACCATTGGGTATACCTTCTACCTTAGATCCGAAGGCAAGATCTTTGTTGCCAAGAATGGATCCTTTCTGGAAAAGGAGTTTCTCTCGAAAGGAGTAAGTGGGAGGAAAGTAGAACTCGATGAAGTACTACCTCTTGAACCGGAAAGTAGTGCAGCTCAGGAAAATGTTCTTGTGGTGCCTACACCGACTGGAGAGGAAATTAATGATGATGATCAAGGTACTTCGGATCAAGTTGCTACTGAACTTCGTAGGTCCACAAGGACATGTTCCACACCAGAGTGGTATGGCAACCCTGTATTGGAAATCATGTTGTTAGAAAATGGTGAACCTTCGAACTATGAAGAAGCGATGGCGGGCTCAGATTCCAACAAATGGCTAGAAGCCATGCAATCCGAGATAGAATCCATGTATGAAAACAAAGTATGGACTTTGACTAACTTGCCCGATGATCGGCGAGCGATAGAAAACAAATGGATCTTTAAGAAGAAGACGGACGCGGATGGTAATGTCACCATCTATAAAGCTTGACTTGTCGCTAAGGGTTATCGGCAAGTTCAAGGGATTGACTACGATGAGATTTTCTCTCCTGTAGCAAAGCTTAAGTCCGTCCGAATCATGTTAGCAATTGCCGCATACTATGATTATGAGATATGGCAGATGGACGTCAAAACGGCATTCCTTAACGGTTATCTTAAGGAAGAGCTGTATATGATGCAGCCGGAAGGTTTTGTCGACCCTAAGAATGCTAACAAAGTATGCAAGCTCCAGCGATCCATTTATGGGCTGGTGCAAGCATCTCGGAGTTGGAACATTCGCTTTGATGAGATGATCAAAGCGTTTGGATTTATGCAGACTTATGGAGAAGCCTGCGTTTACAAGAAAGTGAGTGGGAGCTCTATAGCATTTCTCATATTATATGTAGATGACATACTTTTGATGGGAAATGATATAGAATTCTTGGACAGCATTAAGGCCTACTTGAATAAGTGTTTTTCAATGAAGGACCTTGGAGAAGCTGCTTACATATTAGGCATCAAAATCTATAGGGATAGATCGAGACGCCTCATAGGTCTTTCACAAAGCACATACCTTGATAAGATTTTGAAAAAGTTCAAAATGGATCAGTCCAAGAAAGGGTTCTTGCATGTATTGCAAGGTGCGAGATTGAGCTCGGCTCAATGCCCGACCACGGCAAAAGATAAAGAAGAGATGAGCGTCATCCCCTGTGCCTCAGCCATAGGATCTATTATGTATGCCATGCTGTGTACCAGACCTGATGTAAACCTTGCCGTAAGTTTGGTAGGAAGGTACCAAAGTAATCCCGGCAAGGAACACTGGACAGCGGTCAAGAATATCCTGAAGTACCTGAAAAGGACAAAGGACATGTTTCTCCTTTATGGAGGTGATGAAGAGCTCGTCGTAAAGGGTTACGTCGATGCTAGCTTCGACACAGATCTGGATGACTCTAAGTCACAAACCGGATACGTGTATATGTTGAATGGTGGGGCAGTAAGCTGGTGCAGCTGCAAGCAGAGCATCGTGGCGGGATCTACATGTGAAGCGGAGTACATGGCAGCCTTGGAGGCAGCGCATGAAGCAATTTGGGTGAAGGAGTTCATCACCGACCTAGGAGTCATACCCATTGCGTCGGGGCCGATCAAACTCTTCTATGACAACACTGGAGCTATTGCCCTTGCCAAGGAGCCCAGGTTTCACAAGAAGACCAGGCACATCAAGCGTTGTTTCAACTCCATCCGTGAAAATGTTCAAGATGGAGACATAGATATTTGCAAAGTACATATGGATCTGAATGTCGCAGATCCATTGACTAAACCTCTTCTGCGAGCAAAACATGATCAACACCAGAACTCTATGGGTGTTTGATTCATCACAATGTAACTAGATTATTGACTCTAGTGCAAGTGGGAGACTATTGGAAATATGCCCTAGAGGCAATAATAAAAGGATTATTATTATATTTCCTTGTTCATGATAATTGTCTTTATTCATGCTATAATTGTATTATCCGGAAATCGTAATACACGTGTGAATACATAGACCACAATACGTCCCTAAAAAGCCTCTAATTGACTAGCTCGTTGGTCAACGGATAGTCATGGTTTCCTGACTATGGACATTAGATGTCGTTGACAACGGGATCACATCATTAGGAGAATGATGTGATGGACAAGACCCAATCCTAAGCATAGCACAAGATCGTGTAGTTCGTTTTGCTAGAGCTTTTCCAATGTCAAGTATCTTTTCCTTAGACCATGAGATCGTGTAACTCCCGAATACCGTAGGATCGCTTTGGGTGTACCAAACATCACAATGTAACTGGGTGACTATAAAGGTGCACTACAGGTATCTCCGAAAGTGTCTGTTGGGTTGACACGGATCGTGACTGGGATTTGTCACTCCGTATGATGGAGAGGTATCTCTGGGCCCACTCGGTAATGCATCATCATAATGAGCTCAAAGTGACCAAGTGTCTGGTCACGGGATCATGCATTACGGTACGAGTAAAGTGACTTGCCGGCAACGAGATTGAACAAGGTATTGGGATACCGACGATCGAATCTCGGGCAAGTAACATACCGTCTGACAAAGGGAATAGTATATGGGGTTGATTGAATCCTCGACATCGTGGTTCATCCGATGAGATCATCGAGGAGCATGTGGGAGCCAACATGGGTATCCAAATCCCGTTGTTGGTTATTGAGCGGAGAGCCGTCTCGGTCATGTCTGCATGTCTCCCGAACCCGTAGGGTCTACACACTTAAGGTTCGGTGACGCTAGGGTTATTAGGAAGACTTGTATGTGATTACCGAATGTTGTTCGGAGTCCCGGATGAGATCCCGGACGTCACGAGGAGTTCCGGAATGGTCCGGAGGTAAAGATTTATATATGGGAAGTTGTCATACGGTCACCGGAAAGTTTCGGGGTCATATCAGTATTGTACCGGGGCCACCGGAGGGGTTCCGGGGGTCCACCGGGAGGGGCCACCCCTCTCGGAGGGCCTAATGGGCCGTAGGGGGAAGGGAACCAGCCGCTGGAGGGCTGGGCGCCCCCCCTTGGGCCCATGCGCCTAGGATTGGGGGGGGGGGAACCCTAGTAGGGGCGCCCCCCTTGCTTGGGGGGCAAGCCCCCTCCCTTGGCCGCCGCCCCCCCTCTAGATCTCATCTGGAGGGTCCGGCCCCCTTCCCCCTTCCCCTATAAATAGAGGGGCGAGGGGAGGGCTGCACACAACATCCAAGGTGCAGCCCCTCCCCTCCCCAACATCTCTCCTCCTCCGTTAAGTGCTTGGCGAAGCCCTATCGGAGTACTGCCTCTCCACCAACACCACGCCGTCGTGCTGCTGCTGGAGACTTCTTCCTCAACCTCTCCTTCCCCCTTGCTGAATCAAGAAGGAGGAGACGTCATCCGCTCCGTACGCGTGTTGAACGCGGAGGTGCTGTCCGTTCAGCACTTGGTCATCGGTGATTTGGATCATGGCGAGTACGACTCCATCATCCCCATTCTCTTGAACGCTTCCGCACGCGATCTACAAGTGTTATGTAGATGCAATCTCTCTCCTATCACTTGTTGCTTAGATGAACTCATAGATGGATCTTGGTGAAACCGTAGGAAATTTTTTAATTTTCTGCAACGTTCCCCAACATTTTAGCGCTTTGCTGAAATGATTAGACCTATTTTTTTGTGTATGCATTTGAATGATATGCTTAAAATGCCTCCTTATGCTAAGTATATGAAAGATATTGTCACTAATAAAAGAAAGATACTGGAGGCTAAAATTTCCACCATGCTTGCTAATTATACTTTTAAGGGTGGAATACCAAAGAAACTGGGAGACCCAGGGGTACCAACTATACCTTGTTCTATTAAAAGAAACTATGTTAAAACTGCTTTATGTGATCTTGGAACCAGTGTTAGTGTTATGCCTTTCTCTTTATACCATAGACTTGATTTGAATAAGTTGACACCTACTGAAAATCTCTTTGCAAATGGATGATAAATCAACTGCTATACCCATCGGTATTTTTGAGGATGTGCCTGTTGTGGTTGCAAACGTTACTATCTTAACAAACTTTGTTATTCTTGATATTCCCGAGGACGACAGTATGTTGATCATCCTTGGTAGACCCTTTTTAAATACTGCAGGGGCTGTTATTGATAGAAACAAAGGCAATGTCACTTTTCATGTTAATGGTAATGAGCACACGATACACTTTCGGAAGAAACAACCTCAAGTTCATAGTATCAATTCTATTGAAAAAATCTCAACTATTACTATTGGAGGTTTTAAATTCCCTCTTCCTATTGTCAAAAAGAAATATGACATTCTTATTGTTGGGGACATGCATATCCCCATTGAGGTAACCTAGTGTTATTCGAAAATTCTCCGGTTTATGTCATTTAGAAGAAGTTTGTAAATAAGACTTGATCAACCTTGTTAATGGATTCCTTTTGATGAGCATGAGATGGATGAATTTAGAAAGCACAACTTTCTGTACCCTCCTTTTACTTTCTGTTATTTAGATTAAATAAAGCAAAAATAGTTTTTTTGTCTGTTTTCTGAACTATCCATGCAATAAAAATACCCCAAAAATAAAATTTCTTCAAATGCCCTGAAAATTTAGTATGATTGTTTATAGAATATTTGAGAATTTCTGGCACTGAGATCACACCAGAGGCATCACCAGTGAGCCATAAGGGTGGAGAGCACGCCCTACCCCAATGGGCGCGCCCCTGTCTTGTGGGCCCCACGTGGCCCCCCTCCACTTATTCCAGCACCCATCCACTTCGTCTCCTCCAAAAAAATCATCCTGTATCTCAAACTCGTGTTCTTGCTCATTTTTCTGCCATTTTTATCTCCTTGCTCAAAGCTCCATTCACAAAACTGATTTGGAAGATTGTTCTTCGGTATGTGACTCCTCTAATGGTCCAATTAGTTTTTGTTCTAGTGCTTTATTTATTGCAATTTTTTGCTGCTGTGGTGACCCTGTTCTTGATCTTGCATGTCAAATTTATATGGTCCAAAGTAGTTTTGATGCATGATATAGTCTCTAGGCACTTGTAGGAGAAGTTGCTACCCACTATATATTTAGGTTATGAAAGCATGGTAGCACATAAGTTTCTTTGTTATGATTTGGAAAAGAGACTCATTTACAACCTGGTATTTAGCGAGGATACTTTTAGAATTATCACCTTGCCTGCACCTACTTTGTTCAATATTCATTCAGGCAGGTACTTTGTTTTGCCCGCGGACATTCACGCATACTGGAAGGGGACACGATCCCCAGATCCCGAGCCAGAGCCATCACCTGATCCTTATCAGGAGTCTATTTATCAGTGGGAGCCGCAGGAGCTCGCCAACCAGTGGAACCCCCAGGATCCTCCTCGGTACAACGGAGAGGGCTACTTTTATCCATGGACCCTAGACCAACTTAGGCTTAAAGCCTAAGCTTGGGGGAGTACGTATTTCTCACCGACATTACATTCATGTTCACACATTCATTCTAGTTGTTGGTGTTCATACTTTTTCGTTGTACTATTCATGCTAGTTTATTTTCTTTTTCTTGCTTTCTTCTTGTGTTTTTGAAAGAAAAAAACTTTGAGAAGAACCAAAAAAATAGTTGTGGCTTCTAGCTAGTTTACTTTCCATGTTTACTCAGTAGTAGTATTAAAAGAAAACCCAAAAAGATTTCATGTTCTTCTTTTACTTGTTGGGAGCTTTCCTGTGTAAATAGTTTTTCTGGTTCTTGTTTTACTTCCTTTAGAAAAATAAAAACTCCAAAAACATTTCAGTGTGTTTCTTTGAAATTCGTTTTCTTTTCCTTGGGGGCCGAGAGGAGAAGACCACAATGAAAATGATGAGTGGCTCTCATATGCATTATTGTTGATCTAACAAAGAGCCCATATTACCTTGTCTTCTCATTTGAATAAATGTTTGCAGATTCTAGCTTAGTCCAATGCACATGCACTATTATTATTATCCACACCGTTTGGTCTTGCAAGTGAAAGGAAATAATGACGATATATGATGAAATGATTGAGATGAGGAAAAGATGGTATGAACTTAACCTATCTTGTTTTTGTAAATATGATTAGTTCATCATTCCTGATTCAGCCTATTATGAATGAAACATGTTTGCAATGACAATTAGAGATTATAGTTGCTCATGCCATGCTTAATTAGCTAGGAGTTTATAATGGTTTACCTTGCGTGCCAACATGCTATTAAAATGGTTGTGATGTAGTATGATAGGATGGTATCCTCCTTTGAATGATTCGAGTGTCTTGACTTGGCACATGTTCACGCATGTAGTTGAAACAAAGTCAACATAGCCTCCATGATATTTATGTTCATGGTGATTTATATCCTACTCATGCTTGCACTCAGTGTTGGTTAATCTTAATGCATGTTTATGACTGTTGTCGCTCTCTAGTTGGTCACTTCCCAGTCTCTTTCTAGTCTTCACTTGTACTAAGCGGGAATACTGCTTGTGCATCACTTCCATAAACTCCAAAGTTGTTCCATGTGAGTCCACCATACCTACCTATATGTGGTATTTACCTGTCGTTCCAAGTAAATTTGCATGTGCCAAACTCTAAACCTTCAAATGAAATTCTGTTTTGTATGCCCGAATCACTCATGTAGCAACTAGGATTGTCTACATCCTCCATGCTAGGTGGGTTATTCTCATGATGAGTGGACTCCGCTCATCATTCACAAGAAAATAGCTGGTAATTGGGATGCCCAGTCCCATGCTCAAATCAAATCAAAATAATAGCAAACAAAACTCCCCACAGATTGTTTTTACTTGGACGGTACCCGTTGTTTCGGACCAGCCGTGGAGTGTGCCTGTTGGTGGTGGGGGAGTATGAACTTTACCATTCTATTTGGGAACCGCCTATAATGTATGTAGCATGGAAGATACCGAGATCTCTTGGTTGTTATGTTGAAAATGAAAGTATACCACTCAAAATATTATTTATCTCTATTTCAAAAACTCAAGCTCTGACACCTCTGCAAATCCCTGCTTCCCTCTGCAAAGGGCCTATCTATTTACTTTTATGTTGAGTCATCATCCTCTTATAAAAAGCACCAGTTAGAGAGCACAATTCTCATTTGTATGCGTTGTTATTAATTGATATTGAGTATGACTGGATCTCTTTTGCCATGAATTACAATGTCTAGTCAGTCCTTGATCTTCAAGGGTGCTCTGCATTTATGTTTTGCGGTCTCAGAAAGGGCTAGCGAGATACCATCTTGTTATATCATATCATGATTGTTTTGAGAAAGTGTTGTCATCCGAGATTTATTATTATTGCTTGCTAGTTTGTGCCATTGATATGAGCAATTGTGAGACCTAAATGTTATTGTGAATATGGTTAGTTCATAATCTTTGCTGAAAACTTGAATGCTGGCTTTACATATTTGCAACAACAAGATCAAACAGAGTTTGTAATTTTTTTATTTGTCACATTAAGTTTATCAACTGAATTGCTTGAGGACAAGCAATGTGTTAAGCTTGGGGGAGTTGATACGTCTCCAACGTGTCTACTTTTCCAAACTCTTTTGCCCTTGTTTTGGACTCTAATTTGCATGATTTGAATGAACTAACCCGGACTAACGCTGTTTTCAGCAGAATTGCTATGGTGTTATTTTTGTGCAGAAATAAAAGTTCTCGGAATGTCCTAAAACTTCACGGAGATAACTTTTGGAATAAAAAAAATATTGGTGAAAGAATCAACTGAAGGGGACCCACACCCTATCCACAAGGGTGGGGGCCACGCCCTACCCCCTAGGCGCGCCCTGTCTTGTGGGCCCCCTGGACCTCCACCGGCCTCAACTCCAACTCCATATATTCACGTTCGGGGAGAAAAAAAAATCAAAGAGAAGGATTCATCATGTTTTACGATACGGAGCCGCCGCCAAGCCATGTTCTTCCTCGGGAGGGTAGATCTGGAGTCCGTTCGGGGCTCCAGAGAGGGGAATATGTCGCCATCGTCATCATCAACTGTCCTCCTTCTACAATTTCATGATGCTCACCGCCGTGCGTGAGTAATCCCATCGTAGGCTTGCTGGACGGTGATGGGTCGGATGAGATTTACCATGTAATCGATTTAGTTTTGTTAGGTTTGATCCCTAGTATCCATTATGTTCTAAGATTGATGTTGCTATGACTTTGCAATGCTTAATGCTCGTCACTAGGGCTCGAGTGCCATGATTTTAGATCTGAACCTATTATGTTTTCATGAATATATTTGTGTTCTTGATCCTATCTTGCAAGTTATAGTCACCTACTACATGTTATGATCCGGCAACCCCAGAGTGACAATAGTCGGGACACTTCCCGGTGATGACCGTAGTTTGAGGAGTTCAGGTATTCACTAAGTGCTAATGCTTTGGTTCGGCACTCTATTAAAAGGAGGCCTTAATATCCCTTAGTTTCCAATAGGACCCCGCTGCCACGGGAGGGTAGGACAAACAATGTCATGCAAGTTCTTTTCCATAAGCACATATGACTATATTCGGAATACATGCCTACATCATATTGATGAATTAGAGCTAGTTCCTTGTCACCCTATGTTATAACTATTGCATGATGAATGCCATCCGACATAATTATCCATCATTGATTCATTGCCTACGAACTCGTTTCATATTGATCCTTGCTTAGTTACTTTTCTGTTGCCACTATTACAATTGCTACAAACTGCTACTATTACTTCTGCCACCGTTACCGTTATTTCCATACTACTTTGCTACTAAATACTTTGCTGCATATATTAAGTCTTTCAGGTGTGGTTGAATTGACAACTCAGCTGCTAATACTTGAGAATATTCTTTGGCTCCCCTTGTGTCGAATCAATAAATTTGGGTTGAATACTCTACCCTCGAAAAACTATTGCGATCCCCTATACTTGTGGGTTATCATGCATCTACCTCATCCAACCCAGGGAACAATTCAGCAATAGGTTATGTGAAAGTGCAACTATCCCTGGGTGCTTTTGGTAATGATTAACAACATATAGCTCATTGAACTAATGCTATTACAAGATGAATATTTCAGGAAAGTTCAATGATTGCCATGGCATGGATCAGGAATGTGGACCCCTCAAAATTCTAAGGACAAAGCATTGGCTCTAGTTCAAAGCTCAGGACTCTACATTTTACTTTTAGTGATCCAAGATCACATTGAGTTCATAGGAAAGCCAATACTATTAAAAGGGGATGAGGTGTTGCTTAATGGTTTGCTTGCTCTCATGGTGCTAAATGATATGCTCCAAATCCCTCAACCACTTTCTCATATCCACATATGTCACAAACCAAAAGTCAAACTCGGCCCCACCAATTTGATCTATCCGGCGCCACCGAGTTCATTTGACATAGCCACTGCTAGAAACACTAGTCATATCGGTTTCACCGATAGGGATCTCGGTCTCACCGAGATGGGATTGCAAACTCTTTGTTTCCCTTCGTAACATTTCGGTCTAACTGAGATGAGGCGATCAGTCGCACCGAGTTCGCAATGCAAACTCCCTGTTTCCTTTTCGTAACATTTAGGTCTCACCGAGATGAGCGAATCGGTCCCACCGAGTTTGCTTGACCAACTCTCTAGTTAGCTTATTACCAAAGTCGGTCCCATCGAGTTTGTGTAATCGGTCAAACCAAGATTACGTTATGCCCTACCCCTAATGAAATCGGTCCCACCGAGATGACATGTCGGTCCCACCGAAATGCCTAACGGTCACATTACGAACTAAATCGGTTCGACCGAGTTTTCTGATTCGGTCCCACCGAGTTTGGTAAATTGTGTGTAACGGTTAGATTTTGTGTGTTGGCTATATATACCCCTCCACCCTCTCTTCATTCGTGAGGAAAGCCATCAGAATGTGCCTACACTTTCACTACTCATTTTCTGAGAGAGAACCACCTACTCATGTGTTGAGGCCAATATATTCCAATCCTACCATATGAATCTTGATCTCTAGCCTTCCCCAAGTTGCTTTCCACTCAAATCATCTTTCCACCAAATCCAATCCTATGAGAGAGAGTTGAGTGTTGGGGAGACTATCATTTGAAGCACAAGAGCAAGGAGTTCATCATCAACACACCATCTATTACCTTTTGGAGAGTGGTGTCTCCTAGATTGGTTAGGTGTCACTTGGGAGCCTCCGACAAGATTGTGGAGTTGAACCAAGGAGTTTGTAAGAGCAAGGAGATCGCCTACTTCGTGAAGATCTACCCTAGTTAGGCAAGTCCTTCGTGGGCGTTGGCCATGGTGGGATAGACAAGGTTGCTTCTTCGTGGACCCTTCGTGGGTGGAGCCCTCCGTGGACTCGCGTAGCCGTTACCCTTCGTGGGTTGAAGTCTCCATCAACGTGGATGTACGATAGCACCACCTATCGGAACCACGCCAAAAACATCTGTGTCTCCAATTGCGTTTGCATACTCCAATCCCATCCCTTTATTTTCTTGCAAGTTGCATGCTTTACTCTCCGCTGCTGATATACTCATTGCATGCTTGCTTGAAGTGTATTGCGATTGCTTGACTTGTGCTAAGTTGCTAAAATCTGCCAAGAAATAAAAATGGGAAAAGGCTAGATTTTTATTTGGTCAAGTAGTCTAATCACCCCCTATAGACATACTTTCGATCCTACAATTGGTATCAAAGCTACGGTCTCCATTTTCCCTGATTTCCATAGCTTTTGGTGATCATGGCCTTGGTTTCACAACCTAGGAGAGTATGGCGTCTAGCGAGGGAAATTACCACCGTAGAGGTCCTTACTTTGATGGTACTAATTGCTAGTTGGAAGCATAATATGAAAATGCATATTCTTGGACATAACCCCGCCGTTTGGGCTATTGTGTGTATTGGCTTGCAATGTGAATTCTTCGATGGGAGAGAACCGAACTGTGAAGCTACCGCTAAAGAGTTGAAGATGCTGCAATACAATGCTCAAGCTTGCGATATCCTCTTCAGCGGATTGTGCACTGAAGAATTCAACAAAATCAGCCGTCTTGAGAATGCAAAGGAAATTTGGGATACTTTGATTGATATGCATGAAGGTACCGACTCCGTCAAGGAATCCAAATTGGATGTGCTTCAAAGTCAACTTGACAAGTTCAAAATGAAGGATGGTGAAGGTGTCGCTGAAATGTACTCTAGGCTTGCTCTGATCACAAATGAGATTGCCGGCTTAGGAAGTGAAGAGATGACCGATAAATTCATCAAGAAGATCCTAAGAGCCTTGGATGGAAAATATGATACCATGTGCACATTGATCCAAATGATGCTCAATTATAAAGATCCCAAGACAACGGAAGTCACTGGAAGAAGTGTTGCTCATGAGATGTCACTCAAGGATAAAGAAGAGCTTCACAACAAGTCAAGTGGTGCTTACAAAGCCTCATGTGATGCTCCTACATCATCAAGTGAGAAACAAACCTTCAATGAAGAATTGAGCCTAATAGTGAAGAACTTCAACAAATTCTACAAGAGTAGAAGCAAGGAAAGAAGTTCCAAGTCAAGGTCCTACAATGACAAATGATCTTTGAGTCGTGAACGTAATTGCTAAAATTGTGGAAGATCCGGACACTACTCCAATGAGTGTACGGCTCCCTACAAGAGAAGAGAAGATTCACCTAAAAGAAGAAGTAGAAGAGAAGAATCACCACTAAGAGCAAGAAGGAGTAGAGATGATCGTTATGAACGAACAACCTCCCGGAGAAGTGTAGGATCTTGAGAAGTAAGTCTAGAGGGGGGTGCTTAGACTACTTGACCAATTAAAAATTATGCCTTTTCCCACTTTTAGTCTTTGACAGATTTTAGTTATCTTAGCACAAGTCAAGCAATCTTCACACAATTCAAGCAAGCATGCAAAGAGTATATGAGCAGCAGAAAGTAAAGCATGCAACTTGCAAGAATGTAAAGGGAAGGGTTTGGAGATTTCAAACGCAATTTGGAGACACGGTGATTTTTGAGACGTGGTTCCGATAGGTGGTGCTATCGTACATCCACGTTGATGGAGACTTCAACCCATGAAGGGTAACGGTTGCGCGAGTCCACGGAGGGCTCCACCCAAGAAGGGTCCACGAAGAAGCAACCTTGTCTATCCCACCATGGTCGTCGCCCACGAAGGACTTGCCTCACTAGCGGTAGATCTTCATGAAGTAGGCGATCTCCTTGCCCTTACAAACTCCTTGGTTCAACTCCACAATCTTGTCGGAGGCTCCCAAGTGACACCTAGCCAATCTAGGAGACACCACTCTCCAAGAAGTAACAAATGGTGTGTTGATGATGAACTCCTTGCTCTTGTGCTTCAAATGATAGTCTCCCCAACACTCAACTCTCTCCCACAGGATTTGGATCTGGTGGAAAGAAGATTTGAGTGGAAAGCAACTTGGGGAAGGCTAGAGATCAAGATTCATATGGTAGGAATGGAATATCTTGGCCTCAACACATGAGTAGGTAGTTCTCTCTCAGAAATGGTAAGTTGGAAGTGTAGGTTTGTTTTGATGGCTCTCTCTAGGAATGAAGAGGAGGTGGAGGGGTATATATAGCCTCCACACAAAATCTAATCGTTACACACAATTTAGCAATCTCGGTGGGACCGAATCAACAAACTTAGTCAGACCGATTTAGTAAACAATGTGACCGTTAGGGTTTTCGGTGGGACCGACATGCAACTCGGTAGGACCGATATGGTTAGGGTTAGGGCATAACATAATCTCGGTGAGACCGATTACACAGACTCGGTGAGACCGATTTTGGTAATAAGCTAACCAGAGAGTTGGTCAGGCAAACTCGGTGGGACCGATTACTCAAACTCGGTGGGACCGATTTTGGTAATAAGTTAACTAGAGAGTTTGCATTGTAATCTCGGTAGTACCGATTGCTCAAACTCGGTAAGACCGATTTTGATAATGGACATACACAGAGAGATTACAATCCTATCTCGGTGAGACCGAGATCCCTATCGGCAAAACCGATTTGCCTAGGGTTTGTGGCAGTGGCTATGACATCTGAACTCGGTAGCGCCGGATAGAAAGAATTGGTGGGGCTGATTTTGACTTTAGGTTTAGGTCATATGTGGATGTGGGAAAGTAGTTGAGGGCTTTGGAGCATATCATTACGCACTATGGAGCAAGAAACTCATTAAGCAACACCTCATCCCTCCTTGATAGTATTGGCTTTTCCTATAGACTCAATGTGATCTTGGATCACTAAAATATAAAATGAAGAGCCTTGAGCTTGAATCTTGAGCCAATCCTTTGTCCTTAGCATCTTGAAGGGGTTGCACATCCTTTAGTCCATGCCACTCCATTGTTGAACTTGTCTAAAATATACTAGGTAAAAGTGTTGGTCCAACAAGAGATATGTTGACATTAATTACCAAAACCACCCAGGGAGCACTTGTGCTTTCAATCTTCCCCTTTTTGGTAATTGATGACAACATACATAAAAGCTTTAGATAAAGATATAGAGAATAGCAAGTAAAGCTTTGGAAAGACATGTAACAAGCATAGGCCCCCCCTGCATGTATGCAATCGTGTGAATATGGAATATAGAAGCATATGAGAGCATAACCATGACAGAGTAGGCAATGTGTTACATGTATCTTGGCCATATGCATCAGAGCGAAGAATGTTAAAAAACAATACCTTCATGCTCATGAGTCCTTCTTGCAAACAGTATGTACATCAGCAAGAATTCCTCATACACATGATTGTGATGCATATACTTACCTTGTGGTCTTGAGTTGGCTTAGGATGGAATGAACCTGCGTAAACAAGGTTAGATAACACAGATACACCTACTAGCCAGAGCAAACAGAAGAAACCACAAGAATACCAAGACTGGGATCACATGTAAAGAGTGAGTACTAAGTACCACATTGGATTAGACATGTCCCCAAAGGTAAAGATATGCAATGAATTTAAATGATTTCTTTCCCTTAGATGTCTTGCTCCCCCTGAATCTAGCATGGGATACTAGGAGAAGATAGGGAACAGAAAGTTAGAGCTCAAAGAAACAAATGAACAGAGCTAATGCAAATAAGCACATATGAACATGTATTTCCCCTCAAGAAGACATGTGGTGTCTCTCCTCTTGAACACCAAGCATCTGGGATCCTTGAGAATCTGGGATCTTTGAGGATTACACTCTTCTTGAGTATTCTCTCCCCCTGGAGATCTCTCTCTCCCCCTGTGAAAGTGATAATCTCTCTCCCTTCGGAGGTGATAAGCTTTGATGTGATCTCTCTAAGTGATAAGCTTTGATGTGATCTCTCTCTCCCCCTTTGACATCAATTTCCAAGAAGGGCCTTCTGGAATTTGTCGTGTATGGGTTTGATCCTTGAGTCACAGCACAAAGCACTGTTAAAAATGTGATGCTTGTAGAGGACAAGATTCATTGAGTGGATCTGGATCAAAAGCAAACATGAATAAGTGGCAAAATGTTTTTCCTGTTGTGAAATCGGTGGCACCGAGTGGTATGCTTCGGTTGTACCGAAAGGATTCGGTTGGACCGAAAACAACAAATCGGTGAAACCGAGTTCATCGCAGAGAAAACACTTCTCACCTTAGCTCACTAGACTAGTAAGATCTCACAATGATTTGCAAGGAATTTACTGAATGATATGCAATGAATTGGATGCAGGAAATGCAGAGCAAATAGAAAAGAAAGAAAGAAATCTAGATGAAGTTTTTTTTGAAAGGGGAAACAAGCATGCATGAGACAAATGCAAGAGCACAAAAAATAACACAAGAGAACTTCATCTAGAGTTGGTCGGCGACAGAGTCACCTATGTTAGAGTATATTGACTTAGGAGTCAAGTCAGATCACTTGATCATGGGTCATACTCATCGTTTAAGCTCAAAATGGGGTTGCCATTTTTCGTTTAAGCATCTTGATGTATTCACATCTTTTCGAGTTGCTTTAACTCATGACTCGGAGTAAAGCTTCTCTAAGATGGAATAACATACCTTGGGTGGTGGTGTTGATTGTAGTCATGTAGTTGAACTTGTGTGGGTTGCTCAAGGTTGATGTAGTTCATCAAGATTTGGGAGCACCGTTTGGAATTTGAGTTCATCTACCTACATGGGTTAGTTCTTGCAAGGAAGAGCACTTGTGTATCCAAAAATGACGATCATGAAGCTCAACATAGAATTTGTCAAAGGATATGTTCGAATGGTTTCGTGCTTCCTTGTCTTCAACCACCATAGTATAGAGACTTGGTGATGTAGAGATTGCTCAAGATATGAGTGGGTGACAATCTCATGGAATTTGATTCAACCAAGTACCTTCATGGGTTAGATAACATGCAAGGTGCAAATTTATCCATGACATAAGATTATCATCATAAGAGAAATATCAAGGATTAGTCATAAGCTCATGTCTTGCATGTATCCAATGGAATTTCTACTCCAAGTTTGAAGCATCAATGATGTTCAATTCTCCTCTCAACCTGCAAAACACTTTCTCATCAAGAGGTTTAGTGAATATATCCTCTAATTGCTTTTCGGTGCGAACATGCTTAAGATTATTGTCACCCTTAGCAACATGATCTCGAATGAAATGATGAAGAACTTCAATATGCTTAGTTCGAGAATGTTGCACGGGATTATGAGCAATTTTGATAGCACTTTCATTGTCACAAAGCAATGGAACATGTTTCACATATATCCCATAATCTTTAAGAGTTTGGGTCATCCAAAGTAATTGAGGACAACATGAACCAGCGGCAATGTATTCCGCTTCGGCGGTGGATAAGGATACAGAGTTTTGTTTCTTGGAAGACCAAGACACAAGAGATCTACCAAGGAATTGACAAGTACCCGAAGTGGACTTTCTATCAACCTTGTCTCCGGCATAGTTCGAGTCGGAGTAGCCAACAAGATTGAAAGAGGCCCTCTTAGGATACCAAATGCCAAAATTTAGTGTATGAATTAAGTATCTCACTATCCTTTTCACGGCCTTAAGATGACATTCTTTAGGAGCAGCTTGATATCGTGCACACATGCACACACTTAGCATAATATCTGGACATGAAGCACATAGGTATAACAATGAACCAATCATAGAGCGATAAACCTTTTGATCAACCGGTTCACCATCTTTGGTCAAATCAAGATGTCCACTAGTAGGCATGGGTGTAGACATTCCTTTGCATTCTTGCATATTGAACTTCTTGAATAAGTCCTTAGTGTACTTCATTTGAGAGACAAAAGTACCTTCCTTAGTTTGCTTGATTTGCAACCCAAGAAAGAATTTGAGTTCACTCATCATAGACATCTCAAACTTCTCCGGCATTAGCTTTCCAAACTTCTCACTAAAATGAGGGTTAGTTGATCCAAATATAATATCATCAACATAAATTTGGCATACAAATAATTCTCCATTAACCCTTTTAGTAAAAAGTGTAGAATCCATTTTCCCAAATTCAAAGACTTTTTCAATAAGGAACTTGGTTAAGCATTTATACCAAGCTCTAGGAGCTTGTTTAAGACCATAAAGAGCTTTGCGAAGTTTGTAGACATGATTGGGTTTCTTAGGATTGATAAAGCGGGAGGTTGTTTAACATAAACTTCCTCCTCTATTTCACCATTTAGAAAAGCACTTTTAATGTCCATTTGGTACAAGGTGATATCATGGTGATTAGCATAGGCAAGTAAGATGCGAATGGACTCAAGTCTAGCAACGGGAGCATAAGTCTCACCATAGTCCATTCCTTCAACTTGTGTGTAGCCTTGGGCAACGAGACGTGCTTTATTGCGAACTACTTGTCCATCTTCATCTTGTTGTTGCAAAACATCCATTTGGTACCGATGATGTTTTGGTTGTTGCCGGGCTTCTCAACCATTGTCCAAACTTGATTTCTCTCAAAGTTGTGTAGCTCTTCATGCATAGAATTTGTCACATTCGGATCTTCCAATGCTTCTTCAACCTTCATAGGTTCAATGCTAGAGATGAATGAATAGTTTTCACAAAAGTTAGCTAAACGAGTTTTAGAGCGAGTGATTCTCCCGGTTTGAATATCATTGTAGATTTGCTCGACGGGATAGCCTTTAGCAATTCTTGCTCGAACTCGTGAAAGCTTTTTCTTGGGCCTTGGTTGAACATCTTCGTCATCTTGTTCTTCTTCTTCTTCTTGGCCTTCTTCATTATTGGCGTTGTCGTTCTCTTGTCGTGGTGGAGAAGGAGGTTGTTGACGTTCTTGATGTACTTCCTCGTTTTCTTCATCTTGGTGTGTCCCACTTGTGGATGCTTCCGTATCAACTCTTGGTTCACCTTGTCGTGAAGTAGAAGCTTCCACTTGGACGGACGAGGTACTCTCCTTCACCTCCATTGGACGAATCTTGCCAATAGACAAGTCTTGGATTGCTTCCGAAGGATCTTTGTCTCCTACATCAATTGGCAATTGCTCTACTTGCGAGCCGTTAGATTCATCAAACTTCACATCTACTGTTTCTTCAACCTTTCGGGTGAAATTGTTGTAGACACGGTAAGTGTGAGAGTTTGAGCCATAACTGACACGTCCATTTTGCATCATGCTTTTATATCAATATTTATTGCATTATGGGCTGTTATTACACATTATATCTCAATACTTATGGTTATTCTCTCTTATTTTACAAGGTTTCCCATGAAGAGGGGGAATGCCGGCAGCTGGAATTCTGGCTGGAAAAGGAGCAAACGTTGGAAACCTATTCTGCATAACTCCAAAAGACCCGAGACTCCAGGAAACAACCTTTTGGATTTATTAACGAATTATGAGCAAAAGAAATAGGACAGTGGGCCCACACCCTGTCCAGGAGACAGGGGGCGCGCGGCGCGCCCCCTATCTCCTGGGCTCCCTGGTGGGCCTCCAGCGTCTGTCTTCTGCTATATGAAGGGTTTTGTCCTGGAAAAATTCGTGGGCAAGCTTACGAGACGAAACTCCGCCACCACAAGGCGGAACCTTGGCAGAATCAATCTAGGGCTCTAGCAGAGCTGTTCTGCCGGGGACACTTCCCTCTGGGAGGGGGAAACCATCACTAACTTCATCACCAACGATCCTCTCATCGGGAGGGGGTCAATCTCCATCAACATCTTCACCAGCACCATCTCCTCTCAAACCCTAGTTCATCTTTTGTATCCAATCTTGTATCCAAAACCACAAATTGGTACTTGTGGGTTGCTAGTAGTGTTGATTACTCCTTGTAGTTGATACTTATTGGTTTACTTGGTGGAAGATCATATGATCAGATCCTTAATGCATATTATTACACCTTTGATTATGAACATGAATATGCTTTGTGAGTAGTTACGTTTGTTCCTATGGACATGGGTGAAGTCTTGCTATTAGTAGTCATGTGAATTTGGTATTTGTTCGATATTTTGATGAGATGTATGTTGTCTCTCCTCTAGTGGTGTTATGTGAACGTCGAATACATGACACTTCACCATTATTTGGGCCTAGAGGAAGGCATAGGGAAGTAATAAGTAGATGATGGGTTACTAGACTGACAGAAGCTTAAACCCTAGTTTATGCGTTGCTTCGGTAGGGGTTGATATGGACCCATATGTTTAATGTTGTGGTTAGGTTTACCTTAATACTCCTTTTTGTAGTTGAGGACGCTTGCAATAGGGGTTAATCATAAGTGGGATGCTTGTCCAAGTTAGGGCAGTACCCAAGTGCCGGTCCTCCCACATATCAAATTATCAAAGTACCGAACGCGAATCATATGAGCGTGATGAAAACTAGCTTGACGATAATTCCCAATGTGTTCTCAGGAGCTCCTTCCTCATTATTAGAATTTGTCCAGGCTTATCCTTTGCTACATAAAGGATTGGGCCACTTTGCTGCACTTTATTTACTTTATTTACTTTTGCTCGTTACTATTTATCTTATCATAAAACTATCAATCACCTACTATTTCAGTGCTTGCAGGGAAAACCTTACTGAAAACCGCTTATCATTTCCTTCTGCTCCTCGTTGGGTTCGACACTCTTACTTATCGAAAGGACTACGATAGATCCCCTACACTTGTGGGTCATCAAGACTCTTTTCTGGCGCCGTTGCCGGGGAGCGTAGCGCTCTTGGTGAGTGGAACTTGGTAAGGAAACATTTATATTGTGTGCTGAAATTTTTTGTTACTTGTCACTATGGAAACTAATCCTTTGAGTGGCTTGTTTGGGGTATCTTCACCCCAACCAGAAGAGCAAAGAAAATGCTCCTCAACCTACTCAACCTTATGAAAATGTTCACTTTGAGATTCCTTCGGGTATGATAGAAAAACTGCTAGCTAATCCTTTTGCAGGAGACGGAACATTGCATCCCGACTTACACCTTATCTTTGTGGATGAAGTTAGTGGATTATTTAAGCTTGCAGGTATACCCGATGATGTTGACAAAAGGAAGGTCATCCCTTTCTCTTTGAAGGGAGATGCAATGACATGGTATAGGCTATGTGATGATACAAGATCTTGGAATTATAAGCGATTGAAATTAGAATTTCATCAGAAGTTATATCCTATGCATCTTGTTCATCGTGATCGTTATTACATATATAATTTCTGGCCTCGCGAAGGAGAAAGCATCGCTCAAGCTTGGGGGAGGCTTAAGTCAATGTTATATTCATGCCCCAATCATGAGCTCTCTCGGGAAATGATTATTCAGAATTTTTATGCTCGGCTTTCTCTTGATAATCGCAACTTGCTCGATACCTCCTGTGTTGGTTCCTATATGCTGAAGACTATTGATTTCAAATGGGACTTATTGGAAAGAATTAAACGCAACACTGAAGATTGGGGTTCCGACGATGGTAAGGAGTTAGGTATGACACCTAATTTGATTGTGTTAAATCTTTTATGGATACCGATGCTTTCCGTGGATTTAGCTCTAAGTATGGACTTGACTCTGAGATAGTAGCTACTTTTTGTGAAACTTTTGCTGCTCATGTTGATCTACCTAAAGAGAAGTGGTTTAAATATAATCCTCCTGTTGAAGTGAAAGTAGTTGCACCTATTACAGTCGAAGAGAAGACTATTACATATAGTGATCCTATTATTCCTATTGCTTATGTTGAAAAACCTCCTTTTCCTGTTAGGATAAAAGATCATGTTAAAGCTTCGACTATTGTTCGTAAGAGTAATACTAGGACCTATACACCTCCTGAGCAAATTAATATTGAACCTGGTATTGCTATGATTAAAGATCTCTTGGATGAGGACTTAGATGGGCATGTTATCTCTTTCTTGGGCAAAACTTCTAATATTGCTAGACCCGACACAAAGACACGTAAACCTGTTGTAGGCACGCCTGTTATTTCTGTTAAAATTGGAGATCATTGTTATCCTGGCTTATGTGATATGGGTGCTAGTGCTAATGCGATACCTTATGATCTCTATAAAGAAATTATGCACGATATTGCACCAGTTGAATTAGAAGATATTGATGTTACTATTAAGCTTGCTAATAGGGACACCATTAAACCTATTGGGATTGTTAGAGATGTTGAAGTCTTGTGTGGGAAGATTAAATACCCTGCTGATTTTCTTGTTCTCGGTTCCCCACAAGATGATTTTTGTCCCATTATTTTTGGTAGACCCTTCTTAAACACTGCTAGTGCTAAAATTGATTGTGAAAAGAATATTGTCACTGTTGGCTTAGATGGTATGTCTCATGAGTTTAATTTCGCTAAGTTTAGTAGACAACATCGTGAAAAGGAACCATCTAGTAAGGATGAGATTATTGGGCTTGCTTCCATTGCTGTTCCTCCAACTGATCCATTAGAACAATATTTGCTAGACCATGAAAACGATATGTTTATGAAGGAAAGGGGAGAAATAGATGAAGTGTTCCTTAAACAAGAACCTATGCTACAACATAATCTTCCCGTTTAAATTCTTGGGGACCCCCCTCCACCCAAGGGTGATCCCGTGTTTGAACTCAAACCATTACCTGATAATCTTAAGTATGCTTATCTTGATGAAAAAGAAATATATCCTGTTATTATTAGTGCTAACCTTTTAGAGAAAGAAGAAGAAAGATTATTGAAAACTCTGAAGAAGCACCAAGCTGCTATTGGATATACCCTGGATGATCTCAAGGGCATTAGTCCCACATTATGTCAACATAAGATTTCAGTGGAGAAAGATGCCAAACCTGTTAGAGATCCTCAAAGACGATTAAATCCCAAAATGAAGGAAGTGGTGAGAAAGGAGATACTAAAACTCCTTGAGGCATGTATTATTTATCCCGTTGCTGATAGTGAATGGGTAAGCCCTATCCATTGTGTCCCTAAAAAGGGAGGTATTACCGTTGTCCCTAATGATAAAGATGAATTGATCCCGCAAAGAATTATTACAGGCTATAGGATGGTAATTGATTTCCGCAAGCTAAATAAAGCTACTAAGAAAGATCATTACCCTTTACATTTTATTGATCAAATGCTAGAAAGGTTATCCAAACACACACATTTTTTCTTTCTAGATGGTTATTCTGGCTTCTCTCAGATACCTGTATCAACGGGGGATCAATCTAAAACTACTTTTACTTGCCCTTTTTGAACTTTTGCTTATAGACGTATGCTGTTTGGTTTATGTAATGCACCTGCTACCTTTCAAAGATGCATGATGGCTATATTTTCTAATTTTTGTGAAAAGATTTGTGAGATATTCATGGATGACTTCTCCGTCTATGGATATTCTTTTGATGATTGTTTGAGCAACCTTGATCGAGTTTTGCAGAGATGCGAAGACACTAATCTCGTCCTGAATTGGGAAAAGTGTCACTTTATGGTTAATGAAGGCATTGTCTTGGGGCACAAGATCTCCGAGAGGGGTATTGAAGTTGATAAAGCCAAAGTTGATGCTATTGAAAAGATGCCATGTCCCAAGGACATAAAAGGTATAAGAAGTTTCCTTGGTCATGCCGGTTTTTATAGGAGGTTCATTAAGGACTTTTCTAAAATCTTTAGGCCTCTGACTAATTTATTGAAAAATGATATTCCTTTTGTCTTTGATGATGATTGTGTAGAAGCATTTGAAACACTTAAGAAAGCTTTGATCACATCACCTATTGTTCAGCCACCTGATTGGAATTTACCTTTTGAAATTATGTGTGATGCTAGTGACTATGCTGTAGGTGCTGTTCTATGGCAAAGAGTCGATAAGAAATTGAATGTTATCCATTATGCTAGTAAGACTCTTGATACTGCCCAGAGAAATTATGCTACCACTGAAAAAGAATTCTTAGCAATTGTGTTTGCATGTGATAAGTTTAGACCTTATATTGTTGATTCCAAAGTTACCATTCACACTGATCATGCTGCTATTAAATATCTTATGGAAAAGAAAGATGCTAAGCCTAGACTCATTAGATGGGTTCTCTTTCTCCAAGAATTTGACTTGCATATTATTGATAGAAAGTGAGCTAAGAACCCCGTTGCAGACAACTTGTCTAGGCTAGAGAATGTTCTTGATGACCCACTGCCTATTAATGATAGTTTTCCTAATGAACAATTAGCGGTTGTCAATGTTTCTCGTACTGCTCCTTGGTATGCTGACTATGCTAATTACATTGTTGCTAAATACATACCGCCTAGTTTCACATACCAGCAAAAGAAAAAGTTCTTTTATGATTTAAGACATTACTTCTGGGATGATCCACACCTTTATAAAGAAGGAGTAGATGGCATTATTAGACGTTGTGTGCCTGAGCATGAACAAGAACAAATCCTACGCAAGTGTCACTCTGAATCCTATGGAGGACACCACGCTGGAGATAGAACTGCACACAAGGTACTACAATATGGTTTTTATTGGCCTACTCTTTTCAAAGCTGCTTGTAAGTTTGTCGTATCATGTGATGAATGTCAAAGAATAGGTAACATCAGTAGACGTCAAGAAATGCCTATGAATTATTCTCTTGTTATTGAACCGTTTGATGTTTGAGGCTTTGATTATATGGGACCTTTTCCTGCCTCTAATGGTTATACACATATTTTAGTTGTTGTTGATTATGTTACTAAGTGGGTAGAAGCTATTCCAACTAGTAGTGCTGATCATAACACTTCTATTAAAATGCTTAAAGAAGTTATTTTTCCGAGGTTTGGAGTCCCTAGATATCTTATGACTGATGGTGGTTCACACTTTATTCATGGTGCTTTCCGTAAGATGCTTACTAAGTACGATGTCAATCATAGAATTGCATCTCCTTATCACCCGCAGTCTAGTGGTCAAGTAGAGTTGAGCAATAGAGAGCTCAAATTAATTTTGCAAAAGACTGTGAATAGATCTAGAAAGAATTGGTCCAAAAAACTTGATGATGCATTATGGGCCTATAGAACTGTCACGACCGGTTTTTCAATAAAACCTTTATTGAGAAATCGACCCTTTTATCGGACCGGTATAGGAAAATCTTCCTTACCAGTAGACAAATCCTTGATACAGATATCCAGTAGTACTAAATGTTATACAAGGTTGAGCTGAGGTTGCTCAAGAATTTTATTACAAGCTCACCGATATTAATACATAAGGGCGGATATGGCACATGGAGTATGGTGGCATACTACTGACTTGCGAATAAAAGTGCTGGTGGATATGTCACAGTGACGTGGGTGACATGACTCCTAAATCTTACAGCTCATCGGGCGTTGGAGTGAGGCTCGATGAATTTATTTGGGTAGCGGAAGCATGTATGATACAAGTGACCAATTCCAGGATCGCACGGGACTGACTAGGATTCCTCTAGGCGTCGGACTCGCTATCCTACTCTTCATCCATAAGATCACCTTCGTCAATATCTGGCCAAATCAACAAGCCAGGTGAGTACTTTGAATGTACTCGCAAGACAGTTTGGACATAAGATATAACAGATGCAAACATGATGCACATGAGCAGATTAGTAATACACACTTAAATAATAAATTTGCACGTCGGGTTAATTAAAAAGGAAGTCAGGCGGTAGTCCTCCTGAAATCCCAATAAAAGTAACTGAAAACCAGTCGGGTGTCTGAAGTGACGCCTCGAAAGGTAAAAATTAATTAACATGCCACAGTCAGGCGTCTGAGCGACACCACATAAAGGGCTTATACTGAAATGTAAATGACAGTGCGTGCCACAATCGGACGTCTACACGACATCTCGAAAAGGGCTTATAATGAAAGTAAATAACAGTGCATGCCACAGTCGGACGTCCACGCGACATCTCGGAAAGGGCTTATAATGAAAGTAATTAACATGGATGCCACAGTCGGATGTCTGAGCGACATCACATAAAGGGCTTATAACAAAAATAAACAACAAGAATGCCACAGTCGGACGTCTACGCGACATCACATAAAGGGCTTATATTTCATCATCCGAACTCAAGTTGTTCATGAAATTATGTCACTTCAAGAAAATACTCAGTAGTAATAAACAGGTTAGTCCATCCACAGGAATAACATTCAGCCGGGTCTACCACTCATGTTTGTTCACCGGAGATTGTCACTGAAACTGACACTGAGACTGACATAGATAAGTTGATTATAGTCCTTGACCATAGATACAGTTACTTGATTGATTTTGACTCTGCAGAGTTTGTACTATTTAATCACAGCTAACGGATTCCAGTAGTCACAACAGACTAGTTTCGTTTATGGTATTTCAGAGGAAACTCATCTAACCAGTACACACCCATTCCACATCCCGATGCCAGGAATCACCCTAGGCAACATTGAAGAAAAACTTTGAGACGGGGAGGTCACAACCTCGAGTAGCATGGGATCAAATTTATATCGCGCGCTCTAAGGGGTGCCCCTCTCTCGATCCCAACCGGAAACACCCATGCCCCCTGACCGGATGACTGGCTTTAATCCAGGGCCATGGAACCCTCATCCCGGCCCCTCTATTTGGTGTATACGCGGAAAGAGGTTTGCAACCTACTAAACTATATTCTTTGCAGAAAACATGTGGTAGCACGCAAAAAGGGGACGGATGGTAACGTGACTTGATCCACGTTAACACTGGAGTTGAATGGTTTGGCATAAGACTGGCATGCTTCAACAATACCATCTTACCACCTCTCATGTCACCACATGATCAGCTTATCTCCCATCAAATACGCATCGAGTTTTGAAGATCACTTGTAGTTATTTTGCATGCAATATAACAATTATCGATGCTCATATAAACATGCCATGAAATAACTACTCAAGCAAACATGCAAAACACTCATCATATCAAAGGTTCAAACATGCTTGCCTGGTTCGGAGTAGTCGGAGTCTAGCTCGGCGAAGTTCGCGGTTCCGTCACCTCCGTCGGTATCTACGGTAGAGAGAAATCGTAAATACCGTGTGTGCAAAAAAGTGTTCCAAATATTATTCAATTAAATCTGATAAATAACTAGACAGAAAAATAAAGATGACAGAAAAAGAATCAATTCAAAACCACCTTTTGTTTAAAAGTTATTAAGGTTTTGGTCCAGGGACTCATCTGTAATGAAACAGAAAGTTACCAGGGGGTAGTTTATAAAAACAGAAAATGTTTCGATTAGAAACACGCCAACCCCAAAGGAAAACATATTCTGCCCGAAGGCGTTTTCAGAAAACGGTTCGACAAAAAAGAAAAAGCTGACGAGGGGTCCCACCCGTCAGGTTTGAATTTTCAAAACAGAGTCATCGGCGCCCGAGGGCTGCGGTGGTCGCCGACGGCGATCCACGGCGAGGTTGGGGGAAAAGAGGGTACCTACGGGTTCACTGGGTCCTTCCGCACCTGTGGGTGGTGGACTTGGTCGTCGGCGAGCACCACGTCGACGGCGGCCTCTACTCTGGCGGACGGCGGTTCGGGTGGTGATGGGTCTCGTCGAGGAGGGATGCAAACTTCAAATTGAAGCTTGGGTTAGATGTGCGGGTGCACTAGGAGGCGACTGGCACGTCTGGGAGGCGGGGGTGGACTCACCGGAATGAATCGTGCCGGAGCCCGTGGCGAATCGGGGTGGTCGGAGTTGGGGAAGAAGGCCTCCCGGCGGTCTTCCTAGTAGCTAGGCATGGCTCTGGTGAGGTGTAGGAGGGGTGCTGGGTCAAAGGCGAGCTCGAGGCTCCCTTTTATAGCCGATCCGAGGTGGTGGGCGAGAACGGGATAACTCCGGCGATGATTACGGCGAGGCAGTGGTTGGACAGGTGGTTTAGGGGGCTAGGAGACTGCGGATTGGTCCACTGGTTCCATTTCGGGGCTAAGTTTTGGCAAAACTTGGGTGGCACTCCACGTTCTTGACGGAACGACTCACGGGGCTCGGCGGTGGCAGAGAGCACGCTCTGCGCTGCTCAGGCCACAGCGACGGTGCCGCAGCGTGCACAGGTAAGCGGACGGCCACGCGAAGGCTTCGGGTGGCTTGGGCGGTGCTGGACGGCGCCGGAATGTGGTGCTGGTCCCGGCTGGCCGCCACGGGTGGCTCTACCACCACAGAAGTTGTCGGCGATGGGGTGCCACGTCACCACTGACACCTTTGCCCGTCCAAACGATCATGCGGCGCTCCGGATAAGGAGAAGGAGCAGTGAGCATCGTGCCAACGCATGCACTGGCGAGATTGACGCCGTGGCTCTGAAGGAAACGACGCTGTCGCCTGAACCCAACACTGAATCTCTGAACTTTACTGAATTTTGCCAGAAGCAGTGCACGCCAGGTGTTTGATGAAATGTTTTTGGCATGTGGAGAAGCTTTCTGGAGTTGATCTTTGGTGAGGTGGCCTCTCAATGCACCAAGGGGTGGCCTGATTTATCTCAGAATTTTTGGGGAAGTAAAAGGATGAATTTCACCAAATTTGGCAAATCTGGTTCAAACTTGTAGCAAGCAAAATTTGAAAAATTTTAGTTGTGGAAGAGTGGATCTTGGTGGATCTAGGTTGAGGGTGCTAAGGACTAGCCAGGGGAGTTTGTTTGGAGCCAAAACTCAAAAGGGTTCTGGTGGTTCCTTTGTAAATCACCTAGGTCCAAAATAAATGACAGAAATTGTTTTGACGATAAAACAAATGGAATAAAAATAAAAAATGGGTTGCACCTGCTGGGATTGGATGTTTGACATGACAAAAAGTGGAGTGAGGGGCTTTGGAGTAAAAATTTTAACCTAGGTCATGGCAAGAAATTTTTTGAATGAGGAAGGATTAATCCATAAGTCCTTAAAAGAAAGTATTTCAAAACTTTCCCAAAAGAAAATATTTGGGTTGAGCCAACACAATTTTGAAAAACCCTTAAGACTAAAGATCAAGGTTGAGAAGGTCCTTTCAAAAGTTTGTCATAAAAGATTTTGAGAAGGAGAGTCCCTCAAAAAATATTCAAATAACCTCCTTTAAATCAAATAAAGGTTTTAATAAAAATCCAAATCAAAATTTTGGGGTGTTACAGCACCTACCCCCTTAGGAAAAATCTCGTCCCCGAGATTTCAGCTGATCCTCAAATAGGTGTGGATATTCTGTCCGAAGAAAATCCTCTCTTTCCCACGTTGCTTCATCCTCGGTGTGATTGCTCCACTGAACTTTGAAAAACTTAATTGTTTTCTGACGGGTCCTCCTTTCAGACTCCTCCAATATTTTTATTGGACGTTCCCTGTAGGTGAGGTCTGGTTGCATGTCAATATCCTCATGGGATACATGCTTCTCTGGGTTGCTTACACATTTCCTCGACTGTGAGACGTGGAACACGTCGTTGATGACTGACAGTTCTGCGGGTAGGTCTAGCTGGTAGGCTACTGTGCCTCTTCGCGCGACTACGCAGAAGGGTCCGATAAATCTTGGCACTAGCTTTCCTTTAACTTTGAACCGTTGCAGGCCCCTCATAGGGGATACTCGTAGGTACACATATTCATCGGGTTCAAAGCTGACTCCCCGATGTTTTCGATCGTAATAACTTTTCTGTCGGCTTTGAGCTATCTTGAGTCGGTCCCTGATCAGCCTAACTTTCTCCTCAGCTTCCTTGAGCATGTCTGGGCCGAAGATACGACTGTCTCCCGTTTCTGACCAATTTAATGGGGTATGACATCTCCGCCCGTACAAGGCTTCAAAAGGTGCCATTTGTAGGCTGGCTTGGTAACTGTTGTTGTAGGCGAACTCGGCATATGGCAAGCTTTCCTCCCAACTGGTTTCATAGATGAGAACACATGCTCTCAGCATGTCCTCTAGGATTTGGTTCATGCGTTCAGTTTGTCCATCAGTCTGGGGGTGGTATGCTGTACTCAATGCCAGTTGAGTTCCCAGAGCTTGTTATAATTGATCCCAAAATCTAGAGACGAACTGAGTGCCTCGGTCGGATATTATCGTCTTTGGGATTCCATGCAGACAAACTATACGGGAGAGATAAAGCTTGGCAAGCTTCTGAGTGGTGTGGGTTGTCTTTACTGGGATGAAATGTGCTACCTTCGTCAATCTATCTGTGATGACCCATATGGCATCATTTTCGTATCGTGACCAAGGTAGTCCGACAATAAAATCTATTCCAATTTCGTCCCATTTCCACTCAGGTATCTTGTTTGGCTGTAATAGTCCTGCTGGTTTTGGTGCTCGGCTTTAATGCGCTGACATGAATCACAACATGCAATGAATGTGGCTATATCCCTTTTCATGCCGTGCCACCAAAAAATTTCCTGAATGTCTTTGTACATTTTGGTCCCTCCAGGATGGATTGAATATGGAGCGGTGTGGCCTTCGGCTAGAATTTGCTGTTTGAGGTCTTCTATATTTGGTACACAAAGTCTGTCTCCGTACCATAATATTCCCTTATCGTCTATGACGAATTCCGTGGCCTTGCCCAAACTCACTTTTCTTTTTATGCCTTCGATGCTAGGGTGTCCATGTTGGCCTCCTTAATCTATTCTATTAGGGTAGGCTGTATTTCAAAATTCGACACATTGCCTCATGTGACCATTACCAAGTTGAGTTTAGCGAACTCCTGCTGAATTTCAGGTCTCAAGTTTGGTAGACTGTCATTGCCCGAGATGGGGTTCCGACTAAGAGCATCTGCCACTACATTTGCTTTTCCCGGGTGGTAGTGGATGCCAACATCATAATCTTTTACTAGTTCCAACCAGCGCCGTTGTCGCAAATTGAGCTCTGGTTGTGTGAAAATATACTTTATGCTTTTATGGTCCGTATATATTTCACAACGATTCCCAAGCAAAAAGTGCCTCCACTCTTTGAGTGCATGAATGACTGCGGCCAACTCTAAGTCATGAGTAGGATAATTTTCTTCATGCTTCCGTAGTTGCCTGGAAGCGTATGCGACTACTTTTCCTTCTTGCATTAATACGCACTCGAGGCCTTCCGGGATGCGTCACAATACACTTCGAAACTTTTGTGTATGTCTGGTACAACCAATACTGGTGCTGTTGTTAATTTCCTTTTGAGTTCTTGGAAGCTTTTCTCGCAAGCTTCAGTCCACACAAATTTCTTATCCTTCTTGAATAACTGTGTCATTGGTTTTGCTATGGTGGAGAACCCTTCAATAAATTTGCGATAATATCCTGCCATTCCCAAGAAACTTTGTACATCTGTTACGCTGGCTGGTGGTTTCCAACCAAGTACGACCTTGACTTTTTCTGGGTCTACGGCAACACCTTCTTGGGTCAATACATGGCCTAGGAAACCAACCTGTCTTAACCAAAATTCACATTTGCTGAACTTGGCGTATAATTGATGTTTCCTTAATTCTCCTAGTACAATCCTGAGATGTTCAGCATGCTCTTCTGGTGTCTTGGAGTATACCAGAATATCATCGATGAACACCACAACAAATTTGTCCATAAATTTCATAAACACTTTGTTCATGAGGTGGACAAAATATGCGGGGGCGTTCGTCAGTCCAAACGGCATTACTGTAAACTCATATAGTCCGTATCTGGATGTGAATACTGTCTTGGGGATATCTTCTGTCCGTACTTTTAATTGATGATACCCCGACCTTAAATCAAATTTTGAGAAAACCTTAGCTTGCACGAGCTGGTCAAATAAATCATTTGTCCGAGGCATCGGATATTTGTTTTTGATGGTAACCATGTTGGTGCTCGATAGTCGATACATAATCTCAGCGTCCCATCCTTCTTCTTGGCAAATAATACTGGTGAACCCTAAGGTGAGGAGCTGGCTCGAATAAATCCTTTGTCAAGTAATTCTTTTATTTGCTTCTTTAATTCTACCAATTCAGAGGGTGCCATTCTATAGGGTTTCTTATAAATGGGGGTGGTTCCAGGTGCTAGTTCAATGATGAACTATATCTCTCGGTCTGGTGGCATGCCTGGTAGTTCTTCGGGAAATACGTCAGGGAACTCACATACCACTGGAACTTTGCTTAACTCTGAAACGTCCACCTTGTTCAACCTTGGTTGTCGTGACCTCGGTCTTTCTTGAGCTGCAATTTTTATCGTCTTCCCATGATGATGGGTAAGAATTACAGTCTGATTGAAGCAGTCGATAAATCCCTTGTTGGTGGTTAACCAGTCCATTCCTAGGATAACATCCAATCCCTTATTTTCCAATACAATGAGCTTTGCCTGGAACTTTAATCCTTCAAACTTAATAACCACACCTTGGCAGTAACTCTGAGTGATTTGCTTAATTCCGGGGGACTTGATGATCATGGATTTTTCCAAGGGAAGCATTGAAAAATCATGTTGCAAAGAAAATTTCTTTGAAATGAACGAGTGAGAAGCTCCAGAATCAAACAAAACCGTGGCAGGTATTGTGTTGATAGGGAACGTACCGAGTACGATATCCGGGGCATTCTGTGCTTCCTCCTTGGTCACATGGTTCAGGTGACCCTTCCTGTGATTGTTATTGGGGTTGAAGTTGTTTCGCTTGAGCGTTGAATTATTGCAACCATTGTTCAGCTTGGGGGCCGAGTTTCTTGGCTTTGGACACTGTTTGGCATATTGTACTTCTTCTCCACAAGCGTAGCAAGTAACACCTGGGCGGTATGTAACATCCTTGTCCCTTGCATGGATTTTTTTGCTTGTGCGTGGAACATTGGTTGGGGACTTGTTTGCTCCATTCTTCTGAAATTCAGTCTTGTTCCGGTTGATGCGAGCATGAGTAGTCTGGTCTCTTTTGCGCTTGCGAAAATCTTCCAAGCTGCGGCGCTCATTTTCCAATGTAATGGCTTTGTCCACAAGTGTCTTGAAATCTAGAAAGGTGTGTACGACCAGCTGGCATTTAAGTGCTGGTGCCAGACCGTCCAAGAATTTTTCCATCTTTTTAGTTTCTGTCATATGCTCTTCGTTGGCATAACGAGATAATAGAGTAAACTGACTGTTGTACTCAGTCACTGTCATGCCTCTCTACTTGAGTTCGTCAAATTCCCTTTTCTTGATTTTCATAATGCTTCTGGGAATGTGCGCCCCATGAAAACCTTCTTTAAATTCTTCCCAGGTGATGTCATTTTCATTGGGGTGCATGTGTAGGAAATTTTCCCACCATGATGCAGCTGCTCCAGTGAGATAGTGAGGTGCATATAGTACCTTCTCACGGTCCGAACATTGTGCAATAATTAATTTCCTCTCAATGTCTCAAAGCCAATCATCGGCCTCAAGAGGTCTATCAGTGTGGGAGAACGTTGGGGGACGCGTCTTTTGTAGTTCAAACAATTTGGATTGCTGCTGATATGGTCCACGATGATTTCCCATATTAATAACATGGTTCATCATTTCTTGATGTTGTTGCTGGCTTTGCTCATAAAGGCGACATATTTGAGAATATGTTGCTTCACTGCCTTGTTGACTTGATTGTCCCTGCGTGAAATTGTTGCTAGTCTGGGTACCATAATTTTCTTCCGGCGGACTTGGCATGGAACGAGTCCAAGGACGAGGCATTTTCCACTCTGGGGTATTTTTGCAAAACTCATGAGAAAAACTTAGTGGCAAAATAAATCATTTTGCAAAGGCGGAAATTTAAGAACTCCAACACTTTTCAAGGAAATACTTGATTGCGCATGGAGAAGGACCACTTAGTACATATCTTACATGCAAGCAGTAATTATACAATACATCACTCAGGATGTGCGTACACATTCCTGACATGTTATTTAGGCTAGTGCACTTCTCCCAGTTCCTACATGATGCGCACACAGACTACTTCTCACAACCTATATACATATAAACATATCATACAAGCTGGTACATCGCATGGCTGCTAGGCGCACTCAGTCGGAGATGGTAAGGACTTCCCTCGGCGTGCCAAGGGTATGACCCAGTGGTGCTGGAGACTCAGCCTCCTCCTCACTAATAGGCTCCAGGCATGAAGCACTGAGTTGTGGAGCTGGTGCGGGTGCGGTAGGTGGTGCAGCTCTGACTGGGGTAGGAGCGATGACTTGGTCAAATTCTTCAGGAGTAGGCAGGCGGTGAGCAGTGGCACGGATGGAAGGTGTATAGGATGCTGAGGACAAGACGAACGTCAGTGGTGGGGCTGAAGTTTGTCACGATCAGTTTTTCAATAAAACCTTTATTGAGAAACCGACCCTTTTATGGGACCGGTATAGGAAAATCTTCCTTACCAGTAGACAAATCCTTGATACAGATATCCAGTAGTACTAAATGTTATAGAAGGTTGAGCTAAGGCTGCTCAATAATTTTATTACAAGCGCGCCGATATTATACATAAGGGCGGATATGGCACACGGAGTATGGTGGCATACTACTGACTTGCAAATAAAAGTGGTGGTGGATATGTCACAGTGACGTGGGTGACATGACTCCTAAATCTTACAGCTCATCGGGCGTTGGAGTGAGGCTCGATGAATTTATTTGGGTAGCAGAAGCATGTATGATACAAGTGACCAATTCCAGGATCGCACGAGACTGACTGGGATTCCTCTAGGCGTCGGACTCGCTATCGTACTCTTCATCCATAAGATCGCCTTCGTCGATATCTGGCCAAATCAACAAGCCAGGTGAGTACTTTGAATGTAATCGCAAGACAGTTTGGACATAAGATATAACAGATGCAAACATGATGCACATGAGCAGATTAGTAATACACACTTAAATAATAAGTTTGCACAGCAGGTTAATTAAAAAGGAAGTCAGGCGGTAGTCCTCCCGAAATCCCAATAAAAGTAACTGAAAACCAGTCGGGTGTCTGAAGTGACACATCGAAAGGTAAAAATAAATTAACATGCCGCAGTCGGGCGTCTGAGCGACACCACATAAAGGGCTTATACTGAAATGTAAATGACAGCGCGTGCCATAGTCGGACGTCTACGCGACATCTCGAAAAGGGCATATAATGAAAGTAAATAACAGTGCATGCCACAGTCGGACGTCCACGCGACATCTTGGAAAGGGCTTATAATGAAAGTAATTAACATGGATGCCACAGTCGGATGTCTGAGCGACATCACATAAAGGGCTTATAACAAAAATAAACAACAACAATGCCACAGTCGGACGTCTACGCGGCGTCACATAAAGGGCTTATATTTCATCATCCGAACTCAAGTTGTTCATGAAATTATGTCACTTCAAGAAAATACTCAGTAGTAATAAACAGGTTAGTCCATCCACAGGAATAACATACAGTCGGGTCTACCACTCATGTTTGTTCACCAGAGATTGTCACTTAAACTGACACTGAGACTGACATAGATAAGTTGATTATAGTCCTTGACCATAGATACAGTTACTTGATTGATTTTGACTCTGCAGAGTTTGTACTTTTTAACCACAGCCAACGGATTCCAGTAGTCACAACAGACTAGTTCCATTTACGGTATTTTAGAGGAAACTCATCTAACCAGTACACACCCATTCCACATCCCGATGCCAGGAATCACCCTAGGCAACATTCAAGAAAAACTTTGAGACGGGGAGGTCACAACCTCGAGTAGCATGGGATCAAATTTATATCGCGTGCTCTAAGGGGTGCCCCCCTCTCGGTCCCAACCGGAAACACCCATGCCCCTTGACCGGATGACTGGCTTTAATCCAGGGCCATGGAACCCTCATCCCGGCCCCTCTATTTGGTGTGTACGCGGAAAGAGGTTTGCAACCTACTAAACCATATTCTTTGTAGAAAACATGTGGTAGCACGCAAAAAGGGGACGGACGGTAACGTGACTTGATCATGTTAACACTGGAGTTGAATGGTTTGGCATAAGACTGGCATGCTTCAACAATACCATCTTACCACCTCTCATGTCACCACATGATCAGCTTATCTCCCATCAAATACACATCGAGTTTTGAAGCTCACTTGTAGTTATTTTGCATGCAATATAACAATTACCGATACTCATATAAACATGCCATGAAATAACTACTCAAGCAAACATGCAAAACACTCATCATATCAAAGGTTCAAACAAGCTTGCCTGGTTCGGAGTAGTCGGAGTCTAGCTCGGCGAAGTTCGCGGTTCCGTCACCTCCGTCGGTATCTACGTTAGAGAGAAATCGCATACTAACGTAAATACCGTGTGTGCACAAAAAGTGTTCCAAATATTTTTCAATTAAATGTGATAAAAAACTAGACAGAAAAATAAAGATGACAAAAAAAGAATCAATTCAAAACCACCTTTTGTTTAAAAATTATTAAGGTTTTGGTCCAGGGACTCATCTGTAATGAAGCAGAAAGTTTCCAGGGGGTAGTTTATAAAAACAGAAACATTTCGATTAGAAACACGCCAACCCCAAAGGAAAACGGCATTTTCAGAAAACGGTTCGACAAAAAAGAAAAAGCTGACGAGGGGTCCCACCCGTCAAGTTTGAATTTTCAAAACAGAGTCACCGGCGCCCGAGGGCTGCGGTGGTCGCCGGCGGCGATCCACGGCGAGGTAGGGGGAAAAGAGGGTACCTACGGGTTCACTGGGTCCTTCCGCACCTGTGAGTGGTGGACTTGGTCGTCGGCGAGCACCATGTCGACGGCGGCCTCTACTCCGGTGGATGGCGGTTCGGGTGGTGATGGGTCTCGTCGAGGAGGGCTGCAAACTTCAAATTGAAGCTTGGGTTAGATGTGCGGGTGCACTAGGAGGCGACTGGCACGGTCTGGGAGGCGGGGGTGGACTCACTGGAATGAATTGTGTCGGAGCCCGAGGCGGATCGGGGTGGCAGGAGTCGGGGAAGAAGGCCTCCCCGTGGTCTTCCTAGTAGCTAGGCGTGGCTCTGGTGAGGTGTAGGAGGGGTGCTGGGTCGAAGGCGAGCTCGAGGCTCCCTTTTATAGCCGATCCGAGGCGGTGGCCGAGAATGGGATAACTCCAACAATGATTACGGTGAGGTAGTGGTTGGGCAGGTGGTTTAGGTGGCTAGGAGACTGCGGATTGGTCCACTGGTTCCATTCCGGGGCTAAGTTTGGCAAAACTTGGGTGGCACTCCACGTTCTCGACGGAACGGCTCACGGGGCTCGTCAGTGGCAGAGAGCACGCTCTGCGCTGCTCAGGCCATGGAGACGGTGCCGCAGCGTGCACAGGTAAGCGGACGGCCACGCGGAGGCTTCGGGTGGCTTGGGCGTTGCTGGACAGCGCCGAAAGGTGGTGCTGGTCCCGGCTGGCCGCCACGGGTGGCTCTGCCGCCGCAGAAGTTGCCGATGATGGGGTGCCAAGTCGCCACCGACACCTGTGCCTATCCAAACGATCGTGTGGTGCTCCGGATAAGGAGAAGGAGTAGTGAGCATCGTGCCAACGCGGGCACTGGCGAGATTGACGCCGCGGCTCTGAAGAAAACGACGCTGTCGCCTGAACCCAACACTGAATCTCTGAACTTTACTGAATTTTGCTAGAAACAGTGCACGCCAGGTGTTTGATGAAATGTTTTTGGCATGTGGAAAAGCTTTCTGGAGTTGATCTTTGGTGAGGTGGCCTCTCAATGCACCAAGGGGTGGCCTGATTAATCTCAGAATTTTTGGGGAAGGAAAAGGATGAATTTCACCAAATTTGGCAAATCTGGTTCAAACTTGCAGCAAGCAAAATTTGAAAAATTTGAGTTGTGGAAGAGTGGATCTTGATGGATCTAGGTTGAGGGTGCTAAGGACTAGCCAGGGGAGTTTGTTTGGAGCCAAAACTCAAAAGGGTTCTGGTGGTTCCTTTGTAAATCACCTAGGTCCAAAATAAATGACAGAAATTGTTTTGAGGATAAAACAAATGGAATAAAAATAAAAAATGGGTTGCACCTGCTGGGATTGGATGTTTGACATGACAAAAAGTGGAGTGAGGGGTTTTGGAGTAAAAAATTTAACCTAGGTCATGGCAAGAAAATTTTTGAATGAGGAAGGATTAATCCATAAGTCCTTAAAAGAAAGTATTTCAAAACTTTCCCAAAAGAAAATATTTGGGTTGAGCCAACACAATTTTGAAAAACCCTTAAGACTAAAGATCAAGGTTGAGAAGGTCCTTTCAAAAGTTTGTCATAAAAGATTTTGAGAAGGAGAGTCCCTCAAAAAATATTCAAATAACCTCCTTTAAATCAAATAAAGATTTTAATAAAAATCCAAATCAAAATTTTGGGGTGTTACAAGAACTGCATACAAAAATCCTATGGGTATGTCTCCATATAAGATGGTTTATGGAAAAGCATGTCATTTACCTCTTGAACTTGAACATAAAGCATATTGGGCTATTAAAGAGCTTAATTATGACTTCAAACTTGCCGGTGAGAAAAGGTTATTTGATATTAGCTCACTTGATGAATGGAGAACCCAAGCATATGAGAATGCCAAGCTCTTCAAAGAAAAAGTCAAACGCTGGCATGATAAGAGGATACAAAAGCGTGAGTTTAACATAGGAGATTATGTATTATTATTCAACTCTCGTTTAAGATTTTTTGCAGGAAAACTTCTCTCAAAATGGGAAGGTCCCTACATTATCGAGGAGGTCTATCGTTCTGGTGCTATAAAAATCAACAACTTTGAAGGCACAAATCCGAGGGTGGTAAACGGTCAAAGAATCAAACATCATATTTCAGGTAATACTATCAATGTTGAAACTAATATTATTGAAACAATAACCCCTGAGGAATACATAAGAGACAATTTCCAGAATGTTCTAGACTCCGAAAAGGCATAGGTACGTGGTACGGTAAGTAAACCGACTCCAAAACAACTCTAATGGCAATTTTCATCAGATTTGGATTATTTAAGGATTTTAGGAAGAAAGAAGTAGTCCGAAAGGGACACGCGGCTCCCACGAGAGAGGAGGGCACGCCCCCCCCCCTATAGGGTGCGCCCCCTGTCTCGTGGGCACCTCGTGTGCCTCCCGGACTCTGTTTTCTTGTATGTTACGTATTTTGGTCGGTAAAAATTCATTATATATACTCCCGAAGGTTTTGACCACCGTATGACGCAAATATCCTCTATTTTTGTTTCGAGCTGTTCCTGTTGCAGATTTAGAGCACCATGACTTCTCCCTCCTACAACAATGAAGACAAGGATGCCTGGCTATTGAAGATAGAGTTGAAAAGAGAGGAACCAGAAGAGAGTAACAAGGGTGAAGGGATCAAGAAGGCTATGGAGGTTCAAGCCCCGGCGGTGAAAGAATAAGACATCCCTCACCCTTTACCTAACCTTTTCACTCCAACAAAGATTGAAGCCTTCAAGATGATTGAGTTAGCCCGCATACAAAACAAGTATCTCACACAGGAGAATATTTTGTTGAAGGATCATATTGCTGGGCTCAAGGGCATTATCTGCAAGTTGGAGGAGCTTTTACGCTCGATGTGCGATTATCCACCGTCATCATCACCACCTCCATCACCTCCAAAGAAATAATCACATGGGTATGGGCACTCCCCTTGGAAACTGCCAAGCTTGGGGGAGGTTCCCCGGTATCATATCCCCATCACACTCCTATCTTTACCGCTTTATTTAGTTCGATCCTTTTAGTAGTATCTTGGTCCATTAGTTCGAAGTTTTGATATCAAGTAGTTTTGAGTTTTTCTTGTGATCTCTTTATGTAAGCGAGTCTGTGTGCTATCTATAATAAAGATTAGTGTTGAGTCAAGGGCTTTGCTATGTTGCTATGATCTTGAGAAAATAGAAAGAACAAAATAGTTCATATTGATCTTATGGATAGTGATGACTTCACATATAGAAAGTATGAGGCATAAAAATTGTTGAGAGTTGAGGAACGTAGCCTTGTTCATTGTTGCAATTAATAGGAAGTGATAAGGAAAGAGGGGTTCACGTATAGATATATTATCTTGGACATCTTTTATGATTGTGAAGCACTCATTAAGTATGACATGCTAAAAGAGTTGACGTTGGACAAGGAAGACAACGTAATGCTTTATGTTTTCCGACTTCTCAGTTAAAGTATATTGTCAGTGACCTTCTAAACATGTTGAGCTTGCCTTTCCCCCTCATTCCAGCCAAAACTCCTTGCATCAAGTAGAGATACTACTTGTGCTTCCAAATATCCTTAAACCCAGCTTTGTCATGAGAGTCCACCATACCTACCTATGGATTGAGTAAGATCGTTTAAGTAAGTTGTCATTGGTGCAAGCAATAAAAATTGCTCTCTAAATATGCATGACTTATTGGTGCAGAGAAAATAAGCTTTCTACGAACTTGTTGTGGAAGTAATAAAAGCGACGGATTGCATAATAAAGGTCCACATACAAGGGGCAATATAAAGTGACGTTCTTTTGCACTAAGATTTTGTGTATCCCTCCCTAAAAGCGCATGACAACCTATGCTTCCCTCTGCGAAGGGCATATCTTTTACTTTATGTTTTACTTTAATACTTGAGTCAAGGTGATCCTCACCTTTCCCTTTTTCATTTTATCCTTTGCCAAGCTCTTCGTGTTTGAAAGATCATGATATATATATCGGATTCGATGTAAGTTGGCATAGGCTATTATTGTTGACATCACCTAAAGGTGAATACGTTGGGAGGCAACACAATAAGCCCCTATCTTTCTTAGTGTCCGGCTGAAACTCTATAACCACAAGTATTGCGTGAGTGTTAACAATTATGGGAGACTACGAGATAGTTGAGTATGTGAGCTTGCTGAGAAGCTCTATTATTGACTCTTTCTGATGTTATGATAAATTGTTAGTCCCCAATGAAGTTTTTGAACCATACTTGACATTGTGAATTGCTTATTACTTGAACATAGGAAATCATATGACAAAATCCGTATATGTTGCTGTTATTAGAATGATCATGATGCCCTCATGTCCGTATTTTATTTTTATCGACACCTCTATCTCTAAACATGTGGACATATTTTTCGATTTCGGTTTCCGCTTGAGGACAAGCGAGGTCTAAGCTTGGGGGAGTTGATACGTACATTTTGCATCATGCTTTTATATAAATATTTATTGCATTATGGGCTGTGATTACACATTATATCTCAATACTTAGGGCTATTCTCTCTTATTTTACAAGGTTTACCATGAAGAAGGGGAATGCCGGCAGTTGGAATTCTGGTTGGAAAAGGAGCAAACGGTGGAAACCTATTCTGCACAACTCCAAATGACCTCAGACTCCACGAAACAACTTTTTGGATTTATTAAGGAATTATGAGCAAAAGAAATAGGCCAGGGGGCCCACACCCTGTCCAGGAGACACGGGGCGCCCCCCCCC
>NC_041387.1:558290959-558356452 GCF_002162155.2 Triticum dicoccoides
CTCCTAGCTCCCTGGTGGGCCTCCGGCGTCCATCTTCTGCTATATGAAGGGTTTTGTCCTGGAAAAATTCGTGGGCAAGCTTACGAGACGAAAATCCACCGCCACCAGGCGGAACCTTGTCGGAATCAATCTAGGGCTCTGGCAGAGCTGTTCTACCGGGGACACTTCCCTCCAGGAGGGGGAAATCATGACCAACGTCATCACCAACGATCCTCTCATCGGGAGGGGGTCAATCTCCATCAACATCTTCACCAGCACCATCTCCTCTCAAACCCTAGTTCATCTCTTGTATCCAATCTTGTATCCAAAACCACAAATTGGTACCTGTGGGTTGCTAGTAGTGTTGATTACTCCTTGTAGTTGATACTTATTGGTTTACTTGGTGGAAGATCATATGATCAGATCCTTAATGCATATTATTACACCTATGATTATGAACATGAATATGCTTTGTGAGTAGTTACGTTTGTTCCTGGGGACATGGGTGAAGTCTTGCTATTAGTAGTCATGTGAATTTGGTATCCGTTCGATATTTTGATGAGATGTATGTTGTCTCTCCTCTAGTGGTGTTATGTGAACATCGACTACATGACACTTCACCATTATTTGGGCCTAGAGGAAGTCATAAGGAAGTAATAAGTAGATGATGGAATGCTAGAGTGACAGAAGCTTAAACCCTAGTTTATGCGTTGCTTCGTTAGGGGTTGATATGGACCCATATGTTTAATGTTGTGCTTAGGTTTACCTTAATACTCCTTTTTGTAGTTGCGGACGCTTGCAATAGGGGTTAATCATAAGTGGGATGCTTGTCCAAGTTAGGGCAGTACCCAAGTACCGGTCCACCCACATATCAAATTATCAAAGTACCGAACGCGAATCATATGAGCATGATGAAAACTAGCTTGACGATAGTTCCCAATGTGTCCTTGGGAGCTCCTTCCTCATTATTAGAATTTGTCCAGGCTTATCCTTTGCTACATAAAGGATTGGGCCACCTTGCTGCACTTTATTTTCTTTATTTACTTTTGCTTGTTACTATTTATCTTATCACAAAACTATCTAGCACCTATTATTTCAGTGCTTGCAGAGAAAACCTTACTGAAAACCGATTATCATTTCCTTCTACTCCTCGTTGGGTTCGACACTCTTACTTATTGAAAGGAGATTTTTTTTCAAAACTATGACGTATTTTGTAGCAATTTCAGAAACTAAAGCACAGAATGAAAAAAATGCAAAACTATGACCCTGTCGGCCACGTGGAGGCCGAAAAGGTAGTTTTCGGCCAACTATTGGCCGAAGTAGTGTTTTCGGCCGTGCCATGGCCGAAAAGTGCTTGAGCTGGCCGAAATGGCTGTTTTCGGTCTACACTAGGCCGAAAACTACTTTTTGGTCTACTCTAGGCCGAAAAGTACTTTTTGGTCTAGTCTAGGCCGAAAAGTACTTTTTGGTCAAGTGTAGGCCGAAAAGTCCCTTGGGCCCTCCTTTCCGTTATCTGTCGGCCAATGTATTTTCCCGCCAACCCCTTCCCGCCAATTCTTTCCCGCCAACCCTTTCCCGCCACTCGTTTCCCGCCAACCCCTTCCCGCCATACCACAATCGTTCTTTCCCGCCATTTTCTCCTCTGTACCTATAAAACCCCCTTCAGGCGGAGGTGGATAAGCATTCCAGTTTATTGTAGTCGAGATGTCCCATTATCCATTTGATCGTAGTTTTCACCATGGGATGAGTAGGACTCTTCTGATTCTAGTTACCGATTTCAGGATGGACAATAGGATAATTCCATGGGACGAACTCACCGGTAGTGACACCATAATGAATGAGTTGGCTCACCAATTACGTAGGTCTGGGTGGCCTGAAAGGACCTATGAGGAGCTACGTAAAGAACTTCTTAGGTTGCATGAAAGGTGGAAGAAGGTGGTGGTGCCGAAGAGTGAAACTTTCAGAAGGATTTCCGCAAATAGTCCATCTTTATGGATTGAGGAGAGCGAGGACGAAGATGATATCTTCATGCCACCGCTTCCGGGTTCTGCATCGTCGAAGGGCAAGAGTTCTTCATCGTCCAAGGGCAAGAGTTCTGCATCCTCAAAGGGCAATAGTTCTGCATCGATGGATGGCAAAAGAACCGCATCGTCGAAGGGCAAGAGGGCTGCATCAACGGAGGATGATGATGATGACTTCATGTAGTATGTAAGATGTATTCCAGTTTTACCGTTTCATTCAGATGTACTTGCATTATTAGTTTGTACTGTATTATTGTAGGGCATTATGTTCTATCTGAATTTCATTTTGTAGCATGTAAGATGTATTGCACCAGTTCAGCCACACCGTTTAATTCAGATGTACTTGTATCTTAACTATCGGTTGTAGTCTCTTTGGAAATGTAACTGAATAAGAATGCGCATTAATAGTAATATGTCTCTCACATACATAAAACAATATATGTCTCCTGATACATGAACATGAAGCATGCCTCATACATAAATACTGACTCACAGCTGCGAATAGTCTGAAAGTAACATAGATAATGACTCATACATAGATAACCATATCACTGCGGGGGACGACGACGAGTCTGGGTCTTCCTCAGCCGAGGACCAGAAGACGATAAGCACTGTGGCGGTGGACGAGGCCCGCGATAACCACGACCATAGTTAACCTCGTCTGTCACAGTCTGTGTCTCTTGCGTCGGTGGTGGTGGTGGAGTGTGAAACACTGTATGCGAGAAGTCATAAATGTTTGCAGCTTGGTCATCATCCTCACTGTCGCCCTCAAAGTGCGAAGCACCACCACTAAGCATCGGTGACTGCACTGAATGCATGAACGGTTGCGACTGGTTGCCGCCTGCGGTAAAGTAAAACATGTAAAACTGATACAAATGCATGACGAAGAACCACCCTGGCATCATAAATGTAGTGAGTAGTGTTACCTAGTTCCATCTGCTGATGCCAGTAAGAGCTCCCTGACTGTGAAGGAGGTGGCTGATGCCAGGAAGAGCTCCCTGGCTGTGAAGGAGGTGGCTGATGCCAGGAAGAGCTCCCTGGCTGTGAAGGATGAGGTTCTGCACGGTGCACAGAGGGTCGTGGTTCTGAATGCTGCACAGAGGGTCGTGGTTCTGAATGCTGTACCGAGGGATGTGGCGGACGATGTGCTGGAGGAGGAAGTGCAACATCCGAAGACCGTCTACACGTAACAGCTGCGTAAATCCCGCGTAGCTTGTCATCAAGACGCCTCAACCATGAGACGCTCTCTCGCGGTGGGATATTTTCTCCCCTCTGAAAGCGCTGCATTAAGGCGGAAACCTCCTCTCGCGCTTGTATTGTCAAGTCACCCTGTACACAAAGAGTTAATCAATTATATCCTCTTTGTATGATATACACCATGAATAGATAACCAAGCGAATATGTCCAGGTTAACAAATGACTTAACATATGAGAATGTAGGCACGTACCGCGTGGTTCTGCTTCCCACAACATAGGCAGTTGGGTACATATTGCTGGTGAGAGGGGCTTCGATCTGATCAGGAGCAGCTGATGGAACCAAGTAGATCCTCGTTGTATGCCGGTAACGCTGCAGATACAACCCAAACATTTCCCAGTTAAAGGCCCGAACCTCACCCCATATACTTGTCGGCGCGGTAGTCCATTCGTCAACGTAAGGGGTAATGGTCTTAAGCCAATAAGCCATGGACTTGTTTCCTCCTAAGCGACTTTCCCTGAGATTGACATGCGCGATACATGATTAGGTATATTCTGAATGAAGAGCTGACAACTAAAATAGTATTAGTACTTACTTGTGCACGTGTTCTGGCAAGTGTGGAATATCTGGAATTGCAGGCTCTTGATATAGACCGAACTGTCTCATCACCCTATGAAGAGCCATCTCCTCAACCGTCACGTCGAACACCAACTTGGCCTTGGTCCTCCAATAGTGCCGATCTCTAGTGCACAATCCAGAAATCCCAACTAGGCACCTCGATGATATAGCCTGAGGCGAGTATGGCTCCCAGATAACTTGATCCTCGTGCAAACTATCAAACTACATCGTGAAGGACGGGTAGCATCCCCTAACCTGGCTATGCGCAGACTGTCTCTGTGCATGACAACAAATAAGCATTCGTAATACTATTGAATGTCAAGAAATAACTGAATTAATTGTTACTTAATATAAAAGTACCTCTCGCCGTGTCCAAACAGATCCCATAGTAGGCAAGTCGCCGATAGCAGGCACATAAGCCCCAGCTAAGTCCTCCAAACCAAAAGGTTTATCAATGTAGACATAGGGTCGTCCAATAGGGAATCTCTTGGATGACCAGAGCTGCAACAATAATGGACATCCAACAATACTAGATTTTCTAGACTTCAACAAGCAAGCTTTGCACATGCCTTTGTATGTAGCTGCTAACACAGCAGAACCAAAACTCCTCTGCTGAATATCCCCAGGGCAACGTGCTTCAGCTATCTCTCGTGCAATACCGATGAGTCGTGCATCGACAGTGGTCACGTGGTTCTCTGTAAACATCGTCTTGCCAAACAGCCAAAGAATATATGCCTCTAGGGACTGGTCAATCTGTGCCTCCGACAACTGAACATGGGGATATCCTAACGAGGCAATCTACATAGAAACATAATGATTGTATGAACATCGGGCAACTAAAAAAACATTTTTTTAAGTGGTCGTGAAGGTTACCTGAAACTGGCCCAACCATCTAAAAAGAGGTCCGTGAGGATCGTTGTCTATGGCCCTAGTAGTCGGCACCGCAGCCAAAAACCGGGTCTGCATCGCCTCTTGCCAACCAGATTCTGCCTCTAAGGGACCGATGGTAGCACTGGCCAGAGGTAATACCAACAAGTAAGACACACCCTGTAAAGTAGGCGCCATCTCTCCCCAGGGAAAGTGAAACGTATGTGTCCTGGTCTCCATCTATCTACTAAGCAGGTAAGGAGTGACTTGTCGTAAGAGAAATGTTTCACTTGCCTCTTGTGTAACTGCAATGGTTCACCTGCCTCATCTAAGTCCGGACCATCAACCCACTCATCCAATGTACCCTCAACCAGCCGTGCCAAGGGTAGAAGTCCAGCCCAAATTAACCTACAAAATAAAGAGATTGTTAGCGGCTATGAAAAGTATGTCAAACATAGTAAGTCATTATATGGATTCCATTATATGCACACATACCTATCAACACATGAATCGTGTATCATCCAGTTAGTCTTTGGGGTACGAGTGACCAACACGTCTAAGTTGTTGCCCCCTTCCATAAGGGCGCCTCGGTGCTTTCTATCGATGTTACCATTAAGCAACGGATACGAAGACATATCTGCAATTCAAACAACAAATCTTAGGTGCAAATAAAACATAGTACGAACATATTACGAATTAAACCATAGTAAGGCATATTACAAACTAAAACATAGTCCAGACATATTACAAATTTAAACATAATCCTGACATATTATAAATTAAAACATAGTCCAGACATATTATAAATTAAAACATAGTCCTCACATATTACAAATTAAAACATAGTCCACACATATTATAAATTAAAACATAGTCCTCACATATTACAAATTAAAACATAGTCCTCACATATTACAAATTAAAACATAGTCCTCACATATTACATATTAAAACACATTATATAGCTTCTGAGTTATTTCTTCCTCGTCCGCCCCTTCGGCCTCGACTGCCACGACCACGTCTGCCTCTTGCTCCTGTTGTCGCAGTCGTCGATGTGGAAGCACCATCTTTGTTCAGGTCGGGACAATATTTCATCCTATGCCCATAAGCCGTGCATAACAAACATTGTTTGTTTGCTCCACCAGCTTCACATTGGTCCATCTCATTTCGGATGCGACGGGCCTTTCGTCTGCCCCTACTTGTTCGTCGAAGTTCTGGATGCGGGATGAATACTCTATCACCGTCGTTTACCTTGTTGAAATTACCGACGACTCTAAACCCTGTCATCTCACCTGTCCATGTGTTGAGCACTGCCTCTTTTAAATAGTATGGGGACACGAAGGAGATAGCATCCAACTTAATCTGGCCACATGCAGCCAACACATGAGAGCAAGGTAGGTGTAACAACTTCGGTTTGTTGCATGTACACTCACACGTTGGATAAAATTCCGTTCCAATTTTTACCTCGTGTGTCTTCACCTCATGTCCAGAACCAAAACCATCGGTAGGAAGCTGAACCTCATACCTCCTTTCTTGATTCCCTATGAGTCTGACAGTGTGCTTCTTTGCTTTCTCTATCTTTTTTGCCATGTATTCCATGACACGGCTACAATAAGGTGTGTTGGGATTATCTTCAATATGCTTCTTTGCTAACTCGTGCCTTTCTATAAAATATCTCAAAGTGCCATGGAATACAGCCTCCACAATAGCTGTGAGTGGCAATGCTCTATTCCCTCTCAGCACAAAGTTATACACCTCTGCAAGATTTGTTGTCATGTGGCCATACCTAGCTCCATGGGTGTCATGCAGCAAAGACCAATTCACTGGAGGCTCTTTCTCTATCCACTCAGAAAAATTCTTTATTGCCCTTCCCTTCTTTCTCTTAGTATTAGGAGGGTCAATTCCTGGCAAGTCACAAAGACCTACTGGCTCCTCCAGCTCCGCGATGAGTGCTGCTAATTTAACCTGATCTTCTTCCATTTTCTTCCTCGCACGGACCTGCTTCTTAGTAAACTCATCTAGTTTTGACCAAATAAATCCGTATTTGCGTTGCTGGCTCTGCTTGCATAATTTTTTGAACAAGTTCATCAACCGCTTGTTCTTGAACTGTGAGAAAAAATTAGCCCCAAGATGGCGCATGCACCACCGGCTCTGCAAGTCCCTCCAAGGTGTTGGTTCGTCAACTGTTGGATTACGTAGTGTCTTCACGACCTTCAATATACCAGCATGTCTGTCATGAATGACACACACGTTTGCACGGTCCTTCATGATGGCAATTTTCACTTGCCGAAAGAACCATACCCAGCTAGCAAAGTTCTCACCCTCCACAAATGTCATGGCAAGTGGGATGATTTGATTGTTCCCGTCCACACCAATAGCAGTCAGGATTTGCCCTCTATACTGACCGGTCAGGAATGTACCATCCACAAACATAACAGGAGGACAATGTTGGAAAGCTTCGATGCACATAGAGAAAGATAAGAACACTCGTTTCAACACCTTGAAATCTGGTATACTCAGCAACCTCATGTGTTGTACCTTCACATAAGTGCCGGGATTCCTCTCCTTCAGGCAGCCAAGGAGACAGACAACATTATCATATGAGTCGAAGAACGTCCCAAACCTTTCCTCCATAGCCTTCTGTTTAGCCCTCCAAGCCTTCCCATAAGGAATGACATAATTCCATCTGACCTTCACTGTTGTCTGGATGTGTTTTGCTTCCATATCTTTCTTTTCAACTATCTCAGTATACATGAGCTGCGCAATGAGAGTTGAAGTCAGGTTCAGATGCTTCACCAGCAGGTTCTTCCTCACACAATTATGTGGGACGACATTGGTGACAACCTAGTGGATGTCATACTTCGGCACGTGCCCGTGCACCTTCCCAGGACAACCTGTTTCAACACATTTCACGGTATAGTTTGTTGGACTTGATATGTGTGTCCGGAAAACCCTCTGCATACACATAGCCCACTTTATCACCGCATACTTCAATTTTTTCTTTGTATCAAACATAGCCCCTATCTGTACTTGGTTCAGATTATACTGCCATGGAGTCTCATGGCCATCGTTGACCGTAAGGCCAGTGGATATGTCTTGATCCCATGAAGAAGGAATCGGTACCTCCACTTCATCCTCAGAATTTTCAGAATCCAGTTCCTCTGCCAATCCATCCTCGTCCTCTTCCTCCATCACCCTCTGCATTTCATCCCCTTCCTCATCCCCATCAGCAAAACCAGAACCAGCTAATATTATTAGCTGGCTACTCTGCCCAGTATCAGGACCACAAACATTGTGTGGCACGTACCCCGACTCTTTCTCGGGTTGGCTAGCATCCACATCTTCTGGTTGTGACCCAGATAAAACAATCTCGTTAGCCACTTCACTGCCTTGGCCGGGTTCATACCCCCTGTGGAGTTCTACGGTATTCTCCTCCTTCGGCATAGGTTGCACAAGTGCATATGGGTGGATTCTTCGGTCTCGGCAGTGCCTTAACAGGGACAACCAATACTGGCTCCTATCTACCGGCATCAACTCCCACTTGACATTTTTACAGGATTTGGTCCACAATGCCTGAATACTAACGGAACATACTTCGGGATCCAGCCCAAAACTAGTTGTCAACCAGTACTTCAACTGTCTAATGTCCAGTCTGTCCGGGTCTGCTAGTGTCATGACGCCATTTTTAAACTCGCTAAGATCAACCCCAAACTCATTATATCGAACATTACTAGCATAGTAAACAGTCAGATTTACTGATTCAGACATTTTCACCTGTCAGACATTGTCATCTTCTCATTAATCACAATGAACACGAATATTACCCGCTACACGAACTATGCACTAAAATGATGACACAAATATATCTCTACTACCTAAAAGAAACAGAGCGTTCCGTTTCCCCTCTTACGTCGTCGTGCGATGCCCAGCTTCGTCGGCCTCCTTCGTTTGCCTCTCCCACTGATTTTTTCCCACCTCCCTCATGTTTCCGGTTTATTTTCTACCGGTTTAGACATAATTAAATCAGACCCAGGTGGCCATGCACACATCTTAACTCCCGGTGTCTCTCTCCCTCCGCCCCAAATCACCGCCGCCGCCGCCGCCCGCGGCACCGATTCCGGTCAACGCAGGCCATCTTCCGTGCCGCTATCCACTGGTGCGACCCAGCCATGGTCTCGACGCTGAATCTCATTGCCCTTCTGCCCTTGCACGCACCCCCACAGCTAACCCTAGCCGCCGGCTCAGGCTTTGCTATCTCCTTCGTGTCGTCCTCCGTCCATGCCGCACTCCTGGATGCCAAACTCGCATATGGGACGACGACGACCACGCGCAGGCCGCACACTTCCGGTCGTTCTCATACTCAGCACCATCTTCATCATCATCCAACATGAACCCGCTCGTTCTTTCAGTCGTTCCTGATCGATGCGCATCCGGGACGAGCTGAAGCCCGCATCCGACAGCAGAGGACAAGGAGAAGGCCACAGGGGTTGCGGCGGAGAAGAAGGATCACCACGAAGTTGAGACGGGGCGCCGCTCCATGGCCACGGCGGCGACCAGGTCCTAAACAGCAACGCTCAAGATCGGCTAGAGATTTGAGGATTACTCAACAAGACCGCTGGTATTTCGTGCTCAAATTCCTTTCCTTTTTCATCTGCTAGATAGATTTGGAGCTTACCCAACATGCAACAAGGATGGGACAAATTGGTTTCTCTTCTATTCTTTTTGGCTATGATCGGGATTTCCATTTTTTGTGTATGCACAGATGCATAATTGCTGCTACATTGTTACTCAATAAACAAACTACTAACTAACAAGAGAATTGAAGGCTGATGCGATCCTTCCTATATGTAATTGTGATTGTAAAGGGAGACATATACCCTATATAACTACTTCCTCCTACCACTAAGGAGCGTACAACTTCCTATATGTTTTGACTTTTTTGAACGTAAGAAGAAAGAAAATAGCTTGCCCAATTCACAAAATAGTAGGTCTGATTGTTTTACATTCAGCTGCGATTCACAAAATAGCATGGTTGGCTCTTGTACATTGATGAACCGAAATCAACCAGGAACAGAAGAAGTTCACAAAAATATGTGCCGAAGTTCCGGTCCACACAGGTACAGCTTTCTCCTTTGTAGAATCAACAAGTGTCATACATGCATGTCTCCAACGAAGTTCTGGAGACCATTATAATCATATGTGCTGAAGATATTTTCCAATCATGGAGCTTTGGTGAGCACTATACTCTTTTATTTTAAAACATCTATAGGCCTTTTAATTGTGCAAAGTAGTATACTGAGCAGATGAGAGCCATTAGATGTGTTCTGTGTGGTGGATATGGGCTAAATTATGCTCCTTACCTAGCAAAAGCTAAGTTAGAGGAGTCGCCTGCCCCTACAATATCGTGTTACATTTGTTCGTAAGTCCTGAATTAGCTCTCAGTCCCTCGGGGAATTATTAGTAGTATACCATTCTTTTCTCCCACCCGATTCTTATTGTTTTGTGAAGTGGGGACTACAGATTCCTTTGGACTACTATGTTCATTCATCAATGTATCATACTTACATTGATGCAATTGAAGAATTCCGTCCCAAACAGTTTTGTTATAGATGGAATGAAACGGAATGCATGGAACATTTAGATCGACAGAAAATATAAGAAATTTCATTCGGCATGAAAACAAGTTAACAACAAGTTGAGGATTCTTCTTGTTAATAAATGAAAATAAAAATGGAGTGCAAGCGCGGCGGTTCTGCTCTTCTTCTAGGGCCTTGGATTGAGGCAAGTGCAAATGCATGGACCTACTAAATATTGATGTGAAAATTACAATATTAGTATTAGTTACTTTAACCCACCCTGCCATATTGCAAACATGAAAAATTTCCGTCTTCTGTCTCCCGTTGCAACGCATGGGCACTTACCTAGTTAACACTAAAATTCGCAATATGACTTATATACACTAATATTACCCGCTACACGAACTATGCACTAACATGCCAACACAAATATATTAACACTAAAATTAGCAATATGACTACATGGTTATACCTTTGAAGCGTGTGTCCTCTCTTCGACTCAACGGAACCGGCCACCTCGTGGAGTACTTGCACCACCGGACAACGACACCGCCGCCCCCTCGACGACCGGAGGTTCAACTCCGGTGACCCGCCAAGTAGCACCTCCTCCTCCATAGTTGCTGCTCCTCGTCACCACCACCTACTGCCCAACCCCACGTCCTCCTCCCCACCATGGCTCCTCCTCCCCACCATGGCTACTCCTCCCAAAATGCATCAAAAACTATCCCATAGCAAAAAAACACCATAGGCCATCGGAGTTTGCTACGATCTACCGATTCTGTGGCTTGGATGTGAAAATGGGTGGAAAATGGAGGAGATCGGGGTGGGGTGGCGACCTACAGAGAAGAACAAGAGAGAGAAAGAAGAGAAAGAAGAATAGCAGCGACACAGGAGGAAGAAGCCACCGCTCGGGCTTATCCAGCCTTTTCGGCCTACGGGTGGCCAAAGTACACTTCGGCCTGGGCTAGGCCGAAAAGGGCCCATTTTGGCCACCAGCTGGCCGAAGCTACTATTTTCGGCCGGGCCACCACCGACAGCAACTCTTCGGCCCACCACAGCCCATTTTCGGTCAACCTTGGGCCGACGTCCTCTTTTCGGCCCAAGCGAGGCCGACAGGGTCATAGTTTTGCATTTTTTCATTTTGTGCTATAGTTTTCGAATTTGCTTCAAAAAACGTGATAGTTTTGAAAAAAAAAATCTCGAAAGGACTACGATAGATCCCCTACACTTGTGGGTCATCAATAACCAAGTAGGAAACCTTCATGAGACTTAGGAGCACATTTAGAACGACGATGCTTATCAAGAATGTAGCATTTGAGCCGAATACTCGAAAGTATCCAACTTGGGGTTTGTTACCGGTGAGGAGCTCGTATGCCGTCTTGCCGAGTAGCTTGTGAAGATACAAGCGATTTGTTGCATGACAAGATGTCTCAACCGCTTCTGCCCAAAAGTGCTTCGGCGTCTTGTACTCATCAAGAATTGTTCTTGCCATCTTGATGAGCGTCCGGTTCTTCCTCTCAACAACTCCATTTTGTTGAGGTGTGTACGTAGCCGAGAACTCATGTGAAATCCCTTCTTCGTCAAGAAAGGTGTCCACATTTGCGTTCTTTAACTCTGTTCCGTTGTCGCTGCGAACCTTCTTGATCTTCACTTCAAATTGATTTTGAGCCTTCCTGGCAAAGTTTTTGAAGATCTTTTGGACCTGTGATTTGTCATCGAGAAAGAACACCCACGTAAATCTTGAAAAATCATCAACTATAACTAGACCAAAATAATTTCCACCGAGACTTTTGTAGGCGTTGGGACCAAAAAGATCCATGTGAAGTAGCTCAACTGGCCTCCTTGTGGTCATGATGTTCTTCATGGGATGCCTTCCTCCAACCTGTTTACCTACTTGACAAGCACTGCAAAGTCTATCCTTATCAAATATGACATCGTTAACACCAAGGATATGATTTCCTTTAATAAGCTTGTCAAGGTTTCTCATGCCAACGTGACCTAGTCGTCTATGCCATAACCAACCTTTAAAGGATTTAGCAACGAAGCAAGTTCTAGGTTGAGCCTTTTTAGTGAAATCAACAATGTAAAGATCACCTCTACATATACCGGTAAAGACCATTTTATGATTGTCTCTACGAAACAGTTGGCAATCTACTTCAGTAAATAGGATATTGAAACCGAAATCAGCAAGTCTAGATACTGAAAGTAAGTTGTAGCCAAGAGATTCAACGAGCATAACATTCTAAATGGAGCTGTCATGTGAGATGGCCACCTTACCCTTTGAGTTGTCACCGAAAGTAACATACTTTCGAGGACCATCATTTTCAGCAAGCTCACGAAACATGTCTTTATCTCCGGTCATGTGATCGGTACATCCACTGTCAAGAACCCATTCCTTTCATCCTGCCATATATCCCCGAAGATTTGCCAGAAGACCAAAGTGTCTCATCGCATCATCAAGATCAAAGTCATCATCATCATCCTTATCGTAGTATCCATGTTCAACATCGTCATGTGGTGGATCAATTCCTAGTGAGAGTGATTCATTAGTATGAGTTTGACAATAATCTCCTCTATGAAGTCTAGTAGCTTCGGAAATAATATCACTAATAATTCCAACGTTTCCTTTGGCATGCATAAGATTTGTAAGTTCAAATAGACAATTACCAAACATTGGATCATTGCAATTCATCTTAGTCAAGGCAATAGACTTATGAAGAATTTCATCCAGATTTTTCAAAGAATAATCAGGAAATCGTGCCTCAAGAAATTTCCATATAGTGTAGGCACACTCAAGAGTAGGCAGTTTTCCAATCAAGTTTCTAGGCAAGCCTCTAGTGATAAGATTAACAGTTCTAACATTCCTAATCATGTCAATCGACTCATCAAGGGTAGGATGCATAGGATCAACATAAGGTGTACAAGGACTAGCAATGTACTTGTTCAAATGATACTGATTGAAAATTACAAGCATCTCATTTTTCCCCTCATGGAAATACTCTCCATCAAGTATAGGCACTCTATGTCTAAGACTCCCCAAAGTAGACTCATCCATCTTCCTCCAATGGTGATTAAACCAAAGCAATGGAGACCAATGCTCTGATACCACTTGTAGGATCTTGAGAAGTAAGTCTAGAGGGGGGTGATTAGACTACTTGACCAATTAAAAATTATGCCTTTTCCCACTTTTAGCCTTTGGTAGATTTTAGTTATGTTAGCACAAGTCAAGCAATCTTCACACAATTCAAGCAAGCATGCAAAGAGTATATGAGCAGCGGAAAGTAAAGCATGCAACTTGCAAGAATGTAAAGGGAAGGGTTTGGAGATTTCAAACGCAATTTGGAGACACGGTGATTTTTGAGCCATGGTTCCGATAGGTGGTGCTATCGTACATCCACGTTGATGGAGACTTCAACCCACTAAGGGTAACGGTTGCACGAGTCCATGGAGGTATCCACCCAAGAAGGGTCCACGAAGAAGCAACCTTGTCTATCCCACCATGGCCATCGCCCACGAAGGACTTGCCTCACTAGCGGTAGATCTTCATGAAGTAGGCGATCTCCTTGCCCTTACAAACTCCTTGGTTCAACTCCACAATCTTGTCGGAGGCTCCCAAGTGACACCTAGCCATTCTAGGAGACACCACTCTCCAAGAAGTAACAAATGGTGTGTTAATGATGAACTCCTTGCTCTTGTGCTTCAAATGATAGTCTCCTCAACACTCAACTCTCTCTCACAGGATTTGGATCTAGTGGAAAGAAGATTTGAGAGGAAAGCAACTTTGGGAAGGCTAGAGATCAAGATTCATATGTTAGGAATGGAATATCTTGGCCTCAACACATGAGTAGGTAGTTCTCTCTCAGAAATGGTAAGTTGGAAGTGTAGGTTTGTTCTGGTGGCTCTTGATATGTCCATTTTGCATCATGCTTTTATATCAATATTTATTGCATTATGGGATGTTATTACACATTATATCTCAATACTTATGGCTATTCTCTCTTATTTTACAAGGTTTACCATGAAGAAGGGGAATGCCGACAGCTGGAATTCTGGCTGGAAAAGGAGCAAACATTGGAAACCTATTCTGCACAACTCCAAAAGACCTGAGACTCCACGAAACAAATTTTTGGAATTATTAAGGAATTATGAGCAAAAGAAATAGGCCAGGGGGCCCACACCATGTCCAGGAGACAGGAGGACGCGCCCCTCCCCTAGGGGCGCGCCCCTATCTCCTGGGCTCCCTGGTGGGCCTCCGGCGTCCATCTTCTGCTAGATGAAGGGTTTTGTCCTGGAAAAATTGGTGGGCAAGCTTACGAGATGAAACTCCGCCGCCACGAGGCGGAACCTTGGCGGAATCAATCTAGGGCTCTGGCGGAGCTGTTCTGCCGGGGACACTTCCCTCCAGGAGGGGGAAATCATCACCAACGTCATCACCAACGATCCTCTCATCGGGAGGGGGTCAATCTCCATCAACATCTTCACCAGCACCAACTCATCTCAAACCCTAGTTCATCTCTTGTATCCAATCTTGTATCCAAAACCACAAATTGGTACCTGTCGGTTGCTAGTAGTGTTGATTACTCCTTGTAGTTGATACTTATTGGTTTACTTGGTGGAAGATCATATGTTCAGGTCCTTAATGCATATTATTACACCTCTGATCATGAACATGAATATGCTTTGTGAGTAGTTACGTTTGTTCCTGAGGACATGGGTGAAGTCTTGCTATTAGTAGTCATGTGAATTTGGTATTCATTCGATATTTTGATGAGATGTATGTTGTCTCTCCTCTAGTGGTGTTATGTGAACGTCGACTACATGACACTTCACCATTATTTGGGCCTAGAGGAAGGCATAGGGAAGTAATAAGTAGATGATGGGTTGCTAGAGTGATAGAAGCTTAAACCCTAGTTTATGCGTTGCTTCGTTAGGGGTTGATATGGACCCATATGTTTAATGTTGTGGTTAGGTTTACCTTAATACTCCTTTTTGTAGTTGCGGACACTTGCAATAGGGGTTAATCATAAGTGGGATGCTTGTCCAAGTTAGGGCAGTACCCAAGTGCCGGTCCACCCACATATCAAATTATCAAAGTACCGAACGCGAATCATATGAGCGTGGTGAAAACTAGCTTGACAATAATTCCCAATGTGTCCTCGGGAGCTCCTTCCTCATTATCAGAATTTGTCCAGGCTTATCCTTTGCTACATAAAGGATTGGGCCACCTTGCTGCACTTTATTTACTTTATGTACTTTTGCTCGTTACTATTTATCTTATCATAAAACTATCTATCACCTACTATTTCAGTGCTTGCAGAGAAAACCTTATTGAAAACCGCTTATCATTTCCTTCTGCTCCTCGTTGGGTTCGACACTCTTACTTATCGAAAGGACTACGATAGATCCCCTGCACTTGTGGGTCATCAAGTCTCTTTTCTGGCACCGTTGCCAGGGAGCATAGCGCTCTTGGTGAGTGGAACTTGGTAAGGAAACATTTATATTGTGTGCTGAAATTTTCTGTTACTTGTCACTATGGAAACTAATCCTTTGAGTGGCTTGTTTGGGGTATCTTCAACCCAACCAGAAGAGCAAAGAAATGCTCCTCGACCTACTAAACCTTATGTAAATGTTCACTTTTAGATTCCTTCGGGTATGATAGAAAAACTGCTAGCTAATCCTTTTGCAGGAGACGGAACATTGCATCCCGACTTACACCTTATCTTTGTGGATGAAGTTTGTGGATTATTTAAGCTTGCAGGTATTCCCGATGATGTTGTCAAAAGGAAGGTCTTCCCTTTATCTTTGAAGGGAGATGCAATGACATGGTATAGGCTATGTGATGATACAAGTTCTTGGAATTATAAGCGATTGAAATCGGAATTTCACCAGAAGTTCTATCCTATGCATCTTGTTCATCGTGATCGTAATTACATATATATATTCTGGCCTCGCGAAGGAGAAAGCATTGCTCAAGCTTGGGGGAGGCTTAAGTCAATGTTATATTCATGCCCCAATCATGAGCTCTCTCAGGAAATGATTATTCAAAAATTTTATGCTCGGCTTTCTCTTGATAATCGCAACTTGCTCGATACTTCCTGTGCTGGTTCCTATATGCTGAAGACTATTGATTTCAAATGGGACTTATTGGAAAGAATTAAATGCAACGCTGAAGATTGGGGTTCCGACGATGGTAAGGAGTCAGGTATGACACCTAAATTTGATTGTGTTAAATCTTTTATGGATACCGATGCGTTCCTTGGATTTAGCTCTAAGTATGGACTTGACTCTGAGATAGTAGCTACTTTTTGTGAAACTTTTGCTGCTCATGTTGATCTCCCTAAAGAGAAGTGGTTTAAATATAATCCTCATGTTGAAGTGAAAGTAGTTGCACCTATTACAGTCGAAGAAAATACTATTACATATAGTGATCCTATTATTCCTATTGCTTATGTTGAAAAACCTCCTTTTCCTTTAGGATAAAAGATCATGTTAAAGCTTCGACTGTTGTTCGTAAGAGTAATACTAGGACCTATACACCTCCTCAGCAAATTAATGTTGAACCTGGTATTGCTATGATTAAAGATCTCTTGGATGAGGACTTAGATGGGCATGTTATCTCTTTCTTGGGTGAAACTGCTAATATTGCTAGACTCGATACTAAGACACGTAGACCTGTTGTAGGCACGCCTATTATTTCTGTTAAAATTGGAGATCATTGTTATCATGGCTTATGTGATATGGGTGCTAGTGCTAATGCGATACCTTATGATCTTTATAAAGAAATTATGCATGATATTGCACCAGTTGAATTAGAAGATATTGATGTTACTATTAAGCTTGCTAATAGGGACACCATTAAACCTATTGGGATTGTTACAGATGTTGAAGTCTTGTGTGGGAAGATTAAATACCATGCTGGTTTTCTTGTTCTCGGTTCCCCACAAGATGATTTTTGTCCCATTATTTTTGGTAGACCCTTCTTGAACACTGCTAGTGCTAAAATTGATTGTGAAAAGAATATTGTCACTGTTGGCTTAGATGGTATGTCTCATGAGTTCAATTTCACTAAGTTTAGTAGACAACATCGTGAAAAGGAACCATCTAGTAAGGACGAGATTATTGGTCTTGCTTCCATTGTTGTTCCTCCAACTGATTCATTAGAACAATATTTGCTAGACCATGAAAACGATATGTTTATGAAGGAAAGGGAAGAAATAGATGAAGTGTTCCTTAAACAAGAACCTATGCTAAAACATAATCTTCCCGTTGAAATTCTTGGGGATCCCCCTCCACCCAAGGGTGATCCCGTGTTTGAACTCAAACCATTACCTGATAATCTTAAGTATGCTTATCTTGATGAAAAAGAAATATATCCTGTTATTACTAGTGCTACCTTTCAGAGAAAGAAGAAGAAAGATTATTGAAAACTCTAAAGAAGCACCGAGCTGCTATTGGATATACCCTGGATGATCTCAAGGGCATTAGTCCCACATTATGTCAACACAAAATTTCAGTGGAGAAAGATGCCAAACCTGTTAGAGATCCTAAAAGACGATTGAATCCCAAAATGAAGGAAGTGGTGAGAAAGGAGATACTAAAACTCCTTGAGGCAGGTATTATTTATCCCGTTGCTGATAGTGAATGGGTAAGACCTGTCCATTGTGTCCCTAAAAAGGGAGGTATTACCGTTGTCCCTAATGATAAAGATGAATTGATCCCGCAAAGAATTATTACAGGTTATAGGATGGTAATTGATTTCCGCAAGTTAAATAAAGCTACTAAGAAAGATCATTACCCTTTACCTTTTATTTATTAAATGCTAGAAAGGTTATCCAAACACACACTTTTTTGCTTTCTAGATGGTTATTCTGGCTTCTCTCAGATACCTGTTTCAGCGGGGGATCAATCTAAAACTACTTTTACTTGCCCTTTTGGTACTTTTGCCTATAGACGTATGCCTTTTGGTTTATGTAATGCACCTGCTACCTTTCAAAGATGCATGTTGGCTATATTTTCTAATTTTTCTGAAAAGATTTGTGAGGTATTCATGGATGACTTCTCCGTCTATGGATCCTCTTTTGATGATTGTTTGAGCAACCTTGATCGAGTTTTGCAGAGATGTGAAGACACTAGTCTCGTCCTGAATTGGGAAAAGTGTCACTTTATGGTTAATGAAGGCATTGTCTTGGTACACAAGATCTCCGAGAGGGGTATTGAAGTTGATAAAGCCAAAGTTGATGATATTGAAAAGATGCCATCTCCCAAGGACATAAAAGGTATAAGAAGTTTCCTTGGTCGTGCCGGTTTTTATAGGAGGTTCATTAAGGACTTTTCTAAAATCTCTAGGCCTCTGACTAATTTATTGAAAAGAGATATTCCTTTTGTCTTTGATGATGATTGTGTAGAATCATTTGAAACACTTAAGAAAGCTTTGATCATAGCACCTATTGTTCAGCCACCTGATTGGAATTTACCTTTTGAAATTATGTGTGATGCTAGTGATTATGTTGTAGGTGCTGTTCTAGGGCAAAGAGTCGATAAGAAATTGAATGTTATCCATTATGCTAGTAAGACTCTTGATACTGCCCAGAGAAATTATGCTACCACTGAAAAAGAATTCTTAGCAGTTGTGTTTGCATGTGATAAGTTTAGACCTTATATTGTTGATTCCAAAGTTACTATTCACACTGATCATGCTGCTATTAAATATCTTATGGAAAAGAAAGATGCTAAGCCTAGACTCATTAGATGGGTTCTCTTACTCCAAGAATTTGACTTGCATATTATTGATAGAAAAGGAGCTGAGAACCCCGTTGCAGACAACTTGTCTAGGCTAGAGAATGTTCTTGATGACCCACTGCCTATTAATGATAGTTTTCCTGATGAACAATTAGCGGTTGTCAATGCTTCTTGTACTGCTCCTTGGTATGCTGACTATGCTAATTACATTGTTGCTAAATACATACCGCCTAGTTTCACATACCAGCAAAATAAAAGGTTCTTTTATGATTTAAGACATTACTTCTAGGATGATCCACACCTTTAGAAAGAAGGAGTAGATGGTATTATTAGACGTTGTGTGCCTGAGCATAAACAGGAACAAATCCTATGCAAGTGTCACTCTGAATCCTATGGAGGACACCACGCTGGAGATAGAACTGCACACAAGGTACTACAATCCGGTTTTTATTGGCCTACTCTTTTCAAAGATGCTCGTAAGTTTGTTGTATCTTGTGATGAATGTCAAAGAATAGGTAACATCAGTAGACGTCAAGAAATGCCTATGAATTATTCTCTTGTTATTGAACCGTTTGATGTTTGGGGCTTTGATTATATGGGACCTTTTCCTGCCTCCAATGGTTATACACATGTTTTAGTTGCTATTTATTACGTTACTAAGTGGGTAGAAGCTATTCCAACTAGTAGTGCTGATCATAAAACTTATATTAAAATGCTTAAAGAAGTTATTTTTCCGAGGTTTGGAGTCCCTAGATATCTTATGACTGATGGTGGTTCACACTTTATTCATGGTGCTTTCCATAAGATGCTTGCTAAGTATGATGTCAATCATAGAATTGCATCTCCTTATCACCCGCAGTCTAGTGGTCAAGTAGAGTTGAGCAATAGAGAGCTCAAATTAATTTTGCAAAATACTATGAATAGATCTAGATAGAATTGGTCCAAAAACTTTATGATGCATTATGGGCCTATAGAAATGCATACAAAAATCCTATGGGTATGTGTCCATATAAGATGGTTTATGGAAAAGCATGTCATTTACCTCTTGAACTTGAACATAAAGCATATTGGGCTATTAAAGAGCTTAATTATGACTTCAAACTTGCCGGTGAGAAAAGGTTATTTGATATTAGCTCACTTGATGAATGGAGAACCCTAGCATATGAGAATGCTAAGCTTTTCAAAGAAAAAGTCAAACGCTGGCATGATAAGAAGATACAAAAGCGTGAGTTTAACGTAGGAGATTATGTGTTATTGTTCAACTCTCGTTTAAGATTTTTTGCAGGAAAACTTCTCTCAAAATGGGAAGGTCCCTACGTTATCGAGGAGGTCTATCGTTCTAGTGCTATAAAAATCAACAACTTTGAAGGCACAAATCCGAGGGTGGTAAGCGGTCAAAGAATCAAACATTATATTTCATGTAATCCTATCAATGTTGAAACTAATATTATTGAAACCATAACCCCTGAGGAATACATAAGAGGCACTTTCCAGAATGTTCCAGACTCCGAAAAGGCATAGGTATGTGGTACGGTAAGTAAACCGACTCCAAAACAACTCTAATGGAAATTTTCATCAGTTTTGGATTATTTAAGGATTTTAGGAAGAAATAAGTAGTCCGAAAGGGACACAACGCTCTCATGAGAGAGGAGGGCGCCCCCCCCCTGTAGGGCGTGGCCCCCTGTCTCATGGGCACCTCGTGTGCCTCCCGGACTCCGTTTTCTTGTATGCTACGTATTTTGGTCGGTAAAAATTCATTATATATACTCTCGAAGGTTTTGACCACCGTATCACGCAAATATCCTTTGTTTTCATTTCGAGTTGTTCCTGTTGCAGATTTAGAGCACCATGACTTCTCCCTCCTACAACAACGAAGACAAGGATGCCTGGCTATTGAAGATAGAGTTGGAAAGAGAGGAACCGGAAGAGAGTAACAAGGGTGAAGGGATCAGTAAGGCTATGGAGGTTCAAGCCCCGGTGGTGAAAGAAGAAGACATCCCTCACCCTTTACCTAACCATTTTACTCCAACAGAGATTGAAGCTTTCAAGATGATAGAGTTAGCCCGCATACAAAACCAGTATCTCACACAGGAGAATATTTTGTTGAAGGATCATATTGCTGGGCTCAAGGGCATTATCCGCAAGTTGGAGGAGCTTTTACGCTCGATGTGCGATTATCCACCGTCATCATCACCACCTCCATCACCTCTGAAGAAATAATCACATGGGTATGGGCACTCCCCTTGGCAACTGCCAAGCTTGGGGGAGGTGCCCCGGTATCGTATCACCATCACACTCCTATCTTTACCGCTTTATTTAGTTTGATCCTTTTAGTAGTATCTTGATCTATTAGTTCGAAGTTTTGATATCAAGTAGTTTTGAGTTTTTTGTTGTGATCACTTTATGTAAGCGAGTCTGTGTGCTATCTATAATAAAGATTAGTGTTGAGTCAAGGGCTTTGCTATGTTGCTATGATCTTTTTTTTTGCTATGATCTTGAGAAAGTAGAAAGAACAAAAGAGTTCATATTGATCTTATGGATAGTGATAACTTCACACATAGAAAGTATGAGGCATAACAATTGTTGAGAGTTGATGAACGTAGCCTTGGTCATCGTTGCAATTAATAGGAAGTGATAAGGAAAGAGGGGTTCACATATAAATATATTATCTTGGACATCTTTTATGATTGTGAAGCACTCATTAAGTATGACATGCTAAAAGAGTTGACGTTGGACAAGGAAGACAACGTAATGGTTTATGTTTTCTGACATCTCAGTTAAAGTATATTGTTAGTGACCTTCTAAACATGTTGAGCTTGCCTTTCCCCCTCATGCTAGCCAAAACTCCTTGCATCAAGTAGAGATACTACTTGTGCTTCCAAATATCCTTAAACCCAGTTTTGTCATGAGAGTCGACCATACCTACCTATGGATTGAGTAAGATCCTTCAAGTAAGTTGTCATCAGTGCAAGCAATAAAAATTGCTCTCTAAATATGCATGACTTATTAGTGCGGAGAAAATAAGCTTTGTACGAACTTGTTGTGGAAGTAATAAAAGCGACGGATTGCATAATAAAGGTCCACATACAAGGGGCAATATAAAGTGACGTTCTTTTGCACTAAGATTTTGTGTATCCAACCCTAAAAGTGCATGACAACCTCTGCTTCCCTCTGCTAAGGGCCTATCTTTTACTTTATGTTTTACTTTAATACTTGAGTCAAGGTGATCCTCACCTTTCCCTTTTTCATTTTATCCTTTGGCAAACTCTTCGTGTTTGAAAGATCATGATATATATATCCGATTGGATGTAAGTTGGCATAGGCTATTATTGTTGACATCACCTAAAGGTGAATACGTTGGGAGGCAACACAATCAGCCCCTATCTTTCTCAGTGTCTGGCTGAAACTCTATAACCACAAGTATTGCGTGAGTGTTAACAATTATGGGAGACTACGAGATAGTTGAGTATGTGAGCTTGCTGAGAAGCTCTATTATTGACTCTTTCTGATGTTACGATAAATTGCAATTGCTGCAATGACTGAGATTATAGTTTGTTAGTTCCCAATGAAGTTTTTGAACCATACTTGACATTGTGAATTGCTTATTACTTGAACATAGGAAATCATGTGACAAAATCCATATATGTTGCTGTTATTAGAATGATCATGATGCCCTCATGTCCGTATTTTATTTTTATCGACACCTCTATCTCTAAACATGTGGACATATTTTTTGATTTCGGTTTCCGCTTGAGGACAAGCGAGGTCTAAGCTTGGGAGAGTTGATACGTCCATTTTGCATTATGCTTTTATATCAATATTTATTGCATTATGGGCTGTTATTACACATTATATCTCAAACTTATGGCTATTCTCTCTTATTTTACAAGGTTTACCATGAAGAGGGGGAATGCGGGCAGCTGGAATTCTGGCTGGAAAAGGAGCAAACGTTGGAAACCTATTCTGCACAACTCCAAAAGACCTGAGACTCCACGAAACAACTTTTGGAATTATTAAGGAATTATGAGCAAAAGAAATAGGCCAGGGGGCCCACACCCTGTCCAGGAGACAGGAGGGCGCCCCCCCCCTAGGGGCGCGCCCCCCTATCTCATGGGCTCCCTGGTGGGTCTCTGGCATCCATCTTCTGCTATATGAAGCGTTTTGTCCTGGAAAAATTCGTGGGCAAGCTTACGAGACGAAACTCCACCGCCACGAGGCGGAACCTTGGCGGAATCAATCTAGGGCTCTGGCTGAGCTGTTCTGCCGGGGACACTTCCCTCCGGGAGGGGGAAATCATCACGAACGTCATCACCAACGATCCTCTCTCCGGGAGGGGGTCAATCTCCATCAACATCTTCACCAGCACCAACTCATCTCAAACCCTAGTTCATCTCTCGTATCCAATCTTGTATCCAAAACCACAAATTGGTACCTGTTGGTTGCTAGTAGTGTTGATTACTCCTTGTAGTTGATACTTATTGGTTTACTTGCTGGAAGATCATATGTTCAGATCCTTAATGCATATTATTACACCTCTGATCATGAACATGAATATGCTTTGTGAGTAGTTACGTTTGTTCCTGAGGACATGGGTGAAGTCTTGCTATTAGTAGTCATGTGAATTTGGTATTCGTTCGATATTTTGATGAGATGTATGTTGTCTCTCCTCTAGTGGTGTTATGTGAACGTCGACTACATGACACTTCACCATTATTTGGGCCTAGAGGAAGGCATAGGGAAGTAATAAGTAGATGATGGGTTGCTAGAGTGACAGAAGCTTAAACCCTAGTTTATGCGTTGCTTCGTTAGGGGTTGATATGGACCCATATGTTTAATGTCGTGGTTAGGTTTACCTTAATACTCCTTTTTGTAGTTGCGAACGCTTGCAATAGGGGTTAATCATAAGTGGGATGCTTTTCCAAGTTAGGGCAGTACCCAAGTGCCGGTCCACCCACATATCAAATTATCAAAGTACCGAACGCGAATCATATGAGCGTGATGAAAACTAGCTTGACGATAATTCCCAATGTGTCCTTGGGAGCTCCTTCCTCATTATTAGAATTTGTCCAGGCTTATCCTTTGCTACTTAAAGGATTGGGCCACCTTGCTGCACTTTATTTACTTTATTTACTTTTTCTCGTTACTATTTATCTTATCATAAAACTATCTATCACCTACTATTTCAATGCTTTCAGAGAAAACCTTACTGAAAACTGCTTATCATTTCCTTCTGCTCCTTGTTGGGTTCGACACTCTTACTTACCGAAAGCACTACGATAGATCCCCTACACTTGTGGGTCATCAGCTCTCTCTACGAATGAAGAGGAGGTGGAGGGGTATATATAGCCTCCACACAAAATCTAACCGTTACACACAATTTACCAATCTCGGTAGGACCGAATCAACAAACTCGGTCAGACCGATTTAGTAAACAATGTGACCGTTAGGGTTTTCGGTGGGACCGACATGCAACTCGGTAGGACCTATATGGTTAGGGTTAGGGCATAACGTAATCTCGGTGAGACCGATTACACAAACTCGGTGAGACCAATTTTGGTAATAAGCTAACCAGAGAGTTGGTCAGGCAAACTCGGTGGGACCGATTACTCAAACTCGGTGGGACCGATATTGGTAATAAGTTAACCAGAGAGTTTGCATTGTAATTTCAGTAGTACCGATTGCTCAAACTCGATAAGACCGATTTTGATAATGGACATACACAAAGAGATTACAATCCCATCTCGGTGAGACCGAGATCCCTATCGGTGAAACCGATTTGCCTAGGGTTTGTGGCAGTGGCTGTGACATCTAAACTCGATGGCGCTGGATAGAAAGAATCGGTGGGGTCGAGTTTGACTTTAGGTTTAGGTCATATCTGGATGTGGGGAAGTAGTTGAGGGCTTTGGAGCATATCACTAAGCACTGTGGAGCAAGAAACTCATTAAGCAACACCTCATCCCTCCTTGATAGTATTGTCTTTTCCTATAGACTCAATGTGATCTTGGATCACTAAAATATAAAATGAAGAGCCTTGAGCTTGAAGCTTGAGCCAATCCTTTGTCCTTAGCATCTTGAAGGGGTTCCACATCCTTTAGTCCATGCCACTCCATTGTTGAACTTGTCTGAAATATACTAGGTAAAAGTGTTAGTCCAACAAGAGATATGTTGACATTAATTACCAAAACCACCCAGGGAGCACTTGTGCTTTCAAGAAGCAAGGATTCAGAAAGGAATAACAAATCATCAAAGAGCTACACAAAACAAAGACATTAAGCTCATGTTGGTGAATGGGTGTCCGGCTCCAACTCCGACCAACACTCCGAGAGAAGTTATCACTCTGACTCCGAATATACTCAAGATGAAGGTGTTGTCGGTCTAGCACTTGTGTCAATCAACTCCTATGACATATTTGACTCACCAAATGAAGGAATTGGAAGATGCTTCATGGCTAAAGGCCCAAAGGTATCACACCCCGAGTATGTTGATTCCAATAGTGATGAAGATGATTTGTTAGGTGATGATGATTTACTTGTTGACAACTCTAGTGATGAATACTATGATGAAACATCAATTAATCATGTTAATCAAGATAAAACGAATGGCAATGATAGGAGAAGATTCAAGAGGAGATTGGTGCATTTGAAGAAGCTCCCAAGGCCTTGGTCAAGTGGGTTCCCAAGACTACATCAATTTCTACTTCATCAAGTACGACTAAAACTCCAAGGATTCCAATCAAGATGATGTGGATCCCGAATAAGAAGGACTAGAGAGTTCTCGGGGGTGACTCCGCCAACAAACTTCACTCACATCATTTTGGCAAGAACAAGTGCAAATAACTTCCATATCTTGCACTAGTTCAAGAAGTCACAAACCCTCTTGTTGGTTAGACAAGGGACAAGGTAACCTAATGCTTTCATGGACATCATCTTGTGTGTACATCATTCTATGTCTATGGATATCCTTGTTTGTTCCTTGTGGGACTAACCCGTGTAGGTATTGAAAGTGCAACTCACTCCAATGGATTGCTCCGAATGATCTACATCAACATTGAGCATCCACATCTTCAACACCTACATGAATTCATCATCGACAAAACCCAAGGTTAGTTCATCCCTCTTAGGGGGGATATCACATCTAGGGGGAGCTTTACTCTAAGAATTGAGCTAAAGCAACTCTAACGATGTGAACACAACAATGCTTTATGTAAAAGTGGTAACCCCACTTGTGTTTAAACGATGAGTATGACCTATGATCAAATGTTCTCATTTGACTCCTAAGTCAATATACTCATATATAGATGACCTAGTCATCGTCAATTGCTTGATAGATGCTAGAATGGTTGTGCATGCTTTGCCACATATTTCAGCTGCCATTTTATTGTGTGAGCATGCTAGTTGCATATTTTACTCATTCGAGATCATCCACTTGTTGCTTTGGTTGTTTGGCTCTTTCTCTTTTGCCAAGTGGATGGACAAGAATGCCTAAGAACCTCCTCTAGCTATCTATGCTTTTCTCATCTCAAACTCTATTCATGCTACATCACAAAGTTTGATCAAGTCAGATTCGAACTACTCTATGTGAGGAGCACTCGGAGTCCCCGATTCATCATAGACTTAAACTTCCAAAACCTCTTTGTGCATTTCGGTCTAACCGAGTCATCCAATTCGGTCTGACCGAGTTCACTAAGTTGATTTGGGTTTTCATCTCGATGCAACTGATTTGAACACTTCGGTCACACCGAGTTGCAGCAACCGCTTGCGATTCTGCATCTCGGTGCCACCGAGTTGTTCCACTCGGTCACACCGACAAGGTCGGGATATAAATAACCCTGGGTGAGATTTTGGAAATTTCTTCAAAACCCCTCAGCCCGCGCGCGTCCTGCTCTACCTCCTCGGGTCTCCGGATCGTCTCCTCGCCGCCAGCGACCTCCCTCCGCTGGATTCTGCCGCTGTTGATGGAATCTGCTCCGCCATCACCGCCGTAGTGAACACCCGCTATGTGTTCGACCCCTTGTGCTTTCCATTCACCTCCGATTCTAAGCACGAGGACAATGCCATGTTTCTTGCCACGGATGAAATAAATCTATCCAGAGAAAACTTCCTTAGGCTTAGTTTGGTTCAAAAAATTTAGGGTTAGCTCTCCGTTGAACTCATCTCGGACCGACCGAATTGTAGAAATCGGTCTCACCTATTTGGCTTAGGCCATTGCGCATGCGCTTTTCGGTCTGACCGAAAATTGCAAATTGGTGTGACCGAGTTCAATTCTCTATGAAACCCTAGCAATCTATGTGCCACCAAACTGTGACTCGGTCTGACCGAGTTCACTAGTTTACGTGCCAAATATTTCTTCGGTATCATCGAGTTTATCAATTCGGTAGCTCTGAGATCATTTCTGTACAGAACTAAAACTAAGTTTTTGACTCATTTGTTTTGCAAAACCTCTGTACTTTGTGATGCTCATCTATTCTACCTCATCTATATCTATTCATAGGGTCTGCTGTCAGTTTCCCTGCAAAGATGTCTGACCAGAGTGATAGCCAGAATAAGTCTGAAGAGCAAGTGCATCTGAGTGTGGGCACTAGTACCTCAAGCAACTATGATGAGGGTAGCAGGAGCACACCAAGTAACCTGCCCAAGGCAGCCACTAGATCAAGGAAGAAGAGAACCTCATACTATCAGGATGAGGATTATGTTGCAGTTGAGGATAAGGCCACCTCAAAGAAGAAAGTGATGAAGGAGTATGGCACTGCTGCTTCAACAAAGCCTGGCCTGAACAGGAAGGCACCAACAAGGAGAGTTCCAACATCCAAGGCAAGAAAAGTTGCCACAGGAAAAACCATGAAATTCACATTAGAAGAAGAAGAGGGCAAGAACCACTGATGACCCACAAGTGTAGGGGATCACAACAACTTTCGAGGGTAGAGTATTCAACCCAAATTTATTGATTCGACACAAGGGGAGCCAAAGAATATTCTTAAGTATTAGTAGTTGAGTTGTCAATTCAACCACACCTGGATAACTTAGCATCTGCAGCAAGGTATTTAGTAGCAAAGGTAGTATGATAGCAATGGTAGCAGTGGTAAAGGTAAAGGTAGCAGTGATAGCAGTATTGTAGTGATTGTAACAGTACCAACGGTAAAGTAAATAAGCGAAGCACAATATATGAAAAGCTCATAGGCATTGGATCAGTGATGGATAATTATGTCGGATGCGATTCCTCATGTAATAGCTATAACATAGGGTGACACAGAACTAGCTCCAATTCATCAATGTAATGTAGGCATGTATTCCGAATATAGTCACACGTGCTTATGGAAAAGAACTTGCATGACATCTTTTGTCCTACCCTCCCGTGGCAGCGGGGTCCTAATGGAAACTAAGGGATATTAAGGCCTCCTTTTGATAGAGTACTGGACCAAAGCATTAGCACTTGGTGAATACATGAACTCCTCAAACTACGGCCATCACCGAGAAGTATCCCGATTATTTTCACTTCGGGGTTGTCGGATAATAACACATAATAGGTGACTATAGACTTGCAAGATAGGATCAAGAACTCACATATATTCATGAAAACATAATAGGTTCAGATCTGAAATCATGGCACTCGGACCCTAGTGACAAGCATTAAGCATAAAAAATTCATAGCACCATCAATCTCAGAACATAGTGGATACTAGGGATCAAACACTAACAAAACTAACTTGATTACATGGTAAATCTCATCGAACCCATCACCGTCCAGCAAGCCTACGATGGAATTACTCATGCACGGCGGTGAGCATCATGAAATTGGTGATGGAGGATGGTTTATGATGACGGCAGCGATGAATCCCCCTCTCCGGAGCCACGAACAGAATCCAGATCAGACCTCCCGAGAGGTTTTAGGGCTTGGCGGCGGCTCCGTATCGTAAAATGCGATGAAACTTCCTCTCTGATTTTTTCCTCCGCAAAATGGAATATATGGAGTTGGAGTGGAGGTCGGTGGAGCAGCAGGGGGCCCACGAGATAGGGGGCGTGCCCTATAGGGGGGGCACCCTCGTGGATAGGGTGTGGGCCACCTGGCCTTCATCTTTTGCCAGTATTTTTTATATTTTTCGAAACTTATCTCCGAGGATTTTCAGGTCATTCCGAGAACTTTTGTTTCTGCACAAAAATAACACCATGGCAGTTCTGCTGAAAACAGCGTCAGTCCGGGTTAGTTCCATTCAAATCATGCAAGTTAGAGTCCAAAACAAGGGCAAAAGTGTTTGGAAAAGTAGATACGTTGGAGACATATCAACTCCCCCAAGCTTAAAACTTTGCTTGTCCTCAAGCAATTCAGTTGATAAATTGAAAGTGATAAAGAAAAACTTTTACAAACTCTGTTTGCTCTTGTTGTTGTAAATATGTAAAGCCAGCATTCAAGGTTTCAGCAAAGATTATGAACTAACCATATTCTCAATAACACTCAGGTCTCATGTTTACTCATATCAATGGCATAATCAACTAGCGAGCGATAATAATAAAACTTGGATGACAACACTTTCTCAAAACAATCATAATATGATATAACAAAATGGTATCTCGCTAGCCCTTTCTGAGACCGCAAAACATAAATGCAGAGCACCTTTAAAGATCAAGGACTGACTAAACATTGTAATTCATGGTAAAATAGATCCAGTCAAGTCATACCCAATATAAACTAACAGTAATGCATACAAATGACAGTGTGCTCTCCAGCGGGTGCTTTTTAATGAGAAGGTGATGACTCAACATAAAAGTAAATAGATAGGACCTTCGCAGAGGGAAGCAGGGATTTGTAGAGGTGCCAGAGCTCGATTTTAAAACAGAGAGATAAATAACATTTTGAGCGGCATACTTTCACTGTCAACGCAACAACTATGAGATGGCGATATCTTCCATACTACGTGCATTATAGGCGGTTCCCAACAGAATGTTAAAGTTTATACTTCCCACCACCAACAAGCATCAATCCATGGCTTGCTCGAAACACCGAGTGCCTCCAACTAACAACAATCCTGGGGGAGTTTTGTTTAATTATTTTGGTTTGATTTGATCTTTTGGATCATGGGACTGGGCATCCCGGTTACTAGCCATTTTCTCGTGAATGAGGAGCGGAGTCCACTCCTCTTGAGAATAACCCACCTAGCATGGAAGATACAGATAGCCCTAGTTGAAACATGAGCTGATCGAGCATACAAAACAGAATTTCATTTGAAGGTTTGGAGTTTGGCACAAACAAATTTACTTGGAACAACAGGTAGATACTGCGTATAGGAAGGTATGGTGGACTCATATGGAATAACTTTGGGGTTTATGGAGTTTGGATGCACAAGCAGTATTCCCGCTTAGTACATGTGAAGGCTAGCAAAAGACTGGGAAGCGACCAACTGAGAGATCGACAACAGCCATGAACATGCATTAAAATTAATTTACACTAAGTGCAAGCATGAGTAGGATATAATCCACCATGAACATAAATATCATGAAGGCTATGTTGATTTTGTTTCAACTACATGCGTGAACATGTGCCAAGTCGAGTCACTCAATAAATTCAAAGGAGGATGCCATCTCATCATACCACATCACAATCATTTTAATAGCATGTTGGCACGCAAGGTAAACCATTATAACTCATAGCTAATTAAGCATGACATAAGCAACTATAATCTCTAAATGCCATTGCAAACATGTTTATTCATAATAAGCTAAATCAGGAACGATGACCTTATCATATTTACAAAAACAAAAGAGGTCGAGTTCATACCAGCTTCTCCCATCTCAATCAGTCCATCATATATCGTCATTATTGCCTTTCACTTGCATGACGGAACGATGTGTATAATAATAAGAGTGCACGTGCATTGGACTAAGCTGGAATCTGCGAGCATTCAATTCAAGAGAGGAGACAAAGTAATATGGGCTCTAAGTTAAAACAAGAATCATGCATATGAGAGCCACTAAACATTTTCAATATGGTCTTCTACTCTTGACCCCCAAAGAAAAGGAAGAAATAAAACTATTTACACGGGAAAGCTCCCAACAAGTAAAAGAAGAACGGGAAATCTTTTGGGGTTTTCATTTAATTATTGCTATAGGCTTGGAATTTAAACTAATTAATGTTTTTGGTTTTTCTTAAGGTTTATCTAACACATAAGAAGAAAGCAGAAAAATAAATTAAACTAGCATGGATAGTACAATGAAAGAGTATGAGCACCGACGACTAGAATAGTGTGTGAACATGAATGTAAAGTCGGTGGGAAATACGTACTCCCCCAAGCTTAGGCTTTTAGCCTAAGTTGGTCTATGGCTATGGATAGCGGCTACTCTCCCTGGTATACTGAGAAGTGTCCTCGTATTGCCATCGGTTAGCGATCTCCTCTGGATCCCACTGATAGGATGATGGACGATATGGGTCCAGTGGTGGTTCCAGCTCAGGTTCTGGAGCTGATGTCTGGCCTCGGTACGCGTACACCGCTTCCGGCGAGACAAGGTAGTGTCCTGCAGTTAAATCAAACAGAGAAGGTGCAGATAGGGTAATAATCTCATGGTGTTTCTTATTAAATCTCAGGTCATACAGAAGCATCTTATCATCATTGTAAACAATAAACTCATGCGCTACCATGCTCCTGTAATCTAAAAAGGTAAGAGGCAAAGATGTCTCCTCTTCCTCATCATGTCTAATAGGCATCTCAAAGTATCTAGCAAGGCGTGCATCATAGATGCCTCCAAAGATGGGGCCCTTTGTACTGTTTAGACTTAACCGTTTAGCAATAACAGCACCCAAACTAAAAGTGTTATCACCTAATAAGGCATGGAGCAGAAAAATAATATCAGGAACATTGAAGTTTCCACTATTTCCATGACCAATTAAGCATCGACTAGCAAATAAGGCAAAATATCGTAAAACAGGAAAGTGTATGCTAGTGATTCTTTCCTCAGAACCATTCTTCGATTCCTTTACAGCAATAGTATCAACAAAACCATCCACATCTTTACGATGTGGTTCATCTAAACTACCCTCAAAGGGTATTCTACAAACCGCGCAAAAATCATGTAATGGCATTTCCTTAGCCTCATCATATAAATTAAAAGATACTGAAGGAGGTGAATTCTTAGGGTGATAATAAAAGTTTTGCATGAAAGTATTGGTAAGTAAGAGGTATTGTTTGATCTGGTCGTGGAGGAAGTCGATGAGGCCAGCATTTTTAACCAAAGAATAAAAGTCTTCATAAATCCCAGCTGCTCTCAAGAAATTATTACATGGCCACTCACAAGGCCTTACTTCCGCTATGCGAGGAAGATTATACTTGGACCTTTCTTTCTCCTTAGCTTGCTTATAATTGGAGCCTTGGCTAGAAGAGCCCCTCAATAACCACCTCTTCATCTTTCTGAAAATTCTGAAGTTTTTAGTGACTTCAAAATAAAAGGAAATAAAACTGAACAAGATTGATAGCAACTACTCCTACAAGTGCCTAGAGCCTATATCATGCATTAAAATCACTTGGGACCTCATAAATTTGACATGCAAGCTCAAGAACAGGGTCACGTATGTAGCAAAAATTTGCAATGAATAAAGCACTAGAACAAAAACTAATTGGACCAATGGAGGAGTCACATACCAAGCAAAAATCTCCCAAAGCAGTTTTGTGAATGGGGTTTAAGCAAGGAGATCGAAAATCATAGCAAAATGAGCTGGACCTCGTGCTTGAGCTAGATGATGATTTTTGTGGGAGAAAGAAGAAGTGTGTGGGTGCAGGAATAAGTGGAGGGGGTCCACCATGGGCCCACGAGACAGGGGGCGCGCCCTCCACACTCGTGGCCAGGTGCTTGACCCCCTGCAGTATTCTCAGTGCCTAAAATCCTCAAATATTCCACAAAAAAATCATACTAAATTTGCAGGGCATTTGGAGCACTTTTATTTTCGAGATATTTTTTATTGCATGGATAATTCAGAAAACAGACAAAATATTTTATTTCTACTTTATTTATTCTAAGTAACAGAAAGTAAAAAGAAGGTACAGAAGGTTGTGCCTTCTAGTTTCATCCAGCTCATGATCATCAAAAGGAATCCACTAACAAGGTTGATCAAGTCTTGTTAACAAACTCATTCCAAATCACATAAAACCAGAGAAATTTCGAAGTGACACTAGGTTACCTCAACGGGGATATGAACATCCCTAATGATAAGAATATCATACTTTTTCTTTGCAGTTGGAAGAGGAAATTCAAAATCTCCAAATATAATTGATGGAATTTTCCCAATAGAATTTATGCTGTGAACTTGAGGTTGTTTCCTCGGAAAATGTACCATATGCTTATTTCCATTAACATGAAAGGTGACATTCCTTTGTTGCAATCAATAACAGCACCTATAGTGTTTAAAAAGGGTCTACCAAGGATAATCGACATACTGTCGTCCTCAGGAATATCAAGAATGACAAAGTCTGTTAAGATAGTAACGTTCGCAACAACAACAGGCATGTCCTCACAAATGCCGACGGGTATAGCAGTTGATTTATCAGCCATTTGCAAGGATATCTCAGTAGGTGTCAACTTACTTAATTCAAGTCTACGGTACAAGGAAAGAGGCATAACACTAACACCGGCTCCTAAATCACATAAGGCAGTTTTAACATAATTTCTTTTGATGGAGCATGGTATAGTGGGTACTCCGAGATCACCAAGTTTCTTAGGAATTCCACCTTTAAAGGTATAATTGGCAAGCATGGTGGAGATTTCAGCTTCAGGTATTTTCCTTTTATTAGTGATGATATCTTTCATATTTTAGCATAAGGGTTTGTTTTAAGCATATCAGTTAAGCACATGCGTAAGAAAATAGGTCTAATCATTTCAGCAAAACGCTCAAAGTCCTCCTCATCCTTTGTCTTGGATGGTTTAGGAGGAAAAGGGATGGGTTTCTGAACCCATGGTTCTCTTTCCCTACCATGCTTCCTAGCAACAAAATCTCTCTTGTCATAACATTGGTTTCTTGATTGTGGGTTATCAAGATCAACAGCAGGTTCAATTTCTATATCATTGTTATTACTAGGTTGAGCATCTACATGAACATCATTATTAGCATTATCATTAGGTTCATGTTCATCTCCGGATTGTGTTTCAGCGTCAGAGATAGAAGTATCACTAGGATTCTCAGGTGTTTCTACATTAGGTTCTCTAGAAGCATGGAAAGTACTATCATTTTTCTTTTTCTTCTTCTTAGAAGAACTAGGAGCTTCTAGGTTATTATTCTGAGAATCTTGTTCAATTCTCTTAGGGTGGCCTTCAGGATACAAAGGTTCCTGAGTCATTTTACCAGTTCTAGTAGCCACTCTAACAGCAAAATCAGGTTTATTATTTAATTCGTCTAGCAATTCATTCTGAGCCTTAAGTACTTGTTCATCTTGAGTGGTGACCATAGAGACATGTTTACTAGTAAGTTTAAGTTCACCCTTAACTCTAGACATATAATCAGTCAAGCGTCCAATCATATAAGCATTATTTTTCAACTGTCTACTAACATAATCATTAAAATTTGCTTGTTTATCCATAAAGTCATCAAACTCATCTAAGCATTGGCTATGAAACTTAGTAGACGGGATTTCAACTTTATCATATCTATAGAGAGAATTTACCTTCACTACCTGTGTCAGTTTATCAAGACGATATGTTTCTTCAACAGGCGGTATATTAAGACCATGTATTTCTTCAATAGGAGGTAAATTCTTAACATCTTCAGCTTTAATACCTTTTTCTTTCATTGATTGCTTTGTCTCTTTCATATCTTCAAGACTGAGAAATAGAACACCTATTTTCTTCGGAGTAGGTTTAGGAATAGGCTCAGGAGTTGGCTCAATTGGTTCAGGAATTGTCTAAGGAATTGGCTCAGGAAGAGTCCAATTATTTTCATTCGTCAACATATTATTCAATAACAATTCAGCTTGGTCGGCTGTTCTTTCCCTGAAAACACAACCATCACAACTATCCAAGTGGTCCTTGGAAGCATCAATTAGTCCATTATAAAAGATATCAAGTATTTCATTTTTTAAGAGGATGATCAGGCAAAGCATTAAGTAATCGGAGAAGCCTCCCCCAAGCTCGTGGGAGACTCTCTTCTTCGATTTGCACAAAATTATATATTTCCCGCAAGGCAGCTTGTTTCTTATGAGCAGGGAAATATTTAGCAGAGAAGTAATAAATCATATCCTAGGGACTACGCACACAACCAGGATCAAGGGAATTAAACCAAGTCTTAGCATCACCCTTTAATGAGAACGGAAATATCTTAAGAATATAATAATAGCGAGACTTCTCATCATTAGTAAACAGGGTGGCTATATCATTTAACTTGGTAAGATGTGCCACTACAGTTTCAGATTCGGTGCCATAGAAAGGATCAGATTCAACTAAAGTAATAATCTTAGGATCAACAGAGAATTCATAATCCTTATCAGTAACACAGATAGGTGAAGTAGCAAAAGCAGGGTCATGTTTCATTCTAGCATTCAGAGTCTTTTGTTTCAGCTTAGCTAGTAGTTTCTTAAGATCTGATCTATTATTGCAAGCAAGAAAATCTCTAGCAGTTTCTTCATCCATAAGATAACCCTCAGGAACAACAGGCAATTCATAATTAGGGGGAGAACCTTCATCATCACTTTCATCAATAATTTCATTTTCAATAATTTCATTCTCCCTAGCCCTAGTAAGTTGTTCATCAAGAAATTCACCTAATGGCACAGTAGTATCAAGCATAGAAGTAGTTTCATCATAAGTATCATGCATAGCAGAAGTGGCATCATCAATAACATGCGACATATCAGAATTAATAGCGGCAGCAGGTTTAGGTGTCGCAAGTTTACTCATAACAGAAGGAGAATCTAGTGCAGAGCTAGATGGCAGTTCCTTACCTCCCCTCGTAGTTGAGGGATAAATTTTAGTTCTTTGATCTTTCAAGTTCTTCATAGTGCTCGACAGATATAAATCCCAAGTGACTCAAAGAATAGAGCTATGCTCCCCGGCAACGGCGCCAGAAATTAGTCTTGATAACCCACAAGTGTAGGGGATCGCAACAGCTTTCGAGGGTAGAGTATTCAACCCAAATTTATTGATTCGACACAAGGGGAGCCAAAGAATATTCTTATGTATTAGCAGTTGAGTTGTCAATTCAACCACACCTGCATAACTTAGTATTTGCTGCAAGATATTTAGTAGATAGTAATGGTAGCAGTGGTAAAGGTAAAGGTAGCAGTGATAGCAGCAATGTAGTGATTGTAACAGTAGCAACGGTAAAGTAAATAAGCGAAGCACAATATATGAAAAGCTCGTAGGCATTGGATCAGTGATGGATAATTATGTCGGATGCGATTCCTCATGTAATAGCTATAACATAGGGTGACACAGAACTAGCTCCAACTCATCAATGTAATGTAGGCATGTATTCCGAATATAGTCACACGTGCTTATGAAAAGAACTTGCATGACATCTTTTATCCTACCCTCCCATGGCAACAGGGTCCTAATGGAAACTAAGGGATATTAAGGCCTCCTTTTAATAGAGTATCGGACCAAAGCGTTAGCACTTGGTGAATACATGAACTCCTCAAACTACGGTCATCACCGAGAAGTATCCCGATTATTGTCACTTCGGGGTTGTCGGATCATAACACATAATAGGTGACTATAGACTTGCAAGATAGGATCAAGAACTCACATATATTCATGAAAACATAATAGGTTCAGATCTGAAATCATGGCACTCGGGCCCTAGTGACAAGCATTAAGCATAGCAAAGTCATAGCAACATCAATCTCAGAACATAGTGGATACTAGGGATCAAACCCTAACAAAACTAACTTGATTACATGGTAAATCTCATCCAACCCATCACCGTCCAGCAAGCCTACGATGGAATTACTCACGCACGGCGGTGAGCATCATGAAATTGGTGATGGAGGATGGTTGATGATGACGATGGCGACGAATCCCCCTCTCCGGAGCCCTGAACGGACACCAGATAAGCCCTCCCAAGAGGTTTTAGGGCTTGGCGGCGGCTCCGTAACATAAAACGCGACGAAACTTCCTCCCTGATTTTTTCCTCTGCAAAACGGAATATATGGAGTTGGAGTTGAGGTCGGTGGAGCAGCAAGGGGCCCATGAGATAGGGGGGCGCGCCCTCTAGGGGGGGGCACCCTCGTGGACAGTGTGTGGGCCCCCTGGCCTTCATCTTTTGCCAGTATTTTTTATATTTTCCGAAACTTATCTGTGAGGATTTTCAGGTCATTCTGAGAACTTTTGTTTCTGCACAAAAATAACACCATGGCAGTTCTGCTGAAAACAGCGTCAGTCCGGGTTAGTTCCATTCAAATCATGCAAGTTAGAGTCCAAAACAAGGGCAAAAGTGTTTGGAAAAGTAGATACATTGGAGACGTATGAACCACACATGCAAAGGTTCTTGGAAAATCAACGATGGTGAGAGATTCAGAGGAAGAGGAAGAGGATGTTGCTCCAGCACCCAAGTCCCAAAAGCTTATGGGAGATGCAATCAAGTCAGGGGCTGCTGCTAAGCCCAAACCTGCTCCCAAAGCTGCTGCTCAGGCCACCAAGTCTGCACCAAAGAGAAGCACCAGAAATATACCTGCTGAAGAGAAGAACAAGGCCCCAGTGCCTGAAGTTGAAGAAGATGTTGAAGCCCAAGTGCTGAGCAATCTCAAACCAAAGATCCCAGACCACAATGACACTCATCCAGTGGCAGAGGACATGAGCATCAGGAAGGATGCAGGTCTGAGACTTTGAGGAAGAATGACCCTTATGCTGTGACAAGGAAAACTGCAGTGGACTACAGGTTCCACACCAAAGAACAACAATACTTCTATGAGACTATTCTGCTTGACAAGAAGCCAATTGTCTGTGACATGAGATGGGTTGACTGGACATACATCAGAGAGAATGAAGATCACTTCCCAGGAGTATATGACAGTTTCAAAGCTTGTGGAGTTGACAAGTTTGTTGGATAGAAGCTCACTAAGTGGAATGATGAGCTAATCATGCAATTCTACTCTACTGCTCATTTATATCCAGATGGAAGGATAGTATGGATGTCTGAAGGTATAAGGTTCCAATCAACTGTTGATGAATGGGCCAAATTGATCAATTCTCCAGCAGAATAAGAGGATGACCTGGATGTGTATGCCAAGAAGAAGAAAGACCACAACTCAATGGTAAGCATGTACAAGGAAATTCCTGATGAAGCCCTTGAAACTCATAAGTTTGGCTTAATGAAGTATCTATTGTCTGGTCTGCCTACAATCAACACCGTCTTGAGGCACACTCTATTGCCCAAGTCTGGAGATCATATGATGATAAGAGGACATTCAATCAACTTGCTGCATATTTTTTATGTTCCTCGGAAATTTAAGGTGATGAATCTGATTGTAGAGACAATCAAGAGGACAACTGCTGATCAGAAAAGGTCTTGCGGGTATGCTCCACAAATTCAGGTGCTCATCAACTCAAAGATGGGCACATGCACCTACTTGTTGGACAAGGAGCATTTACCACTCAGGCCAGAATTTGAAGACAACATAGTTGTGATGGATGAGAATGAACCTTCATCAGTGCAAGCACATGAGAAGAGAGCAAAGGCAAAGGCAGAAAGAGTTGCAAAAATGTCAACTTTTGAGGAAGCATCTCAGGTGTTCTTGAAGAGCAAACAAGATCAACTAGCCTATCTGATCCAATCTACTTTGAGGATTGAGAAGGGCTTGGCCACCCTGACTCAGAATCAGGAGAGCTTGGAGAGGATCATAGAGACCAAGTTTTATGATCTTGATCTGAAAGTCGCAGAGATACAGACAGCAGTAGAGCAGCTCTAGGAGGAAGCAGAGGAGAAGAAGGGAAAGGCAACTATAGATGCTTTTTCGAGAGTGTCAAGAGGTCAGAGGTATGATGTAGTGCCAGTACCAGATACTAGAGCCACCACATCAGCACCAGCAGCTACAGCTTCAGTGCCACCTCCAGCAGCCACTCCACCAGCTCTAGCTACATCAACTGATGCCTTCGTCCTGGGAGTCATCTCTACACCGCCTCATGAAGACCAAGCCTGAGAGACGCATAGCACTATGCATATTTGAACTTTTTGGTAACTTGTTGCCAAAGGGGGAGAAATATGTATAGATCATAGCCTTCGAGAGAGAGTGTTGCTTTTTGTGCTTTTTGGTCTCTCTTTCCATTTGAACTTTATTGTATGCTTGCTTAATACTTATGTCCTTGTGTGAGATACTTGAATGATCATGTGTTTGATCATATGCTACTTTAATGTGTGTTGGATGATATTATCTCTTATATCCCTATATGATCATTCACTTTGCTTGGTGATGAGTACATGCTTTTAATTGTTATCATTTTGAGCGCTCCACCAAGATGTATGTGACATGGAAGAGTGACCCATGATACTAATCGATTGTGCATTTGCGTTCAAAAGCAAATCTTAAATAATGCACAAATTTAGGAGGAGCTCTTGCTTATCACATACTTATCAAAGCGACGATGTACTTAAATCTTACTATCATTTGTCGAAGCTTTGATCTATATGTTGTCATCAATTACCAAAAAGGGGGAGATTGAAAGTACAATTATTCCTGGGTGGTTTTGGTAATGATTAACAACATATAGCTCATTGAACTAATGCTATTACAAGATGAATATTTCAGGAAAGTTCAATGATTGGCATGGCATGGATCAGGAATGTGGACCCCTCAAAATTCTAAGGACAAAGGATTGGCTCAAGCTCAAAGCTCAAGGACTCTACATTTTACTTTTAGTGATCCAAGATCACATTGAGTCCATAGGAAAGCCAATACTATTAAAAGGGGATGAGGTGTTGCTTAATGGCTTGCTTGATCTCAGGATGCTTAATGATATGCTCCAAAGCCCTCAACCACTTTCTCATATCCACATATGTCCCAAACCAAAAGTCAAACTCGGCCCCACCGATTTAATCTATCCGGCACCACCGAGTTCATTTGACATAGCCACTGCCAGAAACCTTAGTCATATCAGTCTCACCGATAGGGATCTCGGTCTCACCGAGATGGGATTGCAAACTCTTTGTTTCCCTTCGTAACGTTTCGGTCTAATCGAGATGAGGCGATCGGTCCCACCGAGTTCGCAATGCAAACTCCTTGTTTCCTTTTCGTAATGTTTCGGTCTCACCGAGGTGAGCGAATCGGTCCCACCGAGTTTGCCTGACCAACTCTCTGGTTAGCTTATTACCAAAGTCGGTCCCACCAAGTTTGTGTAATCGGTCAAACCGAGATTACGTTATGCCCTAACCCTAATGAAATCGGTCCCACCGAGATGACATGTCGGTCCCACCGAAATGCCTAACGGTCACATTATGAACTAAATCGGTTCGACCAAGTTTTATGATTCGGTCCCACTGAGTTTGGTAAATTGTGTGTAACGGTTAGATTTTGTGTGGAGGCTATATATACCCCTCGACCCTCTCCTCATTCGTGAGGAAAGCCATTAGAACGTGCCTACACTTCCACTACTCATTTTCTGAGAGAGAACCACCTACTCATGTGTTTAGGCCAAGATATTCCAATCCTACCATATGAATCTTGATTTCTAGCCTTCCCCAACTTGCTTTCCACTCAAATCATCTTTACACCAAATCCAATCCTATGAGAGAGAGAGTTGAGTGTTGGGGAGACTATCATTTGAAGCACAAGAGCAAGGAGTTCATCATAAACACACCATCTATTACCTTTTGGAGAGTGGTGTCTCCTAGATTGGTTAGGTGTCACTTGGGAGCCTCTGACAAGATTGTGGAGTTGAACCAAGGAGTTTGTAAGGGCAAGGAGATCGCCTACGTCGTGAAGATCTACCCTAGTTAGGCAAGTCCTTCGTGGGCGATCGCCATGGTGGGATATACAAGGTTTCTTCTTCGTGGACCCTTCATGGGTGGAGCCCTCCGTGGACTCGCGCAGCCGTTACCCTTCGTGGGTTGAAGTCTCCATCAACGTGGATGTACGATAGCACCACCTATCGGAACCACGCCAAAAACATCCATGTCTCCAATTGCGTTTGCATACTCCAGTCCCATCCCAATAAGCGGTGTTCATTCATGATGAAATAATAAAAGATATTGGGAAACTAGAGAATTCAAAACCGCCGCACCTCAGGTAGACATGGATCCAACCTATCCTCCCCGCATGAAAACCAATAGGGAGATGATGACACTTAAGACAGTGGAGATGCAGTACAAGTCAAAGTGAAAAGCAGCCATCTGATGATGATGGTTCCAATGATAATCCACCTGATTCACCACCAGTGCAGCAACAAAGAAGAAGTGAAAGAGGTAAAATTCCTTGTTTCAAGTATCCACCACATCAATATGTGTTCACGACTAATGTAGATGAGCCCTTATGCTAGGATGAGGCAATGCATAATGAGCACAATAATGAATGGTCAGAAGCCATGCAGGATGAGATGAAATACCTATATGAGAATGATGTATTTGAGTTGATGAATCTGGCGATGGGCAAGAAAACACTCAAGAACAGATGGGTGTATAGAGTGAAGACTGAAGAATCACCTCACATCCAAGATTCATGGCGAAAATAGTTTTTAAATGTTTGAGACAGAAAAGGGTATTGATTATGATGAAATATTCTATCAATTGGTCAAGATGTCTTCAACTGAGTTGTTCTTGGCATGGCTGATAACATGGACCTAAAAATTGAACAACTTGATGTGAACATAACATTCTTGCATGGTGACGTAGAGGAGGAGATATACATGGAGCAACTAGAAGGATTCATGATGGTATGCAAGGAAAACTTAGATTGCAAATTGAGGAAGAGCTTGTATGGCTTGAAGCAAGCTCCTCAACACTAGTACAAGAAGTTTGAGTCTTTTAGACTGGTCTTGGTTACATAAAGCAGAACCTGATCATTGTGTCTTGATAAAGAGATATGCCGAGGGTGATTTAATTTCTTGATGTATGTTGATAACATGCCGATTTTTGAAAATGGCTCTCCTCAGGAAGGCATTGAGTAAATCATTTTCCATGAAGTATTTAGGATCAGCTAAGCAAATACTTGGTATGAAGATCTCCCGTGATAGGTCAAAGAAGTTGCTTTGGCCCTCATAGGAAAGATACATTGAGAAGGTTTTTGGAAGTTTCAGTATGAAGGATGCAAAATATGTTACCTCCCTGCTTGCAGACCGCCACAAATTGAATTCTGAACAATGTCTTACAAGCAAGAAGAAGTGAAAAGAAATGAGTGAAGTACCATACCAATCTCCTCCATGTATTAAGTTTCATCCTAAGTTTTAGTTGACATAACTTACTCCATGTATGCATACACCTATGTTTCCTTCTCAGTGATATGTGAATTAGTGCATAGAGTTTTTTTTTCGGAAAGGGAAACACCCTGGCCTCTAACCGTTAAAATTACTTTATTTCAATTGTAATGTATCAAATCACAGTTAAATCGGTGCTAGTTCCTAACACATATACCAACTAACGCTAACCCTAAACCCTAACCGTTAAACACTAGTTAGTTTTCTCACTGGTAAGTGATCAACTTTCATATGAAATATTTTAAGTTATATTTTTGCCGGAAAATATTTAAGTTGGAATATGAGTTTTTTCGACAAAGAGTGGATTTTATTAACTCAAAATAAAGTATCAAGTGGACACAACCAACACCAACATGCACACACAAGTAAACAAGCCATCAAAGAGTAAACTCATACAAAACCAAAGCTATGCCTAAATGAGGGAAAAATAACAAATGCCAAAGCGATCAAAACAACGATCGGCAAACTAGCTACATCAACGGCCATATTCGTATCAACCATCTCTTGACACCACAAGGACACCGATGTTCTTCAACTGCAACGCCTTCAGGAAGGGAACAACGCGCAAGCGCCGGCGTCACAGGATCCAACCAAAGGCCGGATTCTAGGGTTCCACTCTTAAGTTCGGATATGATAAATGAAAAAGAAGTGTTCATAAACAAAATACCAAAGACTTTCACCGCCAAAATTGTGCTGAAGACATAGCGGCCGTATACTTGTATGATTGGCACTGATCACATGGCTGATTCAGTTGACGAGGATTAAGAAACTAACTTGTACTTGCATACACATTTGATGCCTTGGTGTCTTTGTCAGAGTAATCCCAACATCATAACTCAAAAGCACAAGCATCTAATACAACTATCAAGTAATAATCATGCATGTTCTCTCAAAAATAAATTAGGATTCCAACTAGTAATATGGTGCTAGTCGTCGTTTGACCTCAGATTAAGAAGCAAACAACTGGATGCATATTGTGTGACTGCTTTAATGTTTAGCTCGATCATATGGCCAGTTAGTTAGAATGACACAGCCAGTTGCGGCGGTGCAAGAATAGGAGCGAGTTAGAGGCTTGCAGTTAGAGACTGTTTCGAACTTATAATTAGTGGTGGCTAACGTGACATCCAGCACTAACTAAGGAATAATCATAAAGTAAATATAGTCCGGCTTTAGCTTTTCAGCTACTCGCCTACGTTGAGAACTGTACGGTCCGAATGTAGGTAGCCAAGAAATTGGAAAGTACGGCTGCGTCTTCTCTGGTGCGAAAAAACATAAATTGGCCAAGCAGAAAAAGCGAAATATCATAAACATTCACCCTTTCCAAATCAGTTCAAAAGTAGAAGCCCTCTTGCAGTAACATTTGTGGCGGTGAACAAAAGCAGGCTATTTTTAGCTGCTACTACTAGCTATATAGACTTGGTAGAGTAGTCCCTGGAAGAATGTCAAATCGGTTGTTCCGTTAACCTATCATTCTGAGTGTACTTAATTAAGAAACGAGGTAGGAGAGCTCGGTCGATCTGACCTGCATTTGATGATTAGAACGCGTAAGTCAATCTGTGGAGGTTGCAGCCATGTGCACCCATACGATCGTTGGAAACGCGATCTCATACGTTAACACGACAATCATTCTTCTCCATCTGAACCCGTACCCGGCCGGCCTCATTCATAAGCTAGCTAGATTCCTATTTAAGCACCACCATCGTCGCCATCATTCCTCACCTCCAAACCCACTCGACCGCCGGAATACCTAAGAAGCTAGCTACCTGCGAAGATCAACTCTCGACCAGAGAGATGGCAGCTGGGATGCGCTTTCTGCAGCTGTTCGCCGCCGTTCTCGCGTTCAGCTTCGTGCCGGCCAAGTCCGACTACTGGCATCAAGCCTACGCCACGTTCTACGGCGGCGCCGACGGTGCGGAAACAATGGGTAAGCCAGATAATCAAGCCTTAACTCCGGCTTGCTCCGGCACCATCATTTTGCCCAATGTTACTTATCTATGCAAATACGCAATGCAATGCTTGTGTGCATGTCTGACTTTATCTGCATGTGCAATGTGCAGGTGGCGCATGTGGGTACGATAACCTGTACGCTGCGGGCTACGGGCTCAACAACGCGGCGCTGAGCACGGTCCTGTTCAACAACGGCTTGTCGTGCGGGCAGTGCTACCTCATCACCTGCGACACCAGCAAGTCGAATATGTGCAAGCCCGGCACGTCCATCACTGTGTCCGCCACCAACTTATGCCCTCCCAACTGGGCTCTCGCCAACGACAACGGTGGGTGGTGCAACCCTCCCCGCGAACACTTCGACATGTCCCAGCCCGCCTGGGAGAACCTCGCCATCTACCGTGCCGGCATTGTCCCCGTCCTCTACCAGCGAGTCGCGTGCCAGAGGCAGGGTGGCCTGCGGTTCACCATCAGCGGCTTCAACTACTTCGAGCTGGTGCTGGTGACCAACATCGCCATGAGCGGGTCGATCAAGAGCATGTCGGTGAAGGGGACCAACACGGCGTGGATTCCGATGTCCCAGAACTGGGGCGCTAACTGGCAGTGCCTAGCGGGGCTGAAAGGGCAGGCGCTCAGCTTCGCCATTACCTCCTCCGGCGGCCAGTACAAGGTCTTCCAGGACGTTGTGCCGGCCTGGTGGCTGTTCGGACAGACCTTCTCCACCTGGCAACAGTTCGACTACTAGCTATAATATTTGTATAATTCGTATTACTACTACTATCAGTTCGCTTCGTTTAGGGCGAACATGCATGGAACTCTCCAGACGCATACTCATTATTTCTTCGATCTCTTTTGATTCTTCAGCTCGTTGCCCATCGAGTGGCAGCAGTAGATTTGAATTGTAAAATCTGTAATCCACGACCACCTATAGCTATTAAAGGATTATTTGGCGTGGAACAATATCGATCCCCACTCTGTCTCCACCATGTAAAACAGTATATATACATGCATGTGTAACTATATATCGTCCATGTGCTGCTGAGTGATGACATGCTGGAAGCTGCTCGCCATGTCTAAGTCAGATTCCTCGCGACCGTGCTGCAACAATAAGGCAACAACAACCGGACTGAACCGGGAGCACATGCGAGACAATGTCAACTCCTCGTCGGCGCGCAACAATGTCAACCCGTCTACGCAAAGGCCGACTGGCTTGGACACGGCGGCGCTTAATTTGCTCGAACGGAGAAGACACCATGGTCTCCGAGTGAGACGAGTAACTGCTCCGACGAGACGTCTGCTGGTGATTGTAGCGATGATGTTTACGATGATTTCGATTGGGGGTTGGGATATCTATTCAGGTAGGGTTGCGTTTCTTCATGTTCTACGAGGAGACGATACACGGACATGGACTAGGGGAGGGACGGGAGTAGCTCTCGTGGCTAGCATATGCTTACGGAAGTTTGACCTCTACATCTCGAAGCCCTATAAGTGGAAAGAGTTAAATGGTTTTGTTATAGCCTACAGTGCTAAATTTTGCTCCGTTGGATCATGGTAGGTGATTAGGGGAGCTCCTATTTCTAGGGGGGCTGCTATGCCTGCCAGATCCTATTCGGCGCCCAGCCGATATAGGTGTTTCCACAAACGGGCGCCTCCCACCCCCACCCCCCCTCATTCGCAACAAACGGGTTGGCCCATCTCCGCTTTCCGAAGGATAAAAAGGTGCAGGTGCGTGGAGAAGGATTCAAACTTCGCGATCTCATCGCTCCGTGGATACTGTACTTCCGCTGTTTATTTCTACGTATACGAAATGCCTTCTGTCCTTTTTATGTTTTTTTTCCTTTTTCTTCATTTCTTTTCCTGTTTCTTTTATATTTTTCTTTAATGCGTGAACACATTTCAAATTGATGCTTTTTTTGGGAATTGAAGAACTTTTTTCCAACTCACTGAACTTTTTTTTTCATTTTTATATGAACTATTTTCCAAATTAGAATGAACACTTTTTCAAATTCGATGCACTTTTCTAAAATTTGATGTTTTTTCATTTCAATGAACTTTTTTCAAATTCGATCAACTTTTTCAAACTCAATGAACTTTTTTCAAACGCAATCAACTTTTTTCCAAAGTCGATGAACTGTTTCCAAATTTGACGAACTTTTCCAAATGCGATGATTTTATTTCAAATTTGATGAAATTTTTCCAAATTCGATGAACTTTTTTTCAAATTCGATGAATTTTTTCAAATGCGGTGAACTTTTTTGAATGGGATGAACTTTTTTCAAATTCGGTGAACTTTTTTCAAATTCGATGAACTTTTACAAATGCGATGAACTTTTTAAAATGTGATGAACTTTTTTTAAATGCGATGAACTCTTTTGAATGTGATGAATTTTTTTCAAATTTGATGAACTCTTTTCATATTCGATAAACTTTTTCAAATGCTATGAACTTTTTTCAAATTCGATGAACTTTCTCCTAATTCACTGATTTTTTTCCAAATTCGATAAAGTTTTTCAAATGTGATGAACATTTTTAATTTTGATGAAATGTTTTCAAATTCGATGAACCTTTTCCAAATTCGATGAACTTTTTAAAAAAATTGATGATTTGTTTTTCAAATCCGCTGAATTTTTTCAATAGCGATGATTATTTTTTTTAGACTCGGTGAAATTTTTCTAATTATGATGAATTTTCTCAAAGTCGATGAACATTTCTTATATTCGATGAACTTTTCTCAAATTTGATGAACTTTTTTTCAGATTCGATGAACTTAAAAAAACCAATGATCTTTCATTCTTTTTTCTTAAAAAAATTCCTTTAATTTTTTCTAGAAAAGTGCACATATTCAGCAAAAAAAGGAAATAAAAAAGATGAAAAAAATCGTAAGGGAAAAAGAGAGAAAATTAAAAAATAAATTGTTTGGAAAGCTTCCCACATCGGGGACTTTGCGAGCTGGAGAAATAATAAAAGAAAGCAAACGAGGGTTGTGAGCGTAGATCGTTGGATGGCGTAGTGGTTCATGCACCCCATATGTGAGCGAGAGTTCCCGACTTCGAATCCCACTCCACGAGTGAAGGTTTTCTGGGCCGGCCCACTAGAGGTCTCCTTCAGGCGCCAGGGAGCTGTTCGGGCGCTTAGCGCACCGAATAGGAGCTCTCCTCGTGTTCAGCGAGTTGAGTCTTATGACAAACTGAAGCGCGCGAGGATATGGGCTGGCCCAGTTAGCGGTAGGTACACTGCCTCATTTTCTTTTCGGGGTTTTTACATGTTTTTGTTTCGTTTTTTGATTCCTATATTTGTTTTATTATCACTTTTAAATATTCTAAAGATAAATAATACAAAATTCTACTTCACATAATATTTGTAAAAAATGCAAATCATGCTTTGAAAAATGTTGAATGTGTATACAAAAAATGTTGATTATGTATTAAAAAGATGACGAAATTTCTTGATCATGTACATAAAAATGTTAATCAAGAATTATTAAAAATGTTTAACAAGTATCAAATGTAGAATGACTATTTGAAAATTTTTGAACAAGTATTTAAGAAATATTTAATAAGTATTTAAAACGTTGAACAAGTATTTGAAAAATGTTGAACTTGTCTACAAAAAATGTTGAATGTGTATACAAAAAATGTTGATCAGTTATTAAAAATATGATGAATGTTAATCAAGCACTTAAAAAAATGTTGAACAAGTATATGAAAAATGTTGATCAAGCATTTTAAAAATGTTAAATGTGTATAGAAAAAAATGTTGATCATGTACTAAAAATGAAGAAATTTGTTGATCATGTATAAAAAAAATTAATAAATCAATCGAAAAAATGTTAAACTAATATTTAAATAATTAATCAAGTATTTGGTAAATCTTAAATGTGTATAGAAAAAAATTCGACCAGGTGTTCAAAAAATGGTAATGTCGCATTTATAAAATGTTAATCAAGCATTTGGAAAACTGGTATATGTGTATTAGAAAAATGTTGTTGACATATAAACAAATGTAGAAGAAGAACCAAAAGACCAAAGAAAACCAAAAAAAGAAAATGCGAAAGAGAAGGAAAGAATTGGAGAAGAAAAAAGAAAAGAAACAAAAAAAACAAAGAAAATTGGCTCGAATCGCCTCAAATAGGACGCGCCTCTACTACTTACCATGAAGTGGATCGGCTCACTCCCTACTTCTCCCATTTCCTGTGCAATTTCTACTACCCATGCGCGCACGAATGGGTCGGCCTAACACGACGCGATGAAGGGAAAACCTTCAGCGAGAGCAAACTACGTGAGTTCCTATTGGACACTCTTTGCGCCCGACATCACCCAAACACACAGAAGACCAGCGACTGGAATGCACAGAGGACCAGCGACTAGGCCGGGCCACTAGCAGTGAATGAAAGGAGAGCGCGGCGTAAAAATGGCAGAAAAAAATGACAGGATGCCAGGAATCAAACACGAGACTTAACGGTAAAGAACCTATGCCACTAACCACTCCAGTCGTAGACTGCTTCTATCTTAGTCGAAATGTTATTTCTTTTAGTTCAGTACCAAAGCGCATACATTTTAAAATAATCTGTACACATTATCAAACGTTTCTTGGCAATTTTGCATATAAAATTTCAATATCAACTATTGTTTCGGAAACGAAAACAATTTTTGACTTTTCGACTTTTAATTTCCTCATTTTTTTGACGTTTAAATTCCGCATTTTTTTTTTGAAATTTGAATAAATTTCGAAATGACAAACATGTTTTAATATGTGAACAAATTTTAAAAATGTAAACATTTTTTGAAATGGCAAATGAAATTTGGAAATACGAACATTTTTTTGAAATCCGCAAAAGATTGTTTTATAAGCAACGATCTTTTGAATATTTGAACATTTCTTTGAAAATGATGATTTGTTTTGCAAAGACGAACAATCTTCAAAATATTGGAACACATTCTAAAGGTCCAAACCAATTTTGAGATAATGAGAACAAAAATTAACATTCCGAACAATTTTTGAACTCCAAACTTTTGAAAACACGAACAACATGAACAAAATTTGAAAAAATGTGAACCAATTTTCAGAATAAAAAATAAGATTCCGAACAAAATTTTAAAACACGATCAAAATTTATAAATTAGAACATTTTTTGAAATTTCCAAACAAATTTTAGAAATGCAAACATTTTATGAAATTCTAATATTTTATGAATTTTGTAACAAAATTTGAAAACAGGAAAATTTTCATACATTTTGAACAAAATTTTGGAAAATGCAATCATTTGGTAATTTCTGGAATTTTTTTGAAAAAGGAGAATAAATATGAAAAAAGAAACAGAAAAATTAAAAATCGAAAAAAAATAAAACGAAAAATAATAGAAAGCCGAAAAGGCAGGTACCGAAGGATGACTATTCCGTCTCGCTTAAAATAGTCACCGCGCCTATTCCGTAGCATGGCTATATCTCGCCTATGATACCGAAGGATCACTCGCCTCAGGTGCTCCTGCTACCAGGCCGGCCAGTAACGGGGTTTCTCTTTTGTTTTCTATACGTGTTCTCCGTATTGATTTTCATCAGGTTCCTTCGTTTTTTGGGGTTTTGTTTGTTTAGTTTTTATTTATTTTTTCTTTTCCTTCATTTTTTCAAATACATGTGACTTTTCTTAATACAGGTTAAAAAAATTTCATCTACACTCTGAACAATTTAAGATACACATTGAACATCTTTTAATACATGTTGACAATCTATCCGAATACAAGTTGAACATTTGGAAAATGCAAAATAATTTTTTGATATACATGTTGAATATTTTGCAGATACACGTTGAACTTTTTTTCGAATGCATGTTGAACATTTTTCAAACATTCAATATATTTTTTGAACACACATTTAACATTTTTCATAAATACCATGATTTATTTGACACTTGGAAAAGTTTTTTTGTGTGTTACAGAATATTTTATTAAAGTCCATGAACTTTTTATAAATGGTATGAAAAGATTTTTCAAGTCATATTAAAAAACGTTCACATTTTATAAAAATTATTTAAAAACGTCACGAACATGGTTGTGACACTTGTGGACATTTTTTTAATGTGTTGAACAACTTTTCATTCATATGAGCATTTGTTTACAAATTACATTTAAAAAAAATTAAGTTACATGAATTGTGTGTGGGGGGTGGGGGGACGAGGAAGCAAACCAACTGTTTGTTTTATAATGGGCCGGACTTTACAAGCTCATTCAGGCAAGCCGTTCTTCCATCTCGCTAGGGACAAGATAAAGACGCACTCCATATTCCGCGTGTGTAGGTAGCATGGAATTGTGGCCCAATAGAACTATGAGCTCTACTGGCTAAAACAAACCCAGCTTTGGATGCTACTAGAAAAAAGGCATTTCGTTTGAAATACTTTAAAAATCACTGAAAAATACTTAAAATTCATCCCAAATTTAGAAATATATACGAATGTAACATAAATTTTCAAGAATTTAGAAATGATTTTGAATTTAAAAATATATATTCATGGATTTTAAGACATATTCAGAATTTTTGAAAATGTTCAAGAATCGAAAAAAATCACATCCTGAAAACTATATATGAATTAAAAATGATAAAAAAATTCAGAAATGTTCGTGAATATGCAAATAAACTCAAATATTTTTCAAAAAATTCATTGATTCAATCAAGACCAAGATTGTTCTAAATTTTTGTGAATTATAAAAATTTAGGTGATTTTTTTAAAAAAAATATTCACGAAATTTCTAAAACGTTAATGATTTTTGAAAAAATCTAGAATTATAAAAGTGTTATGTAGTTTATCATGAATTTCAAAACGATCATGAAATTTAAAAATTGAAACAAAAAGTACCAAAGAAAATGGTAAAATAGTAATTGAGAAAACCGGACAAAAACCAGTTGAAAAGTGAACCAAGTAGGAAAGGAAAACCAAAACACTCACCAGAAAAACCAAACCAATACCGGAAAAAATGCAAGGAAGAAAAGGAAAAAGAAAAAACATGTTGAAACCGGTAGGAAGAAAAAACTAGAGAAACCGAAGAAAACCACATTATCTCTAACCTTTTATGGGTTGGCCGACAGGGTCTCGGTGTGGAATAGGAATTCATGTATGTGCATTGAGTAGTCTCTTGGCCGGCAATTGTCATGCTGTGTTCTTGGCACACATTTGTTTTTGGGCTACTAGCTTACCGCGTACTCCCTCCGTCCGGAAATACTTGTCATCAAAATGAATAAAAGGGGATGTATCTAGATGTATATTAGTTCTAGATACATCATTTTTTTATCCATTTTGATGACAAGTATTTTCGGACGGAGGGAGCATTAGTCTTTCGCACATTTTTCTCCTCTCGGCTTGTCCCAAATGATAATATAACAGTCAAGATAGTCACACTAAGAGTGAGAGAGAGAGAGCAAAGAGACATGGCAAATTGCTTGGTCAGTTTGATGTCTATCTAAATAGATGTTTGAGGATTTTACTCCAGCCTATCAATAAAACTCATGCTTAGCAGTTTCTGGCTTTATTTTCTCAAGAAAAGTCCACATATAAATCCCTAAACTAACCACTCGGTTTAATTTACAACCCTAATCTTTGATAATGGTCAAAATACATTCCCAAAAAGCCACGAGGTTCAAAACTCAACATGGGTTTGGTTTTTGTGTTGGTCAAGCGACTTTGACTGCAATCAATGCTGGTTGGGCACTACCAACCGGACATCTAATCCGGCACCTCTCTCTATACCCACCCTGGGCCCTCACCCACTCCATGCTGCCTAGGATGCCTCCACCTCGACCCCGACGACACCTGCTACGACACCAGTGGCCGGTGAAAGGAGGCGGCCCATGGTTGAGTACCCTGGCATTCATCGCCCCTCCCCTTACCGTAGTCGCGACCAAGCTCACCATTTGCTCAATTCGCAATGAGTTGAGACTATGTCGGACCGCATCGGTTACTCCAGTGAGGGAGGGAGTCGATCATGCCCTCCACATTCAGCATCTCCACCATCACAGGAAGTGTTGGTATAGGGATTGTGATGTTCTTTGCCAGATGATGATTTATTGTGTTGTTTTTGGAGTTGACTCGTTATAGCATCACAAAGATCACCGAGTCCAAACATGATGAAACTTTATGGTGATTTTTCTTGGACCAGAAGAGACCCTAAAATCTTCAGGGAGAGACCAAAATATGCATGAGGGAGCGACAAGATCACACGACGCGCCCTAGGGGTAGGCGCACCATCAGCACTTGTGGGGCCCACATGGCTCCGTTTGACCTAATCTCTGGCCTATAAATTCCCTAATATTCCGAAAAAATGGATCAAGGCCAGAAGCAATTTTTTCATCGCCACAAGCCTCTGTTCTTACGCGAACCCGCCTGGAGGCCTTTGTCGGTACTCGCCGGAGGGGGAAACCATTGGGGAGGCAATCTTCATTAACCTTGTTGCCTCCATGATGATGTGGGAGCAGTTCCTTCAGGACCTACGGTCCATAGCAGTAGCTATATGACTTTCTCTCTCTCTCTCTCTCTCTCTCTCTCTCTCTCTCTTTAATCTTCAATACAATGATCTCTTCAGAGATCTATTCGATGTAACTCTCACGGTTGTTTGTTTGGATCCAATGAATTGTGGGTTTATGATCAGATTATTCATTTGAAGTATTTGAATCCTTTTGAGATTTATTTATGTGTGATATTATAGCTTTGTATTTCTCTCCGATCTATCCGTCTTCTTTATCCAAGTAGATTGATTTATCTCAGTGGGGGTGGTGCTTGGTGGTAGGTTCAATCTTGCGGTGTCCTTATTGTATGATAGGAGGAGTTGCAAGACATGTATTATATTGTTGCTACTAAGGATAAAACGATGGGGTTCGAACATATTGCTTAGTCTTACTTTGTCTACATTATGTCATCTTGCTTAAAGTGTTACTCTATTTGTCATGAACTTAATACCTTGAGATGCATTGATGGATAGCGGTCTTGGGGTGGAGTAATAGTAGTAGATGCGGTTTGATTACACGGTGTACTTGTCATGGACGTAACGCCTATATATGAATCCTACCATGAAGAATCATCATAACTATGCTCTATTCTGTCAATATCCTAACAGTAATTTGTTTGCCCACCGTTGCTATGCTTATGAGAGAGATGCCTCTAGTGAACCTATGGCCCCCGGGTCCATTCTCCATATTTACTAAAACCCTAAAATTGCTCGTTGTTTTATTTTTATTTTATTTTATTTATATATCTACAACTATCATATTTAATCCTTCCAATTGGCGAGAACAAGGGGGTTGACAACCCTCTTGCCTTCATTGGGTGCAAGTATTTGCTTCGTGTGTGTGCAGGTACCGTTCACGTTGTTTGTGTGGTGTCTCCTGTTGGTATGATAAACCTTGGTCTTAACTAAGGGAAATACTTTTTGCTACTATACTACATCACCCTTCCTTTTTAGGGAATCTCAACAATATCACAAGTAGCAAGAAGAATTTCTGGCGCCGTTGTCGGATGGCTTCACCAAACAATCCAAGTTCCTTCGCTCACATTTATAAATTTTCTTGTTTTTACTTTCTTTGTCATTTTCCTTTTTATTTGCCATCTCTTTTTCATCTCCTCCTCCTTCTCTAAAAAAAATAAAATACTAAAACTATCTTGTGTGCTATCTTTGCTTGAATCGCCATCATGTCTACTCCAAAAAATACTAAGGTGTGCGATTTCTAAAATCCAAATAATAATGATTCTGTTAATTAGTACACCAATTGCTCCTCCCACCACTTGTGAGGAGTCATATGATATAAAAGGTGCTTTGTTAAATCTTGTTATGAAAGAAAAATTTGGTGGGAAGTCCTAATGAAGATGATGCATCCCATCTTAATACTTTCATTGAATTATGTGATATGCAAAAAATAAAAGATGTGGATAATGATATTGTGAAACTGAAATTATCCCCTTTCTCTCTTAGAGATCGAGCTAAACCATGGTTTTCATCTTTACATAAAAATAGTATTGATTCATGGTCAAAGTGTAAAGATGCTTTCATTGCTAAATATTTTCCTCCTGCTAAGATAATATCTTTTAGAAATCAAATAATGAAATTTAAACAACATGAGCAAGAACATGTTGCATAATCATGTTAAAGAATGAAATTATTGATACAAAATTGTCCCACACATGGATTGAGTTTATGGATGATGTGCAAAACTTTTATGCGGGACTAAACTTTGTTTCAAGAAACCTTCTATATTCAGCTGCAGGTGGAACATTTATGGGGAAAACACTTGGAGAAGCCACGAAGCTTCTCGAAACATGACGGCGAACTACTCCCAATGGCATACCGAGCGCGCTCCAACTAGTAAGAAGGTAAATTCTGTTAAGGAAGTATCCTCTTTAAGTGAGAAAATTGATGCTATCATGACTTTGGTAGCTACTAAAAATGCTCCAGTTGATCCCAATGATGTTCTTTTGTCTACTTTGATTGAAAAAAAAATAATGCTATTGATGTGAATTTTATCTCGAGGAACAATTTAAATAATAATGCTTATAGAGGAAATATCAATAATCCTAGACCATATCCCAGTAATTCCTATAATAATTATGTTAATTCCTATGGCAATTCATATAGTAGTACTACTACTACTACTACTACTACTACTACTACTACTACTACTACTACTACTACTACTACTAATAACAATAATAATAATAATAATAATAATAATAATAATAATAATAATAATAATAATAATAATAATAGGATACCTTCCGAACAAGAGGACTGAAAGGAAATATGCCCTAGAGGCAATAATAAAGTTATTATTTATTTCCTTGTATCATGATAAATATTTATTATTCATGCTAGAAATGTATTAACCAAAACTTAGTACATGTGTGAATACATAGACAAAACATAGTGTCCCTGGTATGCCTCTACTTGACTAGCTCGTTGATCGAAGATGGTTATGTTTCCTAACCATAGACATATGTTGTCATTTGATGAACGGGATCACATCATTAGGAGAATGATGTGATGGACAAGACCCATCCGTTAGCTTAGCATTATGATTGTTACAGTTTCATTGCTACTGCTTTCTTCAAGACTTATACATGTTCCTCAAACTATGAGATTATGCAACTCCCAAATACCGGAGGAACACCTTGTGTGCTATCAAATGTCACAACGTAACTGGGTGATTATAAAGATGCTCTACAGGTGTCTCGTAAGGTCTTTTTTGGGTTGGCATAGATCAAGATTAGGATTTGTCACTCCGTGTTTCGGAGAGGTATCTCTGGGCCCTCTCGGTAATGCTCATCACTATAAGCCTTGCAAGCAATGTGACTAATGGGTTAGTTGCGGGATGAAGCATTACAAACGAGTAAAGAGACTTGCCGGTAACGAGATTGAACTACGTATGATGATACCGATGATTGAATCTCGGGCAAGTAACATACCGATGACAAAGGGAATAACGTATGTTGTTATATGGTTTGACCGATAAAGATCTTCGTAGAATATGTAGGAGCCAATATGAGCATCCAGGTTCCGCTGTTGGTTATTGATCGAAGATGTGTCTCGGTCATGTCTACATAGTTCTCAAACCTGTAGGGTCCGCACGCTTAACGTTCGATGACCATTTGTATTATGAGTTATGTGTTTTAATGACCGAAGTTTGTTTGGAGTCCCGGATGAGATCACGGACGTGACGAGGAGTAGTGAAATGGTCGAGACATAAAGATTGATATATTGGAAGGCTATATTCGGACATCAGAATAGTTCCGGAGAAGCTTGAGCATTTTCAGGAGTATTGGGAGGTTACCAAAAAACCCCGGGGAGTAGATGGGCCTTAGTGGGAAAGGAGGCAGCCCCAGGAGGTGCCCCCTCCCCCAAGCCAGTCCGGATTGGACAAGGGGTTGGGGGCGCGACCCCCCTTCTCCCTTCTTCCCCCCTTCTCCTTGAGGTGGAATCCTACTAGGACTTGGAGTCCTAGTAGGACTCCCCTCTCCTGGCGCGCCCTGCAAGGGCCGACCAGCCTCCCCCTCACTCCTTTATATAAGGGGATAGGGGGGCACCCTAGAACACACCAAGTTTTGCCTTAGCCGTGTGCGGTGCCCCCCCTCCACAGTAACACACCTCGATCATATCGCCGTAGTGCTTACGCAAAGCCCTGCGCCGGTAACATCATCATCACCGTCACCACGTCGTCGTGCTGACGGCACTCACCCTCGTCCTCAACTAGATCAAGATCATGAGGGACGCCATTTAGCTGAACATGTGCTGAATGCGAAGGTGCCATATGTTCGGTACTTGAATCGGTTGGATCGCGAAGAAGTTTGACTACATCAACCGCATTACTAAATGCTTCCGCTTTCGGTCTACGAGGGTACGTGGACACACTCTCCCGTCTCGTTGCTATGCATCTCCTAGATAGATCTTGCATGATCGTAGGATTTTTTTTGAAATACCACGTTCCCCAACAGTGGCATCCGAGCTAGGTCTATGCGTAGATGTTTTATGCATGAGTAGAACACAAAGAGTTGTGGGCGATAATACTCATACTGCTTACCACCAATGTCTTACTTTGATTCGACGGTACTGGTGGATGAAGCGGCCTGGACTGACATTACATGACTGCGTTCATGAGACTGGTTCTACTAACGTGCTTTTGCACATAGGTGGTTGGCGGGTGTCTGTTTCTCCAACTTTAGTTGAATCGAGTTTGACTACGGCCGGTCCTTGTTGAAGGTTAAAATAGCACACTTGACAAAAAATCGTTGTGGTTTTGATGCGTAGGTAAGAATGGTTCTTGCTAGAAGCCCGTAGCAGCCACGTAAAACTTGCAACAACAAAGTAGAGATGATCATGACGTGATGTGATGTGATATGGTCAAGACATGATGTGATATAAATTGTTGTATGAGATGATCATGTTTTGTAGCAGAGTTATCGACAATGACTGGCAGGAGCCATATGGTTGTCGCTTTATTGTATGCAACACAATCAACATGTAATTGTTTTACTTTATCACTAAGCAGTAGCGATAGTCGTAGAAGCAATAGTTGGCAAGACGACAACAATGCTATGATGGAGATCAAGGTGTCACGCTGGTGATGATGGAGATCATGACGATGCTTCGGTGATGGAGATCATAAGCACAAGATGATGATGGTGTTGAGATATGCCCTAGAGGCAATCATGTATGATGATATTTCCTATGTGTTTATGAATAAAGATAGTCCTTGGACATTATCAATGATGTGTATCAGCAAGTACGTGACTTATTTGTGGGACTATGCATTGTATGATGACTGTCCTAAAAGGTCCATAGTCGAAAGGGCTGTGTGGACGCGCAGCCGATTAGACTAGCATATGACACGGTCGATGGCTTGGTCTCACTAGCAATGGAGCATTGGATGCTAACCGGATAATATGGACTTGGAAAGGTCTGGTCGGATTCGACATACTCGGGTCCCAGTTGATATAAGGTCCGAGTCGGACAGACCCAACTATGAGACGCAGCGATATGTCATCTGTGAGTCTCTAGTACAACATACGTTCTGTGTCCTAAGACCTGAGCTGACGCATGTACTCGGGATGGTGACAGACTTGCTTTGGGCCGACCAAACGCTACTCCGTGACTGGGTAGTTACAAAGGTAGGTTTCGGGTTTGTCCAGTCCCATGCTGCGATACATGGTCGAGCAAGATGGGATTTGCCCCTCCGATCAGGAGAGATATACTCTGGGCCCCTCGTGTGATCCGACCAGGATAAGCATGGCCATGCGACAAGGATTATGAGATAATCCGGTTTGTGGTCGGTATCACTGGAATGAGAAAGAGGTCGGGCTAGCACAAGGATGACAGTCTCGCCTTGAGCCCGACAACATATATCGTGTGGCAAAGGGAACAGAAGTGTGACACGTTGTACAGGTTCGCCTAACCGGCTTCATAGTCTGCTTGATGGTCGGCACGCCTTGCTAGAGGCCGCTACCAACCGTGTAGGTCGGAGGTGATCCGAACTGTGACCAAGCTGACTTGAACCTAAGGGGTCGCGCGCTTAAGGGAAGGAACCTATGAGGTCGGTTCGTAGGACACTGGTCGGATGTGATCTGAACTGGACTAGGAACGTGACCGAGTAGACTTTGGGCTTTAGGGTCCATGCGAGGCCCAAGTGTTGAGCCCGCGACTGACACCTATATAAGGTGGAGGTGCGGTGCACTTATTTGGTTGATCGCTTCGGTGCTGCGACTAGGGTTTTCATGTGTTGCGAATAGCCACCTCCACTCGCCGCCGACTGTGTGATCGGACCTAGCAGTCCGCCGCATGGTGTTCCTCCTGCACGCGCGGATATCGTTAGAGGTGGTGCACTTGCACCGCTCCGGCGAACTTGTACGTGGGATCGGACGACCGGTTTTTCGAGGGATATCGGACGAGGAGGAGACGATCCACGCGAACGCGCTGCCCCAACTCTTCTTCCGCTGCACGACACTGTGTGTCTAGTGGTAACGAACTGTGATCCATCTTCCGTAGCATGTTCTTGGTTGTTCTGCATGTAGGAAATTTTAAATTTGCAGTCGACGCACCCTACCGTAGATCCCAACAAATGGCCATATCATGTCACATATTTTGATTGCATGTGATCTTTATCTTTTATGCATCTTATTTTGCTTAGTATGGCGGTAGCATTATAAGTTTTTGGTGGATAAGAAGGATGGCAAAGTGAAAGGTATATTTGATATACATGTTATTGATGTGTACCTTACTAATGCTCGTAGTAGCCCCTGGGTATTTGATACTAGTTCTGTTGCTCATATTTGCAACTCGAAATAGGGGCTATGGATTAAACGAAGATTGGCTAAGGACGAGGTGATGATGCGCGCGGAAATGGTTCCAAGGTCGATGTGATCACCGTCGGCACGCTACCTCTACATCTACCTTCGGGATTAGTTTTAGACCCGAATAATTGTTACTTGGTGCCAGCTTTGAGCATTAACATTATATCTGGATCTTGTTTGATGCGAGACGGTTATTCATTTAAATTAGAGAATAATGGTTGTTCTATTTATATGAGTAATATCTTTTATGGTCATGCACCCTTGCTGAGTGGTCTATTTTTGTTGGATCTCTATCCTGGTGATACACATGTTCATAATATTGAAGCCAAAAGATGCAAAGTTGATAATGATAGTGCAAACTTATTTGTGGCACTACCGTTTAGGTCATATTGATGTAAAGCGCATGAAGAAACTTCATGGTGATGGGCTTTTGGAATCACTTGATTATGAATCACTTGGTGCTTGCGAACCATGCCTCATGGCCAAGATGACTAAAACTCCGTTCTCCGGAACAATGGAACGGGCTACTGAGCATCATGCCATGTTTATGTGTTGTGTGTTTACCATGTTGTTTGCTTCTTTTCGGTTGTGCTTCTTCTCAATAGTTCCTGTTTCGTTGCGATCGTGAGGACTCGTTCGACTAAGCTTGGTTTGTTTATGCCCGTTTGTCTTCTTCATGGACTTGATCTTCTTTCTAGAGGGATTTCAGGCAAGATGATCATCACCTTGGATCTCACTATTATCTTTGATATGCTAGTTGTCTCGATGCTATCGCTATGTCGCGCTACCCACCTCTTGTTTATCAAGCCTCCCAATATGCCATGAAACAGCCTCTAACCTTTCCACCATCCCAGCAAACCGTTGTTTGGCTATGTTACCACTTTGCTCAGCCCCTCTTATAGTGTTGCTAGTTGCAGGTGCGGTTGTAGATTGTTCCATGTTAATACATGGATATCATGGGATATCACAATATCTCTTATTTAATTAATGCATCTATATACTTGGTAAAGGGTGGAAGGCTCGGCCTTTTGCCTGGTGTTTTGGTTCACTCTTGCCGCCCTAGTTTCCGTCATACCGGTGTTATGTTCCTTGATTTTGCATTCCTAACACGGTTGGTGTTTATGGGCCCCCCTTGACAATTCACTTTGAATAAAACTCTTCTAGCAAGGCCCAACATTGGTTTTACCATTTGCCTAATAACAACTAAAACTTGCATAGGGACCTATTGGCCCCTGAGGTCTCTTAATCAACCCCCGGGCTAGTGCTCCTCATGAATGTTGGTCCACCTACCAAGTAGTCGGTGGTGCCACCTCGAGGCAACTTGAGGTATTTGGCTATCGTCCACTTAGCATAGACATTGTTGTCCTGAGAACGAGATACGCGCGGCTCTTATCAGGGTATCGATGCACCGGGTGGTCTTGCTGGACTTGTTTTACCATTGTCAAAATGTCTTGTGAACCAAGATTCCGAGCTTGATTGGGTTGTTCTGGGAGGAGGATTTTCCTCTGTCGATCGTGAGAGCTTGTCGTGGGCTAAGTTGGGACGCCCCTGCAGGGTTTAAACTTTCAAGAGCCGTGCCCACGGTTATGTGGCAGATGAGTGTTTTAATGTCCGGTTGTAGAGAACTTGACACCAGATTCAAAATGAAATACACCAACCGCGTGTGTAACCGTGACTGTCTCTTTTCGAGCAAGTTCGGGAAGAGAACACGGTTGGGTTATGCTTGAACGCAAGTAGTTTAGGATCACTTCTTGATCATTACTAGTTTGCGACCGTTTGTGTAGTTTCTCATCTTACTCTTGTACTCGTAAGTTAGCCACCATATGCTTAGTGTTGCTGCAACCTCACCACTTATCCATTTCCATACCCATTAAGCTTTGCTAGTCTTGATACCCATGGTAATGGGATTGCTGAGTCCTTGTGGCTCACAGATTACTACAACAACAGTTGCAGGTACAGGTAATGCGATGATCATGACATGAGAGCGATGTTTACTTGTTTTGGAGTTATTCTTTTGCTTCTTCTTTGATTAAGGGATAGGTTCCTGGTCGGCAGCCTGGGCTAGCAGGGTGGATGTCGTTTGTGTTTCATCCGTAGTCGGATGCCCCTCTTCTGTATGATGTTGTTGTATTCTCGTGGCATCGGTATGCCTTTGCATGTATCCCCACTATTATGTAATGGTACGATGTAATGATATCCACCTTGTAAAAGTGTCTTCAATATGCGGCTCTATCCTTGGTGGGACCTTCGAGTTCCTCTTGGATAGGATCGCATATTGGGCGTGACAGTCAAGGACTTGGCACTTTGGATGGCATAGAGAATAATGAGCGGGTTCATAAGGGAAGACAAAAATAGAGAAAGTCTCACACCGACGTGGCTGATCATTAGGCAATGGAGAGGCCTTACAATCGATGCCAATGTGAGGAGTAGGAATTTCCATGCAACAGATGCACTAGAGCTATAAATGTATGAAAGCTCGCTATGGAAATTAAGTGGGTGTGCATCCAACTTGCTTGCTCATGAATACCTCGGGCATTTGAGGATGCCCGTCATCGGAATATACAAGCCAAGTTCTATAGTGTAAAAATTCCCACTAGTATATGAAAATGACAAATCATGGGGACTGTCTATATGAAGAACATGGTGCTACTTTGAAGCACATGTGTGGTAAAAGGATACTAGCATTTCCCCTTCTCCCTTTTTCTCTCATTTTCATTTTTTTTTCTTTTCTCATTTTTTAGAACAATATCATGAACCTCATCCCCACATTTGCAAGGAATCATCAGTCTGCATCATTCTAAGTGCGATGCACTCAATTCAATCATACACTAATCATACACGGAAATGTGTATGATCAAGATCAGGGACTAGCGGGAAGATATCACAACACAACTTTAGACACAAAATGAAAGACACACAAGCTTTATATTTCAAGCCAGGGGCCTCGAGGGCTTGAATACAATAGCTCGAGTACAAATGATTTAGCGGAAGCAACAATATCTGTCGGTGTTTTGGGAACCAGGGTACACATACTTGCCTGCCTGCGGCCCATGGCGTGGCTCTATCGGCAGCCTGGTATAGCCCATCTTCAGCATCGGCAAGAAAAGGCCCTCGCGAGGAGTCGAGCCTCGCGAGGCAGATGACACCAAGACCTCCGGAGGGAGCGGCCTCCCCAGGTTGGCTCTTGAGAAGCGGAGATTCCTATGCAAGTGCCCATATCATGAGGTTCAGGTGACGCAAGCCATGACGACCAAGGCCAGGCGGGCGCCAGCAGGCACAGAGTAGCATGTTTCCTCTTTGGTGCTAAGGAGGCAAGCGCATGCGTGCAGTACCGAGGAATCAGCCAAAGGTTTCCATTCCTGCGCTACAAGACCAAGACTTCCAGGACGGATGTCATCGCTGAGCCCACCACAGTGTCACGACCAAAAACTTTGCAGGCGAAGACCACCTTTTGTCAGGATAGGATGTACTACTTGTGCCCCTTCAAAATTGGCCACTATGGGATCCCTTCCCGCCTTTGTTTGGAGGAAGAGGACCAAGGCCACGATAAATATAGGTTAGCCGCCACCATAGGAGGGGATCGAATCCAAACTCTCACTACTTCACACCCACACAAGAACAGACCTCCTGAGGTTGTTCTTCCTCTGTACTAGTTCATCCTCAGCCCCTCGCGAGGCTAATCCACCACAAAGGAGGAGTAGGGTCTTACACCGCAAGGTGGCCTGAACCTGGGTAAACTGTCGTGTATCTTTCCTTTCCTATTCATCGAGCTAGGCCGTGAGAATGACAAGTTGGTCGGCAGGAGAGGTTGAGTTCTTCACACATGCCCCAGAGTTTGAACCTTTCTTGGGTCTGCGGATCCCTGAATCCGACATTTGGCATGCAAGGTAGGGGTGTGTCGAAGGTTCGCCTCTTCATCATTCGTGTTCCGCCCTCGTCGCCTGGTCCCCATGGATGGCGTCACTCTGCTAGTCGGGCTGCCAGGAAAGTTTGGAGGCATCGTGGGCCTCCGGGCTTTCTCCCCCGCCTTGCGACGAGTGCAATGGCGGCTGAAGTTCAGGCCGGAGTTGCTGTTGTGATATGATGGCACGACGGACCCCACGGAGTTCCTCCAGATGTATGCGGAGGCCATCTGGGCGGCTGGCAGCGATGATAAGGTCATGGCAAATTGGCTCCCTATGTCACTTATGGGTCTGCCGCGACCCTAGCTCCTCAACTTCCCGGAGTCCTTGGTGGCCTCCTGGGAAGATCTACACGGCCTATTCATCGCACGCTTCGCGGCGTCGTCCCCCACGCCGTCGCGACCATCCTCGGAGGGTCACAGGTGCCGGCCTTAGACTGCCACGTCAAGAAGTTCTTTCGTCAGGTCGGAGCCGCTCAATCGTGGCGGGGGGCTCCTTCGGGCTGGGCGGCACCCAATGCCGACTTCGTATTCGACGCCAGCGACCACCCCAAGACCATGGTCGGTGTCGGCGTGCTTCCCATGCTTTGCACCTCCACCATCTGCAACGTAGCAGTCACCAGGATCCTCATCGACGGTGGTGCAGGCCTCAACATCCTCTCCATGGAGGCCTTCGGCCTACTTCACATACCCTTCGACCGGCTCATCCCCACCAAGCCCTTGTCGATGGTGATCGACGGTTCCACTAGCCCTCTGGGGCAAATCCGCCTCCCTATCACCTTTGGCACGCACGACAACTACCGCATCGAGCTCATCAATTTCGACATCACCCGCATCGGCCTCCCGTACAACGCCATTCTCGGATATCCGGCCCTCACCAAGTTCATGGCGGTGACTCACCCGGGCTACAACATCATGAAGATGTCGGGAAGCAGCGGTGTCCTCACCGTAGCGGGGGACACCAAGGACGCGCTCATGGCCCTCAAGCTCGCTTTCAAGGCCGCGGTGGTCGTGCGGCCGGGCACTAGGGCACTTCGGAGGTCTCGTAGGCAGCGCCAGCAAAGAAGAAGCAGCTATTCTCTCAAGATCGGGTCGAGACGAAGCAGGTGCCGATCGACGATGCCGAGGGATCAGGACCTACCTTCAGCATAGGCGCCAGCCTCCCCTTAGACGAGGAAGAGGCGTTGGTCAGCTTCCTCCGCGCAAACAAGGATGTGTTTGTGTGGGAAGCAATATACCTAGTCGGCATCCCACGCGGGGTGATCGAGCACCACTTGATGGTGTGCCCCAATGCGCGCCCCGTAAAGCAGTAGGCACAGCGGCAAGCCCTAGAGAAGAAGTCATTCATCATCTAGGAGACCCGCAAGCTGCAAAAAGCCAACGTTATTCGAGAGGTGTGGCACCCGGATTGGCTGGCGAACCCTGGTATCGTCCCCAAGAAGGGCGGGAAGGAGCGCATGTACGTCCATTTCACGAGCCTCAACAAAGCTTGCCCTCAAGACCCTTTCCCTCTTCCGCGCATCGATCATATTGTTGACTCCACTGCCAAGTGCGATTTGCTATGCTTCCTGCATGCCTTCTCAGGCTATCAACAAATCAAGATGGCGGTACAGGATGTTGAGAAGATGTCTTTCCTCACCCCGTGCGGGGTGTACTGCTACACCTGCATACCATTCGGGCTGCGCAATGCCGGCGCGACCTTCTAGCGATTGATGCACATCGCATTGGGCCAGCAGCTTGGGAGGAACGCCGAGGCGTACGTAGCTGACATAGTGGTCAAATCTCAGGAGGCAAGAACTATTGTCGAAGATCTGGAAGAAACATTTGCCAGCCTGCGCAAGGTAAAATTGTGGCTCAACCCGGAGAAGTGCGTGTTTGGCGTTCCGTCTGGCAAACTGCTAGGCTTCCTGGTGTCGCACAGAGGGATCGAGTCCAACCCGGAGAAGATCAATGCGATAGAGAGTATGAGCCCGTCGCAAACCCTCAAAGAGATGCAGAAGCTGGTGGGCTGCATAACGTCGCTGGGGCGCTTCATCACAAAGCTAGGCGAGCGCGCACTCCCGTTCTTCAAGATGATGAAAAAGAAAGGCTCGTTCAAGTGGACTCCAGAGGCCGAAGCGGCATTCCAAGACCTCCAAAGATACCTCACCAGCCCACTGGTGATGGTAGCGCCTCGACCTCTTGAGCCCCTGGTGCTTTACTTGGCAGCCACGCCTCACTCTGCCAGCGTGGCGCTCGTGGCGGCCAGGGAAGAGCGAGTGGTTGGGGGTGCGTGGTGCAGCGCCCCATGCCCGACCGAGGCGCCGCAGCCTCAGGATGGCGCTCCTAAGGCCTCGGCCGCCCCTCCGGTCGGTGGGGCTCCTGAGGACGACACTCCCAAATCCACGGCAGCCCCACCTGATGAAAAAGCTCCTGAGAATCCCCCGCCTCAGGAGGGATATTACCCTGCCGGACCCTCCTCCCTCGT